>NC_084737.1:80758781-80763781 GCF_033978785.1 Entelurus aequoreus
ACATAAAAGTGTGTAAGTCCAGTCCATAGTGGATCTAACATAATAGTGAGAGTCCAGTCCATAGTGGATCTAACATAAAAGTGTGAAAGTCCAGTCTATAGTGGATCTAACATAATAGTGAGAGTCCAGTCCATTGTGGATCTAACATAATAGCGAGAGTCCAGTCCATAGTGCATCTAACATAATATTGTGAAAGTCCAGTCCATAGTGGATCTAACATAATATTGTGAAAGTCCAGTCCATAGTGGATCTAACATAATAGTGTGAGAGTCCAGTCCATAGTGGATCTAACATAATAGTGTGAGAGTCCAGTCCATAGTGGATCTAACATAATATTGTGAAAGTCCAGTCCATAGTGGATCTAACATAATAGTGTGAGAGTCCAGTCCATAGTGGATCTAACATAATATTGTGAAAGTCCAGTCCATAGTGGATCTAACATAATAGTGTGAGAGTCCAGTCCATAGTGGATCTAACATAATAGTGAGAGTCCAGTCCATAGTGGATCTAACATAATAGTGTGAGAGTCCAGTCCATAGTGGATCTAACATAATAGTGTGAGAGTCCAGTCCATAGTGGATCTAACATAATAGTGTGAGAGTGAATAGTCGCCATTCAGATGTCAATCGATTTTTTTTGAGCACCCATGCTGACATAGCTAAACAGAGGTTATGTCGGGGGTCAGCAACCCGTGGCTTTAGAGCCGCATGTGGCTCTTTAGCGCCGCCCTAGTGGCTCCCCGGACCTCTTTCAGAGATGTGTGAAAATGGAAAAAGATGAAGAAAAAAAATGTGTTTTTTGTTTTGATATATTTTCTGTATGAGGACAAACATGACACAAACCTTCCTAATTGTTCGAAACCCCACTGTTTATATTGAACATGCTTCACTGATGAGAGTATTTGGCAAGCACCGTTTTGTCCTACTATTTTCAGGGATCCTTGAACTCATCGTAGTTTGTTTACATGTACAACTTTCTCCGACGCTGCCACAGAAAGACATGTTTTATGCCACTCCTCTTTTGTCTCATTTTGTCCACCCAACGTTTTATACTGTGCGTGAATGCACAAAGGTGAGCTTTGTTGATGTTATTGATTTGCTAGCGTGCTAATCAGGCATATTGGGTCAGTGCATGACTGCAAGCTAATCGATGCTAACATGCTATTTAGGCTAGCTGTATGTACATATTGCATCATTATGCCTCAATTGTAGGTATATTTGAGCTCATTTAATTTCCTTTACTTATGTCCTCTGCGTATTTAATTTATGTTTACATGTCTCATGACACATTATCTGTATGGAATATTGGCTGCATTTCTGATAGTTGTTTGTGTGCCATGTTGTTCCAGACCAGTCAGACTAGTACACTTTTTAACACGAACAATGTCAGAGTAGTACATTTTTTAACACGAACAATGTCAGAGTAGTACACTTTTTAACGCAATAATGATGTCATAGTAGTACACTTTTTAACACAATAATAATGTCAGAGTAGTACACTTTTTAACACAATAACAATGTCAGAGTTGTACACTTTTTAACACAATAACAATGTCAGAGCAGTACACTTTTTAACACAATAACAATGTCAGAGCAGTACACTTTTTAACACAATAACAATGTCAGAGCAGTACACTTTTTAACACAATAACAGAGGGCTTTTCTTCCTGGCACACAACAGGAAAAAATGCATACACTTTTTAACGCAATAATAATGTCAGAGTAGTACACTTTTTAACACAATAATAATGTCAGAGTAGTACACTTTTTAACACAATAATAATGTCAGAGTAGTACACTTTTTAACACAATAACGTCAGAGTAGTACACTTTTTAACACAATAATAATGTCAGAGTAGTACACTTTTTAACACAATAATGTCAGAGTAGTACACTTTTTAACACAATAACAATGTCAGAGTAGTACACTTTTTAACACAATAATAATGTCAGAGTAGCACACTTTTTAACACAATAACAATGTCATAGTAGTACACTTTTTAACACAATAATAATGTCAGTGTAGTACACTTTTTAACACAATAATAATGTCAGAGTAGTACACTTTTTAACACAATAAGAATGTCAGTAGTACACTTTTTAACACAATAATAATGTCAGAGTAGTACACTTTTTAACACAATAAGAATGTCAGAGTAGTACACTTTTTAACACAATAAAAATGTCAGTAGTACACTTTTTAACACAATAATAATGTCAGTAGTACACTTTTAACACAATAATAATGTCAGAGTAGTACACTTTTTAACACAATAACAATGTCAGTAGTACACTTTTTAACACAATAATAATGTCAGAGTAGTACACTTCACACAATAACAATCTCAGAGTAGTACACTTTTTAACACAATAAGAATGTCAGAGTAGTACACTTTTTAACACAATAAAAATGTCAGTAGTACAATTTTTAACACAATAACAGAGTCAGGGCTTTTCTTCCTGGCACACACCAGTAAAAAATGCATACACTTTTTAACACAATAATAATGTCAGAGTTGTACACCTTTTAACACAATAACAATGTCAGTAATACACTTTTTAACACAATAACAGAGTCAGGGCTTTTCTTCCTGGCACACACCAGTAAAAAATGCATACACATTTTAACACAATAATAATGTCAGAGTAGTACACTTTTTAACACAATAACAGAGTCAGGGCTTTTCTTCCTGGCACACAACAGGAAAAAATGCATACACTTTTTAACACAATAACAATGTCATAGTAGTACACTTTTTAACACAATACCAGTCAAAGCTTTTCTTCCTGGCACACGCCAGTAAACATTGCGAGGCATAAGCACTCTATAATTGGAACAACTGTGCTTCTGGATCAAATCAAACAAAGATTTAACTCTCACATCTTAGATCTTAACAAAAGTTTATCAGTCCCATAGTTTACATGTTGAGAACAAACACTAGTGTCAATTCTCTCATCGACCAATCAAGCTTCCCTGTGACCTCCAACTAGATGAGCGGCACAGAATAAATCCCCTGGTTTTACTTCATCATTATAAAAAGTGCATGGGCCGAAAGGTTGACGTGGCTTCTCTTTACTGGAATGTCAAGACCGGGATTTGTCCCCCGCGGTGCATTTTGTGAGTCATTTTCCTTGACGGCCCACAATGTTGCAGGGCATATGTTGTGGCAGCAGCCCCTCAATTCAAATGTCCTACTGGCTTTTCATCCACACTCACTGCAGATTCCCTGCAGGGCTTATTCTTGCTTGCTTGCATCAATGTGTTTGTATGTGTGTGTGTGTGTGTGTGTGTGTGTGTGTGTGTGTGTGTGTTTGTATGTGTATGTGTGTGTGTGTGTGTGTGTGTGTGTGTGTGTGTGTGTGTGACACGACAGCGTCTCTTGCTTCCCAGGTTGAGATTTCCTTTTTTTTCCTCTTTTGACACAGCAGAGGAGGTGAGAATCAGATCAACTTAAGGCAATGGAAAGTGAAAAGAGGACCAGAGATGGGGAAACAAGTGGGCTAGTGTGTGAAGAAAGGGTTGGGAGTTCCTGTGGGTAGGTCAGGGGTCGGCAACCCGCGGCTCCGGAGCCGCATGCGGCTCTTTGACCACTCTGATGCGGCTCAGCTGCATACTTGCCGACCCACCCGATTATCCCAGGAGATTTATGGATCTCAGTGCCTCTCCTAGATAACTCCCAGGGAAAATATAATCCTATTTTCACTCTAATTACTAAATTAAGGGCGTGCCCTAATTGAACTGCAGTAATTGTCCTCTATGGCATTTACAAACATGTTGTATGTAGCTTTTACTTGCGCACGTAGGTGACAGCAAAGCATACTTAGTCATCAGCCACACAGCTTACACTGACGGTAGCCGTAGCGTATCAAACAACTTTAACACTGTTACGTTACAAATATGCGCCACACTGTGAACCCACACCAAAAAAGAATGAAAAACAAATTTCTGGAGAACATCCCACCGTACCACAACATAACACAACACAACCAATACCCAGAATCCCATGCAGCCCTAACTCTTCCGGTCTAGATTATACACCCCCGCTACCACCAAACCCCCCCACACATCAACCCCACCCCCTCCGTGCGTCGGTTGAGCGGAAGAGTTAGTGCTGCATGGGATTCTGGGTATTTGTTGTGTTGTGTTTATGTTGTGTTACAGTGCAGATGTTCCCCAGAAATGTGTTTGTCATTCTTTTTTGGTGTGGGTTCAAAGTGCGGCGCATATTTGTAACGTAACAGTGTTAAAGTTGTTTTTGTACGGCAACCGTCAGTGTAAGCTGTGTGGCTGCTGACCTAGTACGCCTTGCTGTCACTTACGTGAGCAAGCTGAAGCTGCATTCTACATGTGGTCGAGCAGGTACACTGGTAGGGCAGACTGTAGAGGGCGCCAAAAGCAGTGCCATCACGCTCTGATGTTCAGGAGTCTCCCGGAAATAGTGAGAGAGTTGGCAAGTATGACGCTATCAAGCGCCATTCATTCAAAACTCGCGGGCCGCACTAACATCAAATTTCCATGTTGTAGTGCGTGCCGGTGCGTGTGTCAGAGACCCCTGGTTAACATAGCAAAAAGCAATTCAAGCTTTGTATGCGGTGTTTTTCATTTTAAAATAAAACATTTTTTTGTGGCTCCCATTATTTTCTTAAATTTGTGAAACTTGCCAAAATGGCTCTTTGAGTGGTAAAGGTTGCCGACCCCTGGGGTAGGTGGTCGTATTCTGTTGCTGCATTGGCTCATTAAAACAAAAAAAATAAATAAATAAATGCATTAGTAGGAGCGTAACGATACGCGAGGGGTGTCTAATGTGTGGCCCGGGGGCCATTTGAGTTGTGCAATAAAAACAAACAAAAGACATTCAAGAAAAAGGAGCAAAAAGGTGTAACGTAATGGGATAAAATGTCAAAATGTTCAGACTATAAGGCGCACTTAAAATCCTTTTCATTTTCTCAAAACTCGCCAGTGCGCCTAATGTGCGTAATCATTTTGGTTGTGCTTACCGA
>NC_084737.1:80766281-80773781 GCF_033978785.1 Entelurus aequoreus
ACTGAATCTTAAGTGTCACACTCAGAGCTGAATTACGACATTACTATGTGCCGTAAACGCAATTTTAGGTAAAGTCATTTCTGTGTCCATAGAAATGACCAATCACGGAAGGGAATCCGTTGTCTAAGAATAAAGAAATATCTTGGAAATATTGAAGTGGACAATGGGAGTGTATATTTTGACAATAAACTACAAAATAATACAAAACAAACTAGTCCCCGCCGGCACTCACGCTACCGCTCCCTCTCTTCTCTCGCCCACACACTCACTGACGTCACTCACCTCACGGCCACACACATACGCTACTGTCATAACATTTTCTTTCCAATTCATTAATTAGGCAACTAATTGAAACTGGTGTGGGTGGCTCTATATATACTAGCCCACTGCAGCCACATGCAGAAATCAACAAGGAATCGAAAAGTATTAAATCTGTGACAAAAATAATATCCGCTCTGGTCTAAACGATACCGTTTGATCAGCTGCTCGTCATCAAAAAACAACAAAAACATTGTTCCGTTCCCTGAACGTTGGCGCACGTCTCTCTCGCCTCAGTGCCATCCCCTGCTGGCAACTCCTAACCACTTAAGACACCCTCTGAAGGTCTCTTAAATATCGTGGAGAGTAGGAGTGATTCTTAGACTTAAGAACGTTGATAAAAGCTTTTATTCTTAAGTTTGAGAGTAGGACTAAATTTCGCAAATTCTCAGGACTTAAGTGTAAAATGGCACTCTAAGAAGCTTGATAAGTACGGCCCCAGGTGTGTAATTTTTTTGTGAGTTTATGCACGGTGTTGGTTTTGTTGTTTGAAGAAGGTGATGTTCATGCACGCTTCATTTTGAGCACCAGTAAAAAACTTTGTCTTGAATTTACGGAGCCCCAAGGGACATGGGGGAATTTTTCATTTTTATAATTTTTTAAATTTATTTATTTATTTATTTTTTTAGATATGTATCTCGTGCGCACGAGAAACTATCTCGTGCGCACACAACACACATGGAGGAAAGTCCTAGTTGGAAATACAGCCAAATTAACTCCTGAACTGGCATTTTCACACACACCTCAAACCATGCGCACACATCAATGCTTTCTGCTGTGCACCAGAAACTATCTCGTGCGCACGAGATACATATCTTAAAAAAAATAAAAAATAATAATAATTATAAAAAAATAAAAATCCCCCCATGTCTCTTTAGGGCAGGGGTCACCAACCTTTTTGAAAGCAAGAGCTACTTCTTGGGTAGTGATTAATGCGAAGGGCTACCAGTTTGATACACACTTCAATAAATTGCCAGAAATAGCCAATTTGCTCAATTTACCTTTAACTCTATGTTATTATTAATAATTAATGATATTTACACTTAATTGAACGGTTTAAAAGAGGAGAAAACACGAAAAAAATGACAATCACATTTTGAAACATAGTTTATCTTCAATTTCGACTCTTTAAAATTCAAAATTCAACCGAAAAAAAGAAGAGAAAAACTAGCTAATTCGAATCTTTTTGAAAATATTAAAAAATAATAATTTATGGAACATCATAGTAATTTTTCCTGATTAAGATTAATTTTAGAATTTTGATGACATGTTTTAAATAGGTTAAAATCCAATCTACACTTTGTTAGAATATATAACAAATTGGACCAAGCTATATTTCTAACAAAGACAAATCATTATTTATTCTAGATTTTCCAGAACAAAATTTTTAAAAGAAATTCAAAAGACTTTAAAAATAAGATTTAAATTTGATTCTACAGATTTTCTAGATTTGCCAGAATATTTTTTTTGAATTTTAATCATAATAAGTTTAAAGAAATATTTCACAAATATTCTTCGTCGAAAAAACAGAAGCTAAAATGAAGAATTAAATTAAAATGTATTTATTGTTCTTTACAATAAAAAAAATCAATTTACTTAAACATTGATTTAAATTGTCAGGAAAGAAGAGGAAGGAATTTAAAAGGTGTTTAAAAATCCTAAAATCATTTTTAAGGTTGTATTTTTTCTCTAAAATTGTCTTTCTGAAAGTTATAAGAAGCAAAGTAAAAAAATTAATGAATTTATTTAAACAAGTGAAGACCAAGTCTTTAAAATATTTTCTTGGATTTACAAATTCTATTTGAGTTTTGTCTCTCTTAGAATTAAAAATGTCGGGCAAAGCGAGACCAGCTTGCTAGTAAATAAATACAATTAAAAAAATAGATGCAGCTCACTGGTAAGTGCTGCTATTTGAGCTATTTTTAGAACAGGCCGGCGGGCTACTCATCTGGTCCTTACGGGCTACCTGGTGCCCGCGGGCACCGCGTTGGTGACCCCTGCTTTAGGGGCTCTGTATGAATTTGAAAAAAAACAACATTTTATTTTTCACTAAAGAAGGGTTCGGTGAATGCGCATATGAAACCGGTGGGGTTCGGTACCTCCATACGTCCTCTTTTCACCGGACATGTCCTCTTTTGCGGGGCTGTCCGGGCTGAGTTTCTTAAATGCCTCAAATGTCCGACATTTCGAGTAAGGGTTGCGTGTATTTTCAATGTACGTTCAGGGTTAAGAAGGGGTTAAAAACAAAACAAATTGTGAAGGTGTGCGCACGCAGCAGCATTGGTGAGGGCGGGGCAGAGACGTAGAGAGCGAGAGAGTTATGATAAACGCTAGGGATGTCCGATAATGGCTTTTTGCCGATATCCGATATTCCGATATTGTCCAACTCTTTAATTACCGATATCAACCGATACCGATATCAACCGATATATGCAGTCGTGGAATTAACACATTATTATGCCTAATTTGGACAACCAGGTATGGTGAAGATAAGGTACTTTTTAAAAAAAATAATAAAATAAGATAACTAAATTAAAAACATTTTCTTGAATAAAAAAGAAAGTACAACAATATAAAAACAGTTACATAGAAACTAGTAATGAATGAAAATGAGTAAAATTAACTGTTAAAGGTTAGTACTATCATGTGTGCTTACGGACTGTATTCCTTGCAGACTGTATTGATATATATTGATATATAATGTAGGAAGCAGAATATTGATAACAGAAAGAAATGGGGGGAGGGAGGTTTTTTGGGTTGGTGCACTAATTGTAAGTGTATCTTGTGTTTTTTATGTTGATTTAATAAAAAAAAAAAAAAAAAACACAAAAAAAACGATACAGATAATAAAAAAAACGATACCGATAATTTCCGGTATTACACTTTAACGCATTTAATCGGCCGATAATATCGGCAGGCCGATATTATCGGCAGGCCGATATTATCGGACATCCCTAATAAACGCGCATGCGTCGCCAGGCTCTGCTTTTTATCCATAGATTTATCAGACTTCATTTTTTATTATCTATAGCAGGGGTGTCAAAAGTGTGCCCCGGAGGCCACTTGCAATGGTCCATAAAGACATGGATGACAGAGTCTGGTGTGGATGAACTTGACTGGCCTGCACAGAGTCCTGACCTGATCCCGATAGAACACCTTTTGGGATGAACTAGAACGGAGACTGAGAGCCAGGCCTTCTCCACCAACATCGGCGTGTGACCTCACCAATGCGCTTTTGGAAGAATGGTGGAAAATTCTTATAAACACACTCCGCAACCTTGTGGACAGCCTTCCCAGGAGAGTTGAAGCTGTAATAGCTGCAAAAGGTGGACCGACGTCATATTGAACCCTATGGGTTAGGAATGGGATGGCACTTGAAGTTCATATGTGAGTCAAGGCAGGTGGCCAGATACTTTTTGTAATATAGTGTGTATTGGGAAACTGGGTAACACACGGCACACTGACAAAGCTTAACCTAGAGTGACCATAACAATCTACAAGGTTAATACAGTTTGCTTCTCTTTCTTCCTCTCCATTTATCTGCTTTATTTTGTAGTTTCAAGTTACATATATGTGTTGTTGCATTTGAAACAATGGTATTGTTGATAATAGAGATTATTATTATTAATTATTATCAATGGTGTTATTTATATTTTTATGTAAAAGTGTGTGTGTGTGTGTGTGTGTGTGTGTGTGTGTGTGTGTGTGTGTGTGTGTGTGTTGGGACAGCAACAGGCACCTCATTCTCTCTGACTTCTCTTCCTTCCTTCCGTCCTCCTCATCCTTCTGTCCTTTCTGAGCTGGTTCACAAAGTGCTGCTGGGTTAGTCTCACGTGCATTAATGAGCCGTCCCAGAGTGTGGGAGCTCAGCTAGAGAGACAACCAGGAATAATGGCAGCATGATCTGGGAGGACTCTGGCTATGTACAGCAGTCATGGCAGCGCTGCAAAAAACATGCAACACAATGACTGAATTTTGCCCTTTAGCGCAATTATTCCTGAATAATTAATGTGTTAGCTGTTAATATTCCTGAATAATTAGTGTATATGTTAATATTCCTGAATAATTAGAGTATCAACTGTTAATATTCCTGAATAATTAGTGTATTAGCTGTTAGTATTCCCGAATAATTACTGTATTAGCTGTTAGTATTCCTGAAGAGTTAGTGTTAATATTCCCAAATAATTAGTGTATTAGCTGTTAATATTCACAAACAATTAGCGGATTAGCTGTTAAAAATCTTATCCACTAATTATTCAGGAATAGTAACAGCTAATATACTAATTATTAAGGAATATTAACATCTTATACACTTATTATTCAGGAATACTAACAGCTAATACACTAATTATTCAGGAATGTTAACAGCTAATACACTATTTATTCATAAATATTAATAACTAATCCACTAATTATTCAGGAATATTAACAGCTAATATACTAATTATTCATAAATATTAACAGCTAATCCACTAATTATTCAGGAATATTAACAACTAATATACTAATTATTAAGGAATATTAACAGCTAAACCATTAATTATTCAGGAGTATTAACTGATAATACACTAATTATTCAGGAATATTAACAGCTAATACACTAATTATTCAGGAATATTAACAGCTAATACACTAATTATTCAGGAATATTAACAGATAATACACTAATTATTCAGGAATATTAACAGCTAATCCACTAAATATTCAGGAATATTAACAGCTAATTTACTAATTATTCAGGAGTATTAACAGCTAATCCACTAATTATTCAGGAATATTAACAGCTAACCCACTAATTATTTAGGAATATTAACAGCTAATACACTAATTGTTCAGGAATGTTAACAGCTAATCCACTAATTATTCAGGAATATTAACAGCTAATCCACTAATTATTCAGGAATAATAACAGCTAATACACTAATCATTCAGGAATAATAACAGCTAATACACTAAATATTCAGAAATATTAACAGCTAATCCACTAAATATTCAGGAATATTAACAGCTAATACACTAAATATTCTTGAATATTAACAGCTAACCCACTAATTATTCAGGAATATTAACAGCTAATCCACTAATTATTCAGGAATATTAACAGCTAATCCACTAATTATTCAGGAATATTAACAACTAATCCACTAATTATTCAGGAATATTAACAGCTAATCCACTAATTATTCAGGAATATTAACAGCTAATCCACTAATTTTTCAGAAATATTAACAGCTAATCCACTAATAATTCAGGAATATTAACACCTTATCCATTAATTATTCAGGTATATTAACAGCTAATACACTAAATATTCAGGAATATTAACAGCTAATCCACTAATTATTCAGAAATATTAACAGCTAATCCACTAATTATTCAGGAATATTAACACCTTACACATTAATTATTCAGGAATATTAACAGCTAATACACTAAATATTCAGGAATATTAACAGCTAATCCGCTAATTATTCAGAAATATTAACAGCTAATCCACTAAATATTCAGGAATATTACAGCTAATCCACTAATTGTTCAGGAATATTAACTGTTAATACACTTATTATTCAAGAATAATAACAGCTAATACACTAATTATTCAGGAATATTAACAGCTAATACACAAAATATTCTTGAATATTAACAGATAATCCACTAATTATTCAGGAATATTAACAGCTAATACACTAAATATTCTTGAATATTAACAGCTAATCCACTAATTATTCAGGAATATTAACAGCTAATACACTAATTATTCAGGAATGTTAACAGCTTGTCCACTAATTATTCAGGAATAGTAACAGCTAATATACTAATTATTAAGGAATATTAACGTCTTATAAAATTATTATTCAGGAATACTAACAGCTAATACACTAATTATTCAGGAATGTTAACAGCTAATACACTATTTATTCATAAATATTAATAACTAATCCACTAATTATTCAGGAATATTAACAGCTAATATACTAATTATTCATAAATATTAACAGCTAATCCACTAATTATTCAGGAATATTAAACACTAATATACTAATTATTAAGGAATATTAACAGCTAAACCATTATTTATTCAGGAGTATTAACTGCTAATACACTAACTATTCAGGAATATTAACAGCTAATACACTAATTATTCAGGAATATTAACAGCTAATACACTAATTATTCAGGAATATTAACAGCTAATACACTAATTATTCAGGAATATTAACAGATAATCCACTAATTATTCAGGAATATTAACAGCTAATTTACTAATTATTCAGGAATATTAACAGCTAATCCACTAATTATTCAGGAATAATAACAGCTAATACACTAATCATTCAGGAATAATAACAGCTAATACACTAAATATCCAGAAATATTAACAGCTAATCCACTAAATATTCAGGAATATTAACAGCTAATACACTAAATATTCTTGAATATTAACAGCTAATACACTAATTATTCAGAAATATTAACAGCTAATACACTAATTATTCAGGAATGCTAACAGCTAATCCACTTAATATTCAGGAATATTAACAGCTAATACACTAATTATTCAGGAATATTAACAGCTAATCCACTAATTATTCAGGAATAATAACAGCTAATACACTAATCATTCAGGAATAATAACAGCTAATACACTAAATATTCAGAAATATTAACAGCTAATCCACTAAATATTCATGAATATTAACAGCTAATACACTAAATATTCTTGAATATTAACAGATAATCCACTAATTATTCAGGAATATTAACAGCTAATCCACTAATTATTCAGGAATATTAACAGATAATCCACTAATTATTCAGGAATATTAACAGCTAATCCACTAATTATTCAGGAATATTAACAACTAATCCACTAATTATTCAGGAATATTAAAAGCTAATCCACTAATTATTCAGGAATATTAACAGCTAATCCACTAATTTTTCAGAAATATTAACAGCTAATCCACTAATTATTCAGGAATATTAACACCTTATCCATTAATATTCAGGTATATTAACAGCTAATACACTAAATATTCAGGAATATTAACAGCTAATCCACTAATTATTCAGAAATATTAACAGCTAATCCACTAATTATTCAGGAGTAATAACACCTTATCCATTAATTATTCAGGAATATTAACAGCTAATACACTAAATATTCAGGAATATTAACAG
>NC_084737.1:80778781-80803781 GCF_033978785.1 Entelurus aequoreus
CGCCCCCCCCTACAGGCATCTTGTGACACGTGTCTGAGGGAATTGCATCTAAAAAAATTCAGCAAGTGTTGTATATCCTGTACAATTGGAATACATTGTTTTGTATTTCCTGACAGGCATGTGAAAAGTCAGTCTTTTCTGGTGCACGGGTGTTGTTAAGTGTTACATTGTGGTGGGCTTGTCTGTCTGACTGAAAGACTGACAGCAGCTTCCTATTCGCCCACCTCCATAATCTAACAATCTTCCCTACCCATCTTCTTCCTTATCACAGCCAAGCTGGGATGCATTGTCAAAACTAAGTGGCGTACACTTCAGTTTGAATGTTTTTTAACCCACGTCTCCTATGCTTGTCTGTTGGATAAGAGCTGTGAGTGCTTGATGTGCTGACTAGTAAATACGAGCAGCTATCATCCACGGCATAAAAAGTGGTGTTGCTTATAGAGCAAGCCTGGTTTAGTCCAACTGGAAGACATTACCGTATTTTCCGGACCATACGGCGCACCGGGGTATAAGGCGCACTGCCGATGTAAGGTCTATTTTCCATCTTTTTTCATATATAAGGCGCACCGGATTATAAGGCGCATTAAAGGAGTCAATGTTATTATTTTTCTATACTAAAAACACTTCCTTGTGGTTGTGCGGCCCGGCCTACTGGTACCGGGCCGCACAAGAAATTTAAAAAAAATACCCCCCTGCACCATTTTTAGTGTAATAATGCTCATTGTCATTTCTGTATTTTTATTTTTATTTTCGCTAACTGCTTATTTGCTATTACTTTTACCATCATATTTGTACATGTCGTATTTGCTGATGTTGCTCTGTTGTTGTTGTTGTTGTTGTTGTGTTTGCTGTTGTTGTTTTTGTCTCTCTGTCTAACCCCCCTCTTGTCCCCACAATTCCCCCCTCTGTCTTCCTTTTTTTCTCTTTCTATCCCCTCCTGCTCCGGCCCGGCTGCACCAAATGATAATATAAATACATTTAATAAAGTCAAAATACAAGTAAGGCAACAAGAGAAGTATCCTACACTTCTCTTTTGTAAATTAAATCTGAACAGCCGATACGGGCATCTACATCTGCTATATGATTTGCCCGAGAAGCTGGGCAGGACATTATTTAAAACAAAATAAAAAATAAAATAAAAATATATATATATTTTTTTAAAATTAAATCAACATAAAAACACAATATATACATTATATATCAATATAGATCAATACAGTCTGCAGGGATACAGTCCGTAAGCACACATGATTGTATTTCTTTATGAAAAAAATAAATAAAATAAAATAAAAAATAAATAAATACACCCCCCCCCGGTCCGTGGGACAAATTTTCAAGCGTTGACCGGTCCGCAGCTACAAAAAGGTTGGGGACCACTGGTCTACATAACATGTAATGGTGGTTCTTTGGTCAAAATGTTGCATGGATGATGTTTTACACATCATCTTTCTGACAGTCGTTTCCGGATGCGCCGTTTTGTAGGCGGTCTTACTTAAGTGGCTCACCTTCGCCAGCGTCTTCTCCCCGTCGTCTTTGTTGTAGCGGTGTAGCGTGCAAGGACGGGAGTGGAAGAAGTGTCCAAAGATGGAGCTAACTGTTTTAATGACATTCGGACTTTACTTCAATCAATAACGGAGCAGCATCTCCTTATCCGGAAACATCAACAAGGTCGGAAATGTGTCCCGTGAAAAACCGTCCGACCGGAACTCTCTAATGACTAAAGTTCCTTGGGTGAATAATGTAAACTCACCACACCGGTATGTTTTAGCGCTTTCATGGCGAGTTTACTGACAGATATAAGTAAGAACTAGAGTTGAACATCCGCACCGTAACACAACATTGATTGATTGATTGATTGAGACTTTTATTAGTAGGTTGCACAGTGAAGTACATATTCCGTACAATTGACCACTAAATGGTAACACCCGAATAAGTTTTTCAACTTGTTTAAGTCGGGGTCCACTTAAATTGATTCATGATACAGATATATACTATCAGATATATACTAACATCATAATACAGTCATCACACAAGATAATCACATTGAATTATTTACATTATTTACAATCAGGGGTGTGGAGGGGGGGTAGGATATGGACAGCAAGTAGTGGACATAGAGAGAGAGAGAGAGAGAGAGAGAGAGAGAGAGAGAGAGAGAGAGAGAGAGAGAGAGAGAGAGAGAGAGAGAGATCAGAAGGCATAAGAAAAAGTATCTGCATTTGATTGTTTACATTTGATTATTAGCAATCCGGGGAGGGTGTTAGTTTAGGGTTGTAGCTGCCTGGAGGTGAACTTTTATTGCGGTTTTGAAGGAGGATAGAGATGCCCTTTCTTTTATACATGTTGGGAGTGCATTCCACATTGATGTGGCATAGAAAGAGAATGAGTTAAGACCTTTGTTAGTTCGGAATCTGGGTTTAACGTGGTTAGTGGAGCTCCCCCTGGTGTTGTGGTTATGGCGGTCATTTAAGTTAAGGAAGTAGTTTGACATGTACTTCGTATCAGGGAGGTGTAGCGGATTTTATAGACTAGGCTCAGTGCAAGTTGTTTAACTCTGTCCTCCACCTTAAGCCAGCCCACTTTAGAGAAGTGGGTAGGAGTGAGGTGGGATCTGGGGTGGAGGTCTAGAAGTAACCTGACTAGCTTGTTCTGAGATGTTTGGAGTTTAGATTTGAGGGTTTTGGAGGTGCTAGGGTACCAGAAGGTGCATGCGTAATCGGCGTCTGCTATCCATCTCAAAGTCCTCCTGGTTGTGTTGCTGTAGTCCGCCGCTAATACACCGATCCCACCTACAACTTTCTTCTTTGCAGTCTTCATTGTTCATTAAACAAATTGCAAAAGATTCACCAACACAGATGTCCAGAATACTGTGGAATTTTGCGATGAAAACAGAGCTTTTTTGTATTGGATTCAATGTGTCCGAATACTTCCGTTTCAACCATTGACGTCACGCGCATACGTCATCATACATAGACGTTTTCAACCGGAAGTTTCGCAGGAAATTTAAAATGTCACTTTATAAGTTAACCCGGCCGTATTGGCATGTGTTGCAATGTTATCATTGATATATAAACTATCAGACTGCATGGTCGGTAGTAGTGGCTTTCAGTAGGCCTTTAAACGCTGGTTTAGTGTGGCTGAAACGGGGCTTAGGCTAAATAGTATTTTGTGTAAGGGGTTATCCGGCTTAGTGTAGACATGGCCTAAGGCGTCAGGGATTAAGATCTACACACGTGCCGTCGCACGGCGAGCATCCGTGACATGTATCCTTCTCCTCGGCAAGAAAACGTAAAACAAAGGGCCTGACTTCAATGAATCGTGGCGTCGCTACACGTCGTCCCCTTGAGTCTGGGACTTTGACGGACGGCAGAGACATCCGACTACTCGTCTTTCTGATGAACGACTCCCGGTTTCCCAGAATGAATAAAGCGAGGCGCCAATGAATTCTTAACATCGTTTTGGCTTCGCACTAATGGCCCCTTTGTCAAGGAGTCCATCACCATTACGGAGAATAATATCTTATTTACTTTCCAACTAGCAGCCGGCGCATGAATGAACCTTTTCAGATGCTTTTTGTCTTCCACAGAAAAAGCAGGTTACTGTAACATCTGTATCACTTTGGGACATAATAAAGCCGACATGAATAAAACATTACGAGAAACAGGCTTTTGGTTTGTGTGGCCTCTGCAAGAGAAATGCCACTTTTTTTTGGAATTGTGTCCATCATATACAATCATTATGTGAGACAGGCACATTCAATCAATCAATCAATCAATGTTTACTTATATAGCCCTAAATCACGAGTGTCTCAAAGGGCTGCACGAGCCAGATCCCACATCAGGGCAAGGAAAAACTCAACCCAATGGGACAATGAGAAACCTTGGAGGGGACCTGGTTGTAAATGGAGTATTGTTGGCAGTTTTTGGATGGTTTTTATAGCGTTTTATGGGCGCAATAGAGTACTCTCATTAGCTGCATTGTTATCCACCTCTTACTTGCCATATTTTCTTAATTGGAATGCATAAAAAAGAACAACATTTCTACTGAAGTGATTTTTTTTTAATTTAAACGGGAATAGCAGATTCATTCTATGTGTCATACTTGATCATTTCGCGATATTGCCATATTTTTGCTGAAAGGATTTAGTAGAGAAAATCGACGATAAAGTTCGCAACTTTTGCTCGCTGATAAAAAAAAAACCTTGCCCCTACCGGAAGTAGCGTGACGTCACAAGCGGTAGTGCTGCTCACAACTCCCCGTTGTTTACAATGGAGCGAGAGATATTAGGAGCGAGAAAGTGACAATTACCCCATTAATTTGAGCGAGGATGAAAGATTCGTGGATGAGGAACGTTAGAGTGACGGACTAGAATGCAGTTCAAGAGATATCTTTTTTCGCTCTGACCGTAGCTTAGGTACAAGCTGGCTCATTGGAATCCACACTCTCTCCTTTTTCTATTGTGGATCACGGATTTGTATCTTAAACCACCTCGGATACTATATCCTCTTGAAAATGAGAGTCGAGAAGGCGAAATGGACATTAACAGTGACTTTTATCTCCACGACAATACATCGACGAAGCTCTTTAGCATGAGCTAACGTGATAGCATCTGTCTCAAATGCAGATAGAAACAAAATAAATACATCCCTGACTGGAAGGATAGGCAGAAGATCAACAATACTACCATCAGGAGACACCGAACCAAACACTGGACATGTAAATACACGGTTAATGTGTATTCGACTTTTATCTCCACGACAATACATCGACGAAGCTCTTCAGCATGAGCTAACGTGATAGCATCCGTCTCAAATGCAGATAGAAACAAAATAAATAAATCCCTGACTGGAAGGATAGGCAGAATATCAACAATACTACTATCAGGAGACACCGAACCAAACACTGGACATGTAAATACACGGTTAATGTGTATTCGACTTTTATCTCCACGACAATACATCGGCGAAGCTCTTTAGCATGAGCTAACGTGATAGCATCTGTCTCAAATGCAGATAGAAACAAAATAAATACATCCCTGACTGGAAGGATAGACAGAAGATCAACAATACTACTATCAGGAGACACCGAACCAAACACTGGACATGTAAATACACGGTTAATGTGTATTCGACGCCTGTCGAAGCCTAGCAACGCTGTTGCTAACGACGCTAACTTAACAACAGGACCTCGTCAGAGCTATGATAAAAACATTAGCGCTCCACCTACGCCAGCCAGCCCTCCTCTGCTCATCAACACCCGTGCTCACCTGCGTTCCAGCGATCGACGATGCGGTCGGCGGCCCGGTGACGTAGGAAGTCAAGGTGAGTTCGTCGCTAGCGCGTCTGCTATCCAACAAAGTCCTCCTTGTTGTGTCGCTGCAGCCAGCCGCTAATACACCGATCCCGCCTACAACGTTCTTCTTTGCAGCCTCCATTGTTCAGTAAACAAACTGCAAAAGATTCACCAACACAGATGTCCAGAATACTGTGGAATTTCGTCGAAGAAAACAGAGCTGTGTGTATTGTGTCCAATAGGGTTCAAACACTTCCGTGGACCTCGCGACGTCACGCGCACACGTCATCCTCCAAAGGCGTTTTGAACCGGAAGTTCCCCGGGAAATTTAAAATGTCACTTTATAAGTTAACCCGGCCGTATTGGCATGTGTTGCAATGTTAAGATTTCATCATTGATGTATAAACTATCAGACTGCGTGGTCGCTAGTAGTGGCTTTCAGTAGGCCTTTAACGTTTATATAAAACTCAGAGTATCTGCGTCTTCTTTTTCAAAGCATCGTGCTATCCAGGGACTTAATTCAGTTAGCTTATCTGTTATCAGTGGTTTGTTTCATCTCAAAGTTAAACCTTTGCAGTTCTTGGTCTGGTCAAACACTTGAATTTAATAGCCTGAATCTCCAAAGCCTGCTGTTAGCTTCAGCTCTCTCCCGTCAATTTGGCCATCTTTGTTTTCTAGTCTGAGTGGTACATTTTTGCCCACACGGATGTAAATTGCCTTATAACATTTATTTTTTTGTTTTGATATATCATTAGAGCTCCGCCGTGAGTTTGGAGTACAGACGATATGTCACACTAATTGCTCTTCATTTGAAGAAGAAGAAGGTCCCATTTGACCTAGAGTGGGAGCAAAGGGAAATAGTTGCTCAAAGCCCTCAAATTAAAGGTTTATTAAATACATTTACTGTCCATTTTATCATGGCTTTGAAGCCAATTTGTTCCGGGTCGTTGGGTTTTGAAGCAATTTTTCCAGCAAAACATACTAAAAATTGACACATTGACGAATAAGAAAAGACAAAAAGAGACAAAATACAAATATACACTACCGTTCAAAAGTTTGGGGTCACCCAAACAATTTTGTGGAATAGCCTTCATTTCTAAAAACAAGAATAGACTGTCGAGTTTCAGATGAAAGTTCTCTTTTTCTGGCCATTTTGAGCGTTTAATTGACCCCACAAATGTGATGCTCCAGAAACTCAATCTGCTCAAAGGAAGGTCCGTTTTGTAGCTTCTGTAACGAGCTAAAGTGTTTTCAGATGTGTGAACATGATTGCACAAGGGTTTTCTAATCATCAATTAGCCTTCTGAGCCAATGAGCAAACACATTGTACCATTAGAACACTGGAGTGATAGTTGCTGGAAATACACCTATGTAGATATTGCACCAAAAAGCAGACAGTTGCAGCTAGAATAGTCATTTACCACATTAGCAATGTATAGAGTGTATTTCTTTCAAGTTAAGACTAGTTTCAAGTGTTTTTCCTTCAAAAATAAGGACATTTCAATGTGACCCCAAACTTTTGAACGGTAGTGTATATTTTTCAAATTGCGAGCAGGAATTTGGGTGTTGCTAGTCTGCACCGTACTGAATCTGAATGAGTCCGTAATGCCAGCCGAGAATGTTAAAATGATATCTAAACGGCAGACATTTATCCATGAACATTTTGAAAAGCTGCTGCTGATGGTGTGTTTGACAGAGAATTTAACCCAATGCGCCCCCCCCCCCGAGTCAAAAAGTTTGGGGGACTATGTTTGATTGTGTTTGTTAATTTACTGCCTTAGGTGAGAACCCTGCATAAGCCTTTTTTGGGTTTCTTTCCTCACCTGCACTTATTTCTTAGTACGTATTTCTCATTACTAATTTCTTGTCGCCATGTTTTTTTCTTACAATGTTACCTCTTGTACTGTTTATATCAGGGGTCCCCAAACTACGGCTCACGGGCCGGATCCGGCCAGCCAGCGTCCAAAATCAGGCCCCCGGGAAGTCCCAAATATAAAAAAAATAAAAAAAACATAAATAAAAAAATATTATTTTTTTCTGTCTTTTCTAATCCACTTTGTACCGCTTGCTACTCACGGTGTCTCCTAGCCGCTCAGGCAAATCATATTGTCTAAAAATGCATTTTGTCATCGATAATATGACATCATCGCGCGCGCGAAAAGTGCGCTATATATATATATATATATATATATATATATATATATATATATATATATATATATATATATATATATATATATATATATATATATATACATACATACATACATATAAATATATATATATATATATATATATATATATATATATATATATACATACATACATACATATATATATATATATATATATATATATATATATATATATATATATATATATATATATATATATATATATATATATATATATATATATATTTCATATATATTTCATATATATTAGATATTGTCAGGCTTGGACGAAGGAAGGGACTCAGATGCAGAGATTGGATTCTAAATAAAGCTTTTATTTTGAAAAACTCTTTTAACCTCCCGAGCAAAGAATATTCAAAATACTATGAGTCAAAAATAGACAGCGAAAAAAGATTCCAAAAAGGGAAAAACCGAAAATCACTCCAAAAAGGAGGAATACAAAAATAAAGACAAATTATAATTAGCACCGTATCTGCTATCAAAAACTTTAACAAAAAGCGCTCCAACAGGAGGAAGAAAATAACGACTATAAAAATGACTACTCTTAATCTTATTCTAATAAATGTAAACAAAAAAATCACTCAAAAACTTTGAGGAAGGAAAATCATTAGCAAAAAATCATAACTCACCACTGCGGTATGAAAAGGGGTGGGACCTATTGTTACTGTAAGGTTTTATTATTATTATTCCGCCGCCTCTTTGAGCTGTAAGTTGACCCCCTTAACATGCTTCAAAACTCACCAAATTTGACACACACATCAGGACTGGCGAAAATTGCCATCTAATCAAAAAACCAAACTTTAAAACTCAAAATTGCGCTCTAGTTATTATTATTATTATTATTATTATTATTATTATTCCGCCGCCACAATAAACTCTAATTTGACCCACTTAACATGCTTTAAAACTCACCATATTTGACACACACATCAGGACCTGCGAAAATTGCCATCTAATTAAAAAAAACAAACCCCAAAACTCAAAATTGCGCTCTAGCGCCCCCTAGGAACAAACAAAAACAAACTGCCTGTAACTCCCACTAGGAAGGTCGTAGAGACATGAAACAAAAACCTCTATGTAGGTCTGACTTAGACCTACATTTCACAATTTCACATCCTCGGGCAAAAACCAACAGGAAGTTGGCAATTTCCCCTTCAAGACAAAAATTTACTAAAAACACTCATTTTTGCCTCTTTAAGCTGTAATTTCACCCCCTTAAAATACTTCAAAACTCACCAAACTTTTCACACACATCAGGACTGGTGGAAATTGCGATCTAATAAAAAAAAACGAACCCCAAAACTCAAAATTGCGCTCTAGCGCAATTTTTTAATAAAACAGAGACAAAACTGCTCCTCAGAGGAAAACACAGACAAAACTGCTTGTAACTTCCGGAATGAACGTCTTAGAGACATGAAACAAAAACCTATATGTAGGTCTGACTTAGACCTACATTTCATAATTTCCCATTCTCGGGCAAAAACCAACAGGAAGTTGGCAATTTCCCCTTCAAGACAAAAATTTACTAAAAACACTCATTTTCGCCTCTTTGAGCTGTAATTTGACCCCCTTAAAATACTTCAAAACTCACCAAACTTTTCACACACATCAGGACTGGTGGAAATTGCGATCTAATGAAAAAAACGAACCCCAAAACTCAAAATTGCGCTCTAGCGCAATTTTTGAATAAAACAGAGACAAAACTGCTCCTCAGAGGAAAACACAGACAAAACTGCTTGTAACTTCTGGAAGGAACGTCTTAGAGACATGAAACAAAAACCTCTATGTAGGTCTCATAGATTGACATCCTTCAGCAAAAATCAACAGGAAGTTTGCAATCTCCCCTTCAAAAGTAAATATTTGTAAAAAAACGGTCACCAAACATCAAACGTTATCTCCTCTGAGCGCGTTTGTCGTTTCGGCTTCAAACTACTGGAGAGAGTTTGAACCCTTCTGATTAAAAGTTGACGAATAAGTTTGGATAAGTGCTAAGGTTTTGATTTTACGAGCCTTCAAAGAACCACTGCGCTGATAATGCTGCTGTGATTTTACGAGCCTTCAACGAACCACTGTGCCGCAGCACCTAGGAAAAAAACACAGACACAACTTCCTCTAACTCGCAGTACGAATATCGTAGAGACATGAAAGAAAAACCTCTATGTAGGTCTGACTTAGAGCTACATTTCATAGATTGACATCCTTCAGCAAAAATCAACAGGAAGTTTGCAATCTCCCCTTCAAAACTAAATATTTGTGAAAAACTGTCACCAAACATCAAACATTATCTCCTCTGAGCGTGTTTGTCGTTTCGGCTTCAAACTACTGGAGAGTTTGAACCCTTCTGATTAAAAGTTGACGAATAAGTTCGGATAAGTGCTACGGTTTTGATTTTACGAGCCTTCAACGAACCACTGTGCCGCAGCACCTAGGAAAAAAACACAGACACAACTTCCTCTAACTCCCAGTACGAATATCGTAGAGACATGAAACAAAAACCTCTACGTAGGTCTGACTTAGAGCTACATTTCATAGATTGACATCCTTCAGCAAAAATCAACAGGAAGTTTGCAATCTCCCCTTCAAAACTAAATATTTGTAAAAAACGGTCACCAAACATCAAACATTATCTCCTTTGAGCGCGTTTGTCGTTTCGGCTTCAAACTACTGGAGAGAGTTTGAACCCTTCTGATTAAAAGTTGACGAATAAGTTTGGATAAGTGCTACGGTTTTGATTTTACTAGCCTTCAAAGAACCACTGCGCTGATAATGCTGCTGTGATTTTACGAGCCTTCAACAAACCACTGTGCCGCAGCACCTCGGAAAAAAACACAGACACAACTTCCTCTAACTCCCAGTACGAATATCGTAGAGACATGAAAGAAAAACCTCTATGTAGGTCTGACTTAGAGCTACATTTCATAGATTGACATCCTTCAGCAAAAATCAACAGGAAGTTTGCAATCTCCCCTTCAAAACTAAATATTTGTAAAAAACGGTCACCAAACATCAAACATTATCTCCTCTGAGCGCGTTTGTCGTTTCGGCTTCAAACTACTGGAGAGAGTTTGAACCCTTCTGATTAAAAGTTGACGAATAAGTTTGGATAAGTGCTACGGTTTTGATTTTACGAGCCTTCAAAGAACCACTGGGCTGATAATGCTGCTGTGATTTTACGAGCCTTCAACGAACCACTGTGCCGCAACACCTCGGAAAAAAACACAGACACAACTTCCTCTAACTCCCAGTACGAATATCGTAGAGACATGAAACAAAAACCTCTATGTAGGTCTGACTTAGAGCTAGATTTCATACACTGACCACTTAGGACTAGCACCTGCCAAATATGCGGGCCCGACCAACGCTGCTTGCAGCTTTAATATTGTATTTGGATTTATGACAGCATTAGGGTATTGTTCAAAGCTTTTGACACCCTCACTCATGTTTTATTCAATGAGAAGGCGTCTCTCCACATGAACGAGACGTAAATCTCCTGTTACAGAAGACTGCGGAGGTCATCTGCAAACTATTGTCGTGCATAAGAAACCATGTTTTGGATGATTAGAGCATTGAGACACGGCCTGGTATCCTGCAGACTATTAGGAGATGCGCGGCGGTCATAAAAGAGATGAAAAAAAATGATTAAAAAGAAGATACTCAACAAAGCTTTGGTGTTTAAACAGTGCTGAGTTGATATGAAGGGGCTCTAACGTGCAAGGCATCTCTCCCCCTTATTACTACGCCGCCTTTAAATGTTATTTTGAGGGCTTCATCCCTACTAATGCTTGTCATCTTCCTGTACGGTTGTATTTTTAGAACATGATCTAATAATGAAATAATGTGCCGCCTCTCACTTTAGACGCTGCCCAGGAAGAGCAAACAATACTAACGACAAGGCTTTATGAGGGAGACTTGTCATTTGTATCATCCTGAAACGGTTTTGGGGTTTTATTACATTGTATAGGCAATGCCTCAAGGGTTATTAGGATGAGAGGACATTCAAAGGAGCGGTAATTTCCCCATTTCTTTTTGTTAATTAAAAATAATAAAAAGTGAGTTTTTCCTCACTTTTATGCAATGGGAACGTTGCCTTTCTCTCTCCCGCGTCGCCGGCGATGTTAAAAGAAGTCAATATAAAGCCAAACTTGATGCTACAATATCATTTACCTTACCGTACAGTAAATGGTAATTATAGCCGGGGGGGGTGCTTATCTACTTAAACGGCATAGAAGATGAGGCGTGTTGTGATTTGCTAAATTTAAAATTTTTTACACAGCGACATACATTTTAAGGGTTTGGAGGGCATGAAAAAGTGGAAAGCACACTGCAAAAGAAGAGCTGACAAAATATAAGATAAAAAGACTACATTTGAGGAAAAATAAAACTACTGAAAAGAGGGGAAATTATCTGTCCATACATTTTAATGATTTGGAGTGCATGAAAAAGTGGAAAGCACACGGCAAAAAAAAAGAGCTGACTAAATATAAGATAAAAAGACTACGATTTAGGAAAAATAAAAATACTAAAAAGAGGAGAAATTATCTGTCCATACATTTTAATAATTTGGAGTGCATGAAAAAGTGGAAAGCACACTGCAAAAAAAAAAGAGCTGACAAAAAATAAGATAAAAAGACTACATTTTAGGAAAAATAAAAAAACTGAAAAGAGGGGAATTATCTGTCCATACATTTTAATGATTTGGAGTGCATGAAAAAGTGGAAAGCACACTGCAAAAGAAGAGCTGACAAAATATAAGATAAAAAGACTCCATTTGAGGAAAAATAAAACTACTGAAAAGAGGGGAAATTATCTGTCCATACATTTTAATGATTTGGAGTGCATGAAAAAGTGGAAAGCACACGGCAAAAAAAAAAGAGCTGACTAAATATAAGATAAAAAGACTACGATTTAGGAAAAATAAAAATACTAAAAAGAGGAGAAATTATCTGTCCATACATTTTAATAATTTGGAGTGCATGAAAAAGTGGAAAGCACACTGAAAAAAAAAAAGAGCTGACAAAAAATAAGATAAAAAGACTACATTTTAGAAAAAATAAAAAAATTGAAAAGAGGGGAATTATCTGTCCATACATTTTAATGATTTGGAGTGCATGAAAAAGTGGAAAGCACACTGCAAAAGAAGAGCTGACAAAATATAAGATAAAAAGACTACAATTTAGGAAGAATAAAAATACTAAAAAGAGGTGAAATTATCTGTCCATACATTTTAATGATTTGGAGTGCATGAAAAAGTGGAAAGCACACGGCAAAAAAAAAAAGAGCTGACAAAAAATAAGATAAATAGACTACATTTTAGGAAAAATAAAAAAACTGAAAAGAGGGGAAATTATCTGTCCATACATTTTAATGATTTGGAGTGCATGAAAAAGTGGAAAGCACACGGCAAAAAAAAAAGAGCTGACAAAAAATAAGATAAATAGACTACATTTTAGGAAAAATAAAAAAACTGAAAAGAGGGGAAATTATCTGTCCATACATTTTAATGATTTGGAGTGCATGAAAAAGTGGAAAACACACTGCAAAAGAAGAGCTGACAAAATATAAGATAAAAAGACTACAATTTAGGAAACGTGTCCGGGGGCCGGTATATCTATCTATCTATCTATCTATCTATCTATCTATCTATCTATCTATCTATCTATCTATCTATCTATCTATCTATCTATCTATCTATCTATCTATCTATCTATCTATCTATCTATCTATCTATCTATCTATATATATATATATATATATATATATATATATATATATATATATATATATATATATATATATATATATATATATATACATATATATTATAATATTGTATATAGGCAATTGCCTCAAGGCCGGTATATATATATATATATATATATATATATATATATATATATATATATATATATATATATATATATATATATATATATATATATATATATATATATATATATATACAGTATATATATATATATATATATATATATATATATATATATATATATATATATATATATATACAGTATATATATATATATATATATATATATATATATATATATATATATATATATATATATACTGTATATATATATATATATATATATATGTATATATATATATATATATATATATATATATATATATATATATATATATATATATATATATAATGTATATATATATATATATACATATATATATATATATATATATATATATATATATATATATATATATAAATATACCGGCCTTGAGGCATTGCCTATATAATATATAATATAATATATATATATATATATATATATATATATATATATATATATATATATATATATATATATATATATATATATATATATATATATATATATATATATATATATATATATACCGGCCCCCAGACACATTTTTTTCTCTAAATATGGCCCCCCGAGTCAAAATAATTCATTTACATTTAATGTACATTGTGGGTGTCTCATTCAGTAAAAAAAAATCAGTTTTTTAAGGCGGTCTGTCATAATGTTTTTAGAATTCGATCAGACATTATTGTGAGGGTTTTCTTTGTATTAGTGTTCCTAAAAATGTGATATACCGTCCTCCAGACACATCTTTTTCCTCTACATTTGGTGGCAAAATAATTGCCCAGGCCAGCCCTAGAGCCCACCTTTTGTCCAGATCCAGTTTCAACCCCGTATTGTTGGTGAGTTTTGTTGGAGCCTCAAATTGTTCCAGGATTCGAGGTACCGCTGTACTGCCAGGCCGTTTACGTTATGTTTTTTATCGTGTCACCGCCCTGTCCTCACATGCAGCTGCTGTGCACGACGCAAGATTACATCACGTGTCTATCTGCAAATGTGAGAAGATTGTGTGTGTGTGTGTGTGTGTGTGTGTGTGTGTGTGTGTGCGCTGTAGAGCTGTCTCTTCAAGTCCACGTCTTGTACCTCATGTGACAAACGAGGACAAGCCTGCTGCACAAACATTACCGCTGTGTAGCATCTTCGCCATCATCATCATCATCATCATCATCATCACACTTGTTGTGTTGACATAAAGCCTGTTGTTGTTGTTGTTGTTGTTGTTATCGTTAAACACAAGCCAATTCTATTGTGACGTTAATATTCTATTATGGACTCCAACACATTGCATGTGCTCCCAGTGGCCCGAGCGGCGGCTTTATTGGGCCGCCTGAATCGCGCCCGCTTCGATTTGGACTCTTCTGTTAAAAATTAGTCAGGCGTCAAATTGGCATTGACTCGCTGAATCCAAAGATGATTCCCTCACGCCTGCGAGGGTCCTCGCCGCAGAAACAATGCGTATGTGAGGTGCATAATTAAAACATTTGGATAGAGACTATTTGTACTCAGTGTTTCCCATAAACTGCCAAGATACCTGGGGCGGTGGGGGCGTGGCTACGGGCGTGGTCACCGTGACATCATCGAGTAATTTGCATAATTTACTACAATCATATGATTTTCTCTAAAAAGGCTAAAAAAAATGTATACTTACTAATTAATAATAACAGTTTTGTTTTAAACGTCCATCCATACATCCATCCATTTTACAATATAATTACAACACTTTACGTACATATTTATATACAGATTTGAACAATAAGTTATTCACTGAAATATATTTATTAATTGTGGTTCTTACAAAAAATATATCTTATAAAATATAAAAGCTAAAATGTCTCTTAAAGCTCTGCCCCTTTAATTAGTGCATACTAAATAATTTAACTTTTTTATTTGCCAGCAACATAAAGTGAAACAGAGGCAAAAGGTGTCCTGCCACAGTCAGTAACAAATAAACAGAAAACAGTAGTGGTGGTAGATAGACACAGAGCTTCATCAAACATCTGATCCACTGAACAAAGAGGTCCAAAAATCTTGAACTTTAGACTGCCATCAGTTTTACTCCCTACACTTAACCATGTGTTTCCTACTGCCTGCAGACTTTGCACCCTTTGTTATATACACATGTTGTGTTTCTAATAGAAATACATTTAATAAAGTCAAATACAAATAAGGCAACAAGAGAAGTATCCTACACTTCTCTTTTGTAAAGTAAATCTGAACAGCCGATATGGGCATCTACATCAACTATATGATTTGCCTGAGAAGCTGGAGAGGACACAATATATATATATATATATATATATATATATATATATATATATATATATATATATATATATATATATATATATATATATATATATATATATATATATATATATACATATATATATATATATATATATATATATATATATATATATATATATATATATATATATATATATATATATATATATATATTTGTGGTGGACGTAATTTTTTCGTGGCGGGCCGCCACAAACAAATGAATGTGTGGGAAACACTGGTACTGGTGAGGAGGTGTTAGATTGAACCTTTTTTTTGTCCTTTCAATAATTTGTTGCTTTAAACCAGGGGTCACCAACGCGGTGCCCGCGGGCACCAGGTAGCCCGTAAGGACCAGATGAGTAGCCCGCTGGCCTGTTCTAAAAATAGCTCAAATAGCAGCACTTACCAGTGAGCTGCCTCTATTTTTTTAAATTGTATTTATTTACTAGCAAGCTGGTCTCGCTTTGCTTGACATTTTTAATTCTAAGAGAGACAAAACTCAAATAGAATTTGAAAATCCAAGAAAATATTTTAAAGACTTGGTCTTCACTTGTTTAAATAAATTCATTATTTTTTTTACTTTGCTTCTTATAACTTTCAGAAAGACAATTTTAGAGGAAAAAATACAACCTTAAAATGATTTTAGGATTTTTAAACACATATACCTTTTTACCTTTTAAATTCCTTCCTCTTCTTTCCTGACAATTTAAACCAATGTTCAAGTAAAATTATTTTTTATTGTAAAGAATAATAAATACATTTTAATTTTAGCTTCTGTTTTTTCGACGAAGAATATTTGTGAAATATTTCTTCAAACTTATTATGAATAAAATTCAAAAAAAATATTCTGGCAAATCTAGAAATTCTGTAGAATCAAATTTAAATCTTATTTCAAAGTCTTTTGAATTTCTTTTAAAATTTTTGTTCTGGAAAATCTAGAAGAAATAATGATTTGTCTAGCTTGGTCCAATTTGTTATATATTCTAACAAAGTGTAGATTTTTAAATTTTATTTATTTACTAGCAAGCTGGTCTCGCTTTGCCCGACATTTTTAATTCTAAGAGACAAAACTCAAATAGAATTTGAAAATCCAAGAAAATATTTTAAAGACTTGATCTTCACTTGTTTAAATAAATTCATTAAGTTTTTTTTACTTTGCTTCTTATAACTTTCAGACAGACAATTTTAGAGAATAAATACAACCTTAAAAATGATTTTAGGATTTTTAAACACATATACCTTTTTACCTTTTATATTCCTTCCTCTTCTTTCCTGACAATTTAAATCAATATTCAAGTAAATTTATTTTTTTTATTGTAAAGAATAATAAATAAATTTTAATTTAATTTTTAATTTTAGCTTCTGTTTTTTCGACGAAGAATATTTGTGAAATATTTCTTCAAACTTATTATGATTAAAATTAAAAAAAAATTATTCTGGCAAATCTAGAAAATCTGTAGAATCAAATTTAAATCTTATTTCAAAGTCTTTTGAATTTCTTTGAAAAAATTTTGTTCTGGAAAATCTAGAAGAAATAATGATTTGTCTTTGTTAGAAATATAGCTTGGTCCAATTTGTTTTATATTCTAACAAAGTGCAGATTGGATTTTAACCTATTTAAAACATGTCATCAAAATTCTAAAATTAATCTTAATCAGGAAAAATTACTAATGATGTTCCATAAAAAAAAATTTTTTTTTAATTTTTTCAAAAAGATTTGAATTAGCTAGTTTTTCTCTTCTTTTTTTCGGTTGAATTTTGAATTTTAAAGAGTCGAAATTGAAGATAGACTATGTTTCAAAATTTTATCGTCATTTTTTCCGTGTTTTCTCCTCTTTTAAACCGTTCAATTAAGTGTAAATATCATTCATTATTGATAATAACATAGAGTTAAAGGTAAATTGAGCAAATTGGCTATTTCTGGCAATTTATTGAAGTGTGTATCAAACTGGTAGCCCTTCGCATTAATCACTACCCAAGAAGTAGCTCTTGCTTTCAAAAAGGTTGGTGACCCCGGCTTTAAACAGAGCAATGGAGAGGACACACAAACGTGACACGAAACAATCTAAAAGCAGTCAAACAAAAAATAATATTATCAACAACATTATGAATATTAGTAACAATTTCAACATAGCAGTGATTCAAAATCCCTCATCACTTCACTTTATGTGGTTTCCTGTCTCTACCAGGGAACTTTGGCCTGTAGTTCATTTATAGTCAGTCACCTCCAAAAAACCAGTCAGCAGTCGCGGTTATCTAGCTATTACATTTTCCTCCCAATTGGGACACAGCCGGACACAAATGCTGGAAGAAAATAGATGTCCGACTTCAAAAAAGCTATTACGCTAAAGAACAGAAATGCTGCCAGTTTCCGGTCATTAAATGGCGGTACAGTACGCGGGTGTATCGACATAAATGGCCAGGCGGTGTGCGGGGCTACTCTGTGCGATAACCTCTGTCACACCTGCTCTTGGAGGCAATAATAAGTGAGAAAAGGTCAGGGGAACAAAAACAATCAATGCTGTTATTTCTTTCATGTGGATAAGGGGAAAGTAAGTTTTTTAGGGAGGAATCTAACATATATAGTCTGATAGTCCTGATAACATGTCTGTGACAGGTCAAAACACACCAAGGATCAGGAATCAGAGCACACTTCAACCCTCTATCAACAGCCCTGTCTAGAGAAGTGTTTTTTAACCACCGTGATACAGTCTGGTGTGCCGTGGGAGATGATCTAATGCAGGGGTCACCAACCTTTTTGAAAGCAAGAGCTACTTCTTGGGTAGTGATTAATGCGAAGGGCTACCAGTTTGATACACACTTCAATAAATTGCCAGAAATAGCCAATTTGCTCAATTTACCTTTAACTCTATGTTATTATTAATAATGAATGATATTTACACTTAATTGAGCGGTTTAAAAGAGGAGAAAACATGACAAAAATGACAATTAAAATTTGAAACATAGTTTATCTTCAATTTCGACTTTTTAAAATTCAAAATTCAACCGAAAAAAAGAAGAGAAAAACTTAAAAAAAGAATTTATGGAACATCATTAGTAATTTTTCCTGATTAAGATTAATTTTAGAATTTTGATGACATGTTTTAAATAGGTTAAAATCCAATCTACAATTTGTTAGAATATATAACAAATTGGACCAAGCTATATTTTTAACAAAGACAAATCATTATTTCTTCTAGATTTTCCAGAACAAAAATTTTCAAAGAAATTCAAAAGACTTTGAAATAAGATTTAAATTTGATTCTACATATTTTCTAGATTTGCCAGAATAATTTTTTTGAATTTTAATCATAATAAGTTTGAAGAAATATTTCACAAATATTCTTCGTCGAAAAAACAGAAGCTAAAATGAAGAATTAAATTAACATTTATTTATTATTCTTTACAATAAAAAATAAAAAAATTACTTGAACATTGATTTAAATTGTCAGGAAAGAAGAGGAAGGAATTTAAAAGGTAAAAATCCTAAAATCATTTTTAAGGTTGTGTTTTTTCTCTAAAATTGTCTTTCTGAAAGTTATAAGAAGCAAAGTAAAAAAATTAATGAATTTATTTAAACAAGTGAAGACCAAGTCTTTAAAATATTTTCTTGGATTTTCAAATTGTATTTGAGTTTTGTCTCTCTTAGAATTAAAAATGTCGGGCAAAGCGAGACCAGCTTGCTAGTAAATAAATACAATTTAAAAAATAGAGGCAGCTCACTGGTAAGTGCTGCTATTTGAGCTATTTTTAGAACAGGCCAGCGGGCTACTCATCTGGTCCTTATGGGCTACCTGGTGCCCGCGGGCACCGCGTTGGTGACCCCTGATCTAATGTCACCTATTTGGGTTAATAAATAAAGTAATTATAGTCTGCAAATGATGTGTTGTTGTTGAGTGTCGGTGCTGTCTAGAGTTTGGCAGAGTAACCGTGTAATACTCTTCCATATCGGTAGGTGGCAGCCGGTAGCTTATTGCTTTGTAGATGTCGGAAACAGCGGGAGGCAGGGTGCAGGTAAAAAGGTGTCTAATACTTAAACCAAAAATAAACAAAAGGTGAGTGCCCCTAAGAAAAGGCGAAGGGAAGGCTACACAGAACGAAACTAAAACTGAACTGGCTACAAAGTAAACAAAAACAGAATGCTGGACTTACTGTGGAGCAAAGACGGCGTCCACAATGTACATCCGAACACATACTTGCCAACCCTCCCGAATTTTCCGGGAGACTCCCGAATTTCAGTGCCTCTCCCGAAAATCACCCATTCTCCCGAATTTCTCCCGATTTCCAGCCGGACTTAAGGCACGTGCGGACCTGAGAGAGGACAGCCTGTCGTCACGTCCGCTCGGCCAACCAAAAAGTAACCACAGAACACTTATACCGTATAGTGTTCTGTGGTTACTTTTTGGTCGGCCAACGGTTGACGTTGTATTGCGCACCCTGACGGCAAGTGTGGGAGTGGGTTCTGAAGTATGAAGTAAAGAGACGTAACTTCGTCACCTCGCCTGGTTATTGACTCCAACCCAGAATATTACACTGCCCATACCTATGCTCCTTCAAAGGCTGTGCTACTGGCTGCAAAGCATTGCACTTTCAAATACGACAATGAGTAGAGAGGACTGTTATGTGTGTCCATGTGTAAATAAATGAACACTGAAATTCAAGTATTTACTTATATATATATATATATATGTAATAATATATATATATATATATATATATATATATATATATATATATATATATATATATATATATATATATATATATATATATATATATATATATATATATATAGCTAGAATTCACTGAAAGTCAAGTATTTATTTTATTTTTATATATATATATATATATATATATATATATATATATATATATATATATATAAATTAAATAAATACTTGACTTTCAGTGAATTCTAGCTATATATATATATAGCCTGTTCTAAAAATAGCTCAAATAGCAGCACTTACCAGTGAGCTGCCTCTATTTTTTAAATTTTATTTATTTACTAGCAAGCTGGTCTCGCTTTGCTCGACATTTTTAATTCTAAGAGAGACAAAACTCAAATAGAATTTGAAAATCCAAGAAAATATTTTAAAGACTTGGTTTTCACTTGTTTAAACAGATGTGTAAGTGGGCACTAATATATATATATATATATATATATATATATAGCTAGAATTCACTGAAAGTCAAGTATTTATTTAATTTATATATATATTTTATATATATATATATATATATATATATATATATATATATATATATATATATATATATATATATATATAAATATATATATATATATATATATATATATATATATAAATAAAATAAATACTTGACTTTCAGTGAATTCTAGCTATATATATATATATATTAGTGCCCACTTACACATCTGTGAAGGCGCCATTAATGCTGAAAGGTACATACAGGTTTTGGAGCAACATATGTTACCATCCAAGCAACATTATCATGGACGCCCCTGCTTATTTCAGCAAGACAATGCCAAGCCACGTGTTACATCAACGTGGCTTCATAGTAAAAGAGTGCGGGTACTAGACTGGCCTGCCTGTAGTCCAGACCTGTCTCCCATTGAAAATGTGTGAAGTCTAAAATAGCACAAGAGAGACCCCCGGACTGTTGAACAACTTAAGCTGTACATCAAGCAAGAATGGGAAAGAATTCCACCTGAGAAGCTTCAAAAATGTGTCTCCTCACTTCCCAAACCTTTACTGAGTGTTGTTAAAAGGAAAGGCCATGTAACACAGTGGTGAACATGCCCTTTCCCAACTACTTTGGCACGTGTTGCAGCCATGAAATTCTAAGTTAATTATTATTCGCAAAAAAAAATAAAGTTTATGAGTTTGAACATCAAATATGTTGTCTTTGTAGTGCATTCAACTGAATATGGCTTGAAAATGATTTGCAAATCGTTGTATTCCGTTTATATTTACATCTAACACAATTTTCCAACTCATATGGAAACGGGGTTTGTACTTATAATTCCTATTGTTGCTATTCTGTCTGTTTTAAAAAAAAAAATCAAAATAGATTCATTGCATTTAAAATTATGAATGTCGCCTTTTAGCTTCGAACATTCTTAATTGTCGTTATTTTACTGGAGTGACAAATTGGGCTGTCTCTTGGTGTAATCAGCATCCAATAGATAAAGGCCGCACATGACTGTTTACCAATTGGACCGACAAAAAACACGTCCAATCTTTGCCTCGATCGTTTTGCGAGCAATCCGCAGACAAATAGTCTTTGGTCGTGTTCATCAAGCAGCCGATAGAAAGCTGCCATTATCTAACCGCCGCCTGGAGTGTTGTCCCTATCTTATGTCCGCCTTTATCCACATTCTCTTCAGTTGAGCCAATAAATCCACTTCGGTCTTCTCACGGCATGCGGGGGGATTGCATGTGACTATTGATCGAGTGAAGAAGACAAACATTGCATTAAATAAACTATCAGACGGGAGGGGGATTGAAAATAGAAATATACAAATACTTTTTCTGTGTGTCTTTATGGATCCTGCTGGAGATAAAAAGCTCTTATGTCCAGCGCCTCCTAACCAGCCCACAGAAGCACCGCAGGGGGTCGGTATTGATCATCTATTGACAAATTGCCATAAGGATGAGTGCGTTGACCTTTCATTCCCGCTGTGGGAGTTGAACTGTGGTGTATCCGGAACAGAAAAGAGACTTTCTAACACGATAGCAGACATGTTTTGATTGTGTTTGATCACAGTTTAAAGTGTGGCAAATACACCGTCATGCTGTGTTTGTTCCAAGTGTGTGTTTTGAAACTGTTTTCCTCCTTTTAAACCAAACCTTCTGTCATACTTGCCGCTTGATTGGATTTTGATTTTTTTAATATCAAGGATCCCCATTAGCTGGTTGCCACAACAACCCACTAGTCTTCCCGGGGTCCACAAACTCAATACAATTACAAGCAAAAGCATATAATTATAACTACACAATAGAGAAACAAATAAAAGCATCAACAAGCAAACAATTTACAGTCACAGAATATTACTTACCATATAAATCAGGGGTGTCCAAAGTGCGGCCCGCAGGTCATTTTTTAACGGCCCCACGGCACATTTTAAAAATACGATTGAAAAAAATGTCAAACATAAAAAGTGGTATAAAAGAGCAAACAGGTGAAATGTAACAAGAAAATGTTGCAATGTTTACTCTAATAACACAAAGCTGCCATGTTTTACAAAATAATAATGAATCAAAATCAATGTCATTTTGAATTATTACCTATTCAAGGCTCTAATTACGTCACATTAAATATTCCACTTTGAGATATTTTTTTCGGGAAAATGTTGCATATTTTTGTGTTTGCCATATAAAAAACTGAGCTTTTTTTTTTTTTTTTTAAAGAAGGGCCTAAAACGAACAAACAAAACACATGAACAACAATAAAACCTATAATTGACGGATGGATCTGAAGTTCATCTTGAGATTAAAATAAAATGTATCATTCATTTCTTTACACTTTAATGAGTAGGACCCTTTTGGATCCCCAATCATTTTAGTGTGATTTGTTTTTAAAGGCCTACTGAAAGCCACTACTAGCGACCACGCAGTCTGATAGTTTATATATCAATGATGAAATCTTAACATTGCAACACATGCCAATACGGCCGGGTTAACTTATAAAGTGACATTTTAAAATTCCCGGGAAATATCCGGCTGAAACGTCGCGGTATGATGACATATGCGCGTGACGAAGTCCGAGTAACGGAAGTTATGGTACCCCGTAGAATCCTATACAAAAAGCTCTGTTTTCATTTCATAATTCCACAGTATTCTGGACATCTTTTGCAATTTGTTTAATGAACAATGAAGGCTGCAAAGAAGACAGCTGTAGGTGGGATCAGTGTATTAGCAGCGGACTACAGCAACACAACCAGGAGGACTTTGTTGGAGCGCTAGCCGCGCTAGCCGCGCTAGCCGCCGACTTCACCTTGACTTCCTACGTCTCCGGGCCGCCAAACGCATCGGGTGAAGTCCTTCGTCCTTCTGCCGATCGCTGGAACGCAGGTGAGCACGGGTGTTGATGAGCAAATGAGGGCTGGCTGGCGTAGGTGGAGAGCTAATGTTTTTAGCATAGCTCTGTGCAGTCCGGTTGCTAAGTTAGCTTCAATGGCGTCGTTAGCACAGCATTGTTAACCTTCGCCAGCCTGTAAAGCATTAACCGTGTATTTACATGTCCACGGTTTAATAGTATTGTTGATTTTCTATCTATCCTTCCAGTCAGGGGTTTATTTCTTTTGTTTCTATATGCAGTTAAAGCAAGATGCTATCACGTTAGCTCGTAGCTAAAGCATTTCGCCGATGTATTGTCGTGGAGATAACAGGCACTGAATGTCCATTTCGCGTTCTCGACTCTCATTTTCAAGAGGATATAGTATCCCAGGTGGTTTAAAATACAAATCTGTGATCTACAATAGAAAAAGGAGAGTGTAGAATCCAATGAGCCAGCTTGTACCTAAGTTACGGTCAGAGCGAAAAAAGATACGTCCTGCACTGCCTCTCAAGTCCTTCACTGTAACGTTCCTCATCTACGAATCCTTCATCCTCGCTCAAATTAATGGGGTAATCATCACTTTCTCGCTCCGAATCTCTCTCGCTCCATTGTAAACAACGGGGAATTGTGAGGAATACTAGCTCCTGTGACGTCACGCTACTTCCGCTACAGGCAAGGCTTTTTTTTTATCAGCGAGCAAAAGTTGCAAACTTTATCGTCTATGTTCTCTACTAAATCCTTTCAGCAAAAATATGGCAATATCGCGAAATGATCAAGTATGACACATAGAATGGATCTGCTATTCCCGTTTAAATAAAAAAAAATCATTTCAGTAGGCCTTTAAATCTGTAAAAACATTATATTGACAGATAGACCTAATGTTGATCTAGAGATTTAAAACTTGAAAAATAATAATACAAATAATAATACTGAATAATGACACATTTTTAATATTTTTTTTGACCAAATCCCTTTGGCCTAAATGAGTGGAGGCCTAAATGTATATTTTTTTATACATATATTGTATTGTTTTTTAAAATAAAAAAATATCAATCAATCAATGAAAGTTTACTTCTATAGCCCTAAATCACGAGTGTCTCAAAGGGCTGCACAAGCCAAAACGACATCCTCGGCTCAGATCCCACATCAGGGCAAGAAAAAAACTCAACCCAGTGGGATGACAATGAGAAACCTTGGAGGGGACCGCAGATGTGGAATGGCCCCCGCTTACTTTGATTTTTCAGTGTGCGGCCCTCAGTGGGAAAAGTTTGGACACCCCTGATATAAATATGACTACACAATACAAAACCAAACACAAAT
>NC_084737.1:80808781-80846281 GCF_033978785.1 Entelurus aequoreus
GTTTTTGCACTTGTGTTTCTTTGTTTGTTTTCGTTATATTTGGATGTAATTGTTGGTTTATATGATATTATTAAGTAAGACTACGTATTATGTTGAAGGGGGCAGGAAAATATAAGATTTTTCTTCATTCTGCTCCTTCTCAGGCATTGGGTGTGTAAATGTATAATTGAATAATTGAGGTATAATTGTCTATCGATCAAAGATGCACATCAATGAAGGAGATAAATAAAAATGACAATGTAATCAGGGAAAGTGCAAATAAAGAGGAGGCGTGCAACCTTCCGTCAGGGCGTGGGACGACACCATACAAGGGTACAGGTCTACGCGCTCTCCTCATTGAGCCAAATTGAATCCTGTCTCTGTTTAAGGACTTCAAGGACCTCAACGAAGATAAGACGACAAGCACGCAGACGAAGCGGTGACAAGGCGAAATCACAAGGCCCCCAGCACATTCCGTCACGTATTGTGCATCCTGGACCTGCTTTGCATGATATATGTGACCACTCCTTTTAGAGGCGCCCTCAGTGATGTTGACTGTGGAACTCCTGAATAAATAGAGGGACGCGGGAGCTGAACCTTAGAGCGTAGGGCGAGACTGTGACTAAGTGTGCAGCTCCATGCATTTTCCTCATGAGCTAAATTGAACTCTGTCTCTGCATGATTCCTTGCTTCTTGTCTGTTTAATAGATGTCATCGGTGTTTGAACCTGACACCTCTATTAGAAGCAAGGTGTGTGTTTGAAAGGAGGCCTTCTTTTGTGGGTAATGTTGTGTACGGTTAGCACCATATTTTATTTATACTGTATTTAAAAAACTTCCTAAACAAGTTCAGTAGTGACTAGCCGTCACATAATCTTGAGCAACTTCTAATCTCTCATCATTTCTGGTTTTCTCTCTATCGCCATAGCAGCAGACACACCAGCAAGCGCTGCAATAACCAGGCGCCATTCCAATGTAAGAAGTGTGTTTTCCCTTTTCTTGTCCTTTAGATAAGCCTTTGGGGAAGATGAAACCAAAGAAGAGGGAAGACAAAAGAGGTTGAGTAAAGGACAAGCGGAGCAGTCAATTAAGCAAATAATGTCCATCAAAGTGGAGTTATAAATAACCACCAAAAAGGGGAGCGACGGTAAAGAGAAAGAGGAGATGTGAAACGATCAAAGCTTCAAATTGAGTTTCCTCCATCGAGGCTTTGGAGGAGAAGCGGGGGGGAAAAAAAACAAACGTTTGAAAAGACGCTCCGCATTTTACACGTTGCCGTGACTCACGTTGGTCTGCCTCTCGGTGATAACGGATTAGGTCGCCGAGCACCTGGTGCCGTCAAACAACCACAGCGTAATAAGTCGGTAGGTTACGCCGGGGTTGCCATGGTGACTCCCTGGGTGACGGGCAGAGAACAGGGGCCCCGGTTTCCTTAATGAGAGGAGATTGCACATCATTAAACCAGGGCTGAGCCGTATCACCGGCACACACACACACACACACACACACACACACACACACACACACACACACACACACACACACACACACACACACACACACACACACACACACACACACACACACACACACACACACACACTACAGGTGTTTTGTGTACAGTAAAATATAATTTCTTTAGCTAACACTAAATGTAAGCCAAAGTTTTAGACCAGGGGTGTCAAACTAAATTTAGCTCAGGGGCCACATGGAGGGAAATCTATTTTTACCTGGGCCGGACTACTAAAATGATGGCATAATAATTTAAAAAATAAAGACAACTTACTCCATCCAGCTGTATCAGTGTTTCCCACACATTCATTTATTTGTTGCGGCCTGCCACGAAACAATTAAGGCCACCACAAAAAAAAAAAAAAAAAAAAAACTTTTTTTTTTTTTTTTAATTTATTTTATTTTTTTAAAATTTTTTTGGTGTCCTATCAAGCTTCTCAGGTAAATCATATAGTTGATGTAGATGCCCATATCGGCTGTTCGGATTTACTTTACAAAAGAGAAGTGTAGGCCTCTGTTTCACTTTATGTTGCTGGTAAATAATATGGTTGTAGTAGTAGGCTAAAGTTAAATTATTTAGTATGCACTAATTAAAGAATTAAAGGGGCAGAGCTTTAAGAGACATTTTAGCTTTTATATTTTTATAAGATATATTTTTTGTAAGAACCACAATTAATAAATATATTCCAGTGAATAACTTATTGTTCAAATCTGTATATAAATATGTACACAAAGTGTTGTAATTATATTGTAAAAATGGATGGATGGACGTTTAAAAGAAAACTGTTATTATTAATTAGTAAGTATACATTTTTTTAGCCTTTTTTGAGAAAATCATGTTAATTATGCAAATTACTCGATGATGTCATGGTGACCACACCCATGGCCACGCCCCCACCGCCACAGGTATCTTGGCAGTTCATGGGAAACACTGTGTATAATCATATGTGTGACTGCCATCTACTGGTCACACTTATCATTTCACCATGTACCAAATAAAGTAGCTTTGAGGTCGGTAAGCACAACCAAAATGATTCCGTACTTTAGGTGCACCGGGTTGTACTGTCGAGTGATGTAGGGCTATATAAATAAACATTGATTGATTGATTGATTGATTGATTGAATATACCCGCCCCCAGACACATTTTTTTCTCTAAATTCTGTCAAAATATTTGCCCAGGACTGCTTTACAGGGTCATATAAATACAAATGAGTGACTACAACCACACCAATTGTTATTGCGAGTTACAGGGTTACAGTAATGGGCCTATTTGTGAAACTGTATTTCAAAGTTGAATCCATCACAGCCTCTTAGAGTAGTGCAAAGACAATTCACGCAAACTAGATGTACAGTTTAGCAGCTGCTATTTATGGAAGGCTCGTCACCATCTCACCACCTTAAGTGTGTCCCTTTGCAATTATGTTGCTCGGCTCTCTGGTGAGATGAGCAACTAAAACATCTCTAAAAGCTTTTAAGGAAAAGGTCCTGTGGAGGTCTTGCTCCCCAGGGTTCTTCGGACCACCAAGGATGGACATAATAGGCTTGACGGTTTTGTGATTTGGTTTATTTTTCAATAAACTTATCATTCTACTTTTCAGCAATCGCCTCTCGTGACGGTCTCGTTCTTCCGGTTGCTTTTCAGCCATCCGCTCTGGTCTCCGTCTCTGTCTCGCTCGTGCTCGTGCTCGGGTTTTCTCTCCACCATCAACCCGTCTGCTGCCCTTTTACAGGGTGACAGGTGGTCAGACAAACGCGGCCAGCTGGGCCGTCTACGCACCTGTCGCCGATCTCGGAGCCGGCCCCGGCACACCCCGCCTCGCTGCAGGTCCGCAGGCCACGCCTCCTCACGGGTCCTTCCCCCCCCCACCCTCCACGCACACCCTTTCCTTTTGAGCATGGAGGGCGTCGTTTAGTGTACAACAAGCCGTAATGGGGATGTCGTCAGTATTAAAGGCCTACTGAAAGCCACTACTAGCGACCACGCAGTCTGATAGTTTATATATCAATGATGAAATCTTAACTGTGCAACACATGCCAATACGGCCGGGTTAGATTAGTAAAGTGCAATTTTAAATTTCCCCCGAAATATCCTGCTGAAAACGTCTCAATATGATGACGTTTGCGCGTGACGTCACGGATTGTAGCGGACATTTTGGGGCACCATTGTGGCCAGCTGTTAAGTCGTCTGTTTTCATCGCAAAATTCCACAGTATTCTGGACATCTGTGTTGGTGAATCTTTTGCAATTTGTTTAATGAACAACGGAGATGGCAAAGAAGAAAGCTGTAGGTGGGAAGCGGTGTATTAGCGGCGGGCTGCAGCAACACAGACACGTAGCGGCTACGTCGTAGCGGCTACGTCGTAGCCGGTGTTTCATTGTTTACATTCCCGAACGATGACAGTCAAGCTTTACCATTGGCCTGTGGAGAACTGTATGAACTTTGGGGAGGTGAACGGTACTTTGGGCTGTGGGATTGAGTGTGTTGTGCGGGTGTTTGATTTGTATTGGCGGGTTATATGGACGGGAGGGGGGAGGTGTTTGTTATGCGGGATTAATTTGTGGCATATTAAATATAAGCCTGGTTTGATTGATTGATTGAGACTTTTATTAGTAGGTTGCACAGTGAAGTACATATTCCGTACAATTGACCACTAAATGGTAACACCCGAATAAGTTTTTCAACTTGTTTAAGTCGGGGTCCACTTAAATTGATTCATGATACAGATATATACTATCATATATACTATCATCATAATACTGCATTTGATTGTTTACATTTGATTATTAGCAATCCGGGGAGGGTGTTAGTTTAAGGTTGTAGCTGCCTGGAGGTGAACTTTTATTGCGGTTTTGAAGGAGGATAGAGATGCCCTTTCTTTTACACCTGTTGGGAGCGCATTCCACATTGATGTGGCATAGAAAGAGAATGAGTTAAAACCTTTGTTAGTTCGGAATCTGGGTTTAACGTGGTTAGTGGAGCTCCCCCTGGTGTTGTGGTTATGGCGGTCATTTACGTTAAGGAAGTAGTTTGACATGTACTTCGGTATCAGGGAGGTGTAGCGGATTTTATAGACTAGGCTCAGTGCAAGTTGTTTAACTCTGTCCTCCACCTTGAGCCAGCCCACTTTAGAGAAGTGGGTAGGAGTGAGGTGGGACCTGGGGTGGAGGTCTAGAAGTAACCTGACTAGCTTGTTCTGGGATGTTTGGAGTTTAGATTTGAGGGTTTTGGAGGTGCTAGGGTACCAGGAGGTGTGTTGTGGCTAATAGAGTATATATATGTCTTGTGTTTATTTACTGTTTTAGTCATTCCCAGCTGAATATCAGGTCCCACCCGCCTCTCACAGCATCTTCCCTATCTGAATCGCTTCCACTGCCCTCTAGTCCTTCACTCTCACTTTCCTCATCCACAAATCTTTCATCCTCGCTCAAATTAATGGGGAAATCGTCGCTTTCTCGGTCCGAATCGCTCTCGCTGCTGGTGGCCATGATTGTAAACAATGCGCAGATGTGAGGAGCTCCACAACCGGTGACGTCACACTACTTCCGGTACAGGCAAAGTTTTTTTTTTTATCAGCGAGCAAAAGTTGCGAACTTTATCGTCGATGTTCTCTACTAAAAATATGGCAATATCGCGAAATGATCAAGTACGACACATAGAATGGATCCGCTATCCCCGTTTGAATAAGAAAATCTCATTTCAGAAGGCCTTTAAATGCAAAAAGTGTGCGACGCTCACACTCACGTGGAGTGACATATTTATTAGTGCATGAGTGTTCCTCACAGATTGTGCCACAGTCTGTCCGCATGACTTCTCACTCGCCCTCAGTGACTCACTTTTCTCACATTTGGACCGGTCCCGACTCCTTTCCAGCGCTAATGGACCGCTAATCCGTAACACGGCGAGCTCTTTCCCCCCTTCCCTCCCCCGTCTCCATTTTCTGCCCCGGCACTCCTTCAACGGGCTTACCGGTTTCGCTTACTCTGCGTTTTAGCTTACTCTTCCCCCCCCCGTTTTCCAAGTTCTAACAAGCACTGACACTGCAGTACCGGGGCGGGTTTCGCAACGTCAGTTTCGCTGTCAAAACACCTCTTCTATCTTTCGTCGCCCCCTGTATTAAAAATATAAAATACAGGGAAAAGCACATTAAAGGCCTACTGAAATGAATTTTTTTTATTTAAACGGGGATAGCAGATCTATTCTATGTGTCATACTTGATCATTTCGCGATATTGCCATATTTTTGCTGAAAGGATTTAGTATAGAACAACGACGATAAAGATCGCAACTTTTGGTATCTGATAAAAAAAAGGCTTGCCCCTACCGGAAGTAGCGTGACGTAGTGTTGAATTTTGAATTAATGTTGAATTTTAAAGAGTCGAAATTGAAAATAAGCTGTTTCAAAATTTAATTGTCATTTTTTTCGTGTTTTCTCCTCTTTTAAACCGTTCAATTAAGTGTAAATATCATTCATTATTAATAACAACATAGAGTTAAAGGTGAATTGAGCAAATTGGCTATTTCTGGCAATTTATTTAAGTGTGTATCAAACTGGTAGCCCTTCGCATTAATCACTACCCAAGAAGTAGCTCTTGCTTTCAAAAAGGTTGGTGACCCCTGAAATAGGCACTGCCATATTTATTACTGAAGTCACAAAGTGCATTAGTTTTTTTTTAACATGCCTCAAAACAGCAGCTTGGAATTTGGGACATGCTCTCCATGAGAGAGCATGAAGAGGTTGAGGTGGGCGGGGTTGAGGTGGGGGGGTGTATATTGTAGCGTCCCGGAAGAGTTAGTGCTGCAAGGGGTTCTGGGTATTTGTTCTGTTGTGTTTATGTTGTGTTGCGGTGCGGATGTTCTCCCGAAATGTGTTTGGTCATTCTTGTTTGGTGTGGGTTCACAATGTGGCGCATATTTGTAGCAGGGTTAAAGTTGTTTATACGGCCAACCTCAGTGTGACCTGTATGGCTGTTGACCAAGTATGCCTTGCATTCACTTGTGTGTGTGTGAAAAGCCGTAAATATTATGTGACTGGGCCGGCACGAAAAGGCAGTGCCTTTAAGGTTTATTGGAGCTCTGTTCTTCTCCCTACGTACAGCGGACTTTAAAAAAGTCATACATTTTACTTTTTGAAACCGATACCGATAATTTTTAAACCGATACCGATAATTTCTGATATTACATTTTAAAGCATTTATCGGCATCTTTAGTGGTAATGTTTATTTTTAAGTAGCGATACGATGTTTTGTGGTTTTAAACTGCCCTTTATCATGTTTCCACTTCATTATTACACAAACTTCATCCCTTTTTTTCCTTATTTAAAAATGTCAACATGTCAAACAGGAAGTGAACCGACTAAAAAGTCAAAGTTAAAGTACCAATGATTGTCACACACACACACAAGGTGTGGCAAAAGTATTCCCTGCATTTAGACCCATCACCCTTGATCGCCCCCTGGGAGGTGAGGGGAGCAGTGAGCAGCAGCGGTGGCCACGCCCGGGAATAATTTTTGGTGATTCAACCCCTGATGCTGAGTTCCAAGTAGGGAGGTAATGGCTCCAATTTTTATAGTCTTCGGTACGACTCGGCCGGGGTTTGAACTCACAACCTACCCATCTCAGTTGATTGCTGAGACGTGTGCAAGGTGTAGTATTAAACGAGCTCTGCTTCTTCCTACTTCTTTTCAGACTTACCGAGCTCTCCAAGTGCGCACTTGACAAATGTAACTTTGTGCGACGATGCATTGTGACGTGTGTGTGTGTGTGTGTGTGTGTGTGTGTGTGTGTGTGTTGTCGTCCGTGCAGATGGCAAGGTGTACGCGCTGGGAGGTATGGGAGCGGACATCACGCCGCAGGCCCTGGTCCGAGTTTATGAGCCAGAAAAGGACCAATGGCAGCCGCTGACCTCCATGCCTACGCCGCGCTACGGAGCCACGGCCTTTGTAAAAGGAAACAAAATCTACATCATGGGTAAGAAGTTTTCCCCGCTATACTCCTCCAGTATTTTACATCAACATTGACTAAGTCCCCTTCCCAAATATTTTCCTCCTGTTTTCATTCTTTACCTGGACTACAGCCGCCTATTCACCAAGCGATAAAGTTTTGGTTTACATATGAGCGCAGATTAGCATCGCAGATATCCGTTCGACAAAGAAGAAAACGAAACCCATAATAATAATAAGTACTGTATTTTCCGGACTATAAAGTGCACTTAAAACTGTTTTTTTGTCTCAAAACTCGACGGTGTGTCTTATAACCCGGTGCGCTTAATGTACGGAATCAGTCTGGTTTTGCTTACCGACCAGTAGATGGCAGTCACACATAAGAGATGTGAAGTGAAGTGAATTATATTTACCGTATTTTCCGCACCATAAGCCGCCCCGTGTTGTAAGCCGCACCTTCAATGAATGGCATATTTCAAAACTTTCTTTACCTATTAGCCGCACCTACGCTACGCTAAAGGGAATTTCAAAAAAACAGTCAGATAGGTCCGTCAAACTGTAATAATATATCACAAACCAGCGTTCTAACAACTCTGTTCACTCCCAAAATGTAATGTGCAAATGTGCAATCACAAAAATAGTAACACTCAAAATAGCGCAGAGCATTAGCAACATCAATAACTCAACGTTGCTCGAACGTTAATGTCACACGACACACAAAATAAACATTTAAAGCTCACTTTCTGAAGTTATTCCTCATCCACAAATCCCTCAAATTATTCTTCTTCGGTGTGCTTCACTTGATTTTTGACACCATCTGTGATGTGCATGCAGTCGTAGATCAACAGGGATGGAGCTGCATGAAAAAAGTCACCCCGGTCTCTTCGCGTAAACGTCTATCAACCACTCGCTCATCTTTTCTTCATCCATCCATCCCTTCGAGTTAGCGTTCATGATGACGCCGGCTGGAAAGTTCTCTTTTGGCAAGGTCTTCCTTTTGAATATCACCGTGGGTGGACGTTTCTGGCCGTTAGCATGGCAAGCTAACGGATATTCACCGTACGTGTTCCCGTTGTATCCACAGTGCGGTTCACAGGAATATCAAAAGTCAGTGGAACCTTGTACGCGTGTCTCTTGGTAGGAGCCATTTTGTGGTCTTTACAGAAACACACAAATGAAATTAAAGGTAATATCCGCGCGCTTCTTCTTCTACGGGGGCGGGTGCTCACCTTGGCGGTTGCTTACAGTAGAAGAAGAAGCGCTTCCTCTTCTATGGGGGCGGTTGCTTACCGTAGAACAGGGGTAACCAACGCGGTGCCCGCGGGCACCAGGTAGCCCGTAAGGACCAGATGAGTAGCCCGCCGGCCTGTTCTAAAAATAGCTCAAATAGCAGCACTTACCAGTGAGCTGCCTCTATTTTTTTAATTGTATTTATTTACTAGCAAGCTGGTCTCGCTTTGCTCTACATTTTTAATTCTAAGAGAGACAAAACTCAAATAGAATTTGAAAATCCAAGAAAATATTTTAAAGACTTGGTCTTCACTTGTTTAAATAAATTCATTATTTTTTTTTACTTTGCTTCTTATAACTTTCAGAAAGACAATTTTAGAGAAAAAATACAACCTTAAAAATTATTTTAGGATTTTTAAACACATATACCTTTTTACCTTTTAAATTCCTTCCTCTTCTTTCCTGACAATTTAAATCAATGTTCAAATAATTTTTTTATTTTTTATTGTAAAGAATAATAAATACATTTGAATTTAATTCTTCCATTTAGCTTCTGTTTTTTCGACGAAGAATATTTGTGAAATATTTCTTCAAACTTATTATGATTAAAATTCAAAAAAATTATTCTGGCAAATCTAGAAAATCTGTAGAATCAAATTTAAATCTTATTTCAAAGTATTTTGAATTTCTTTTAAAATTTTTGTTCTGGAAAATCTAGAAGAAATAATGATTTGTTAGAAATATAGCTTGGTCCAATTTGTTGTATATTCTAACAAAGTGCAGATTGGATTTTAACCTATTTAAAACATGTCATCAAAATTCTAACAGTAATCTTAATCAGGAAAAATTACTAATGATGTTCCATAAATTATTTTTTTAATTTTTTCAAAAAGATTCGAATTAGCTAGTTTTTCTCTTCTTTTTTTCGGTTGAATTTTGAATTTTAAAGAGTCGAAATTGAAGATAAACTATGTTTCAAAATGTAATTGTCATTTTTTTTCGTGTTTTCTCCTCTTTTAAACCGTTCAATTAAGTGTAAATATCATTCATTATTAATAATAACATAGAGTTAAAGGTAAATTGAGCAAATTGGCTATTTCTAGCAATGTATTTAAGTGTGTATCAAACTGGTAGCCCTTCGTATTAATCAGCACCCAAGAAGTAGCTCTTGATGGCAGTCACACATATGAGACACGTGTAGACTGCAATATGATGGCAGTCACACATATGAGACACGTGGAGACTGCAATATGATGGCAGTCACACATATGAGAAACGTGGAGACTGCAATATGATGGCAGTCACACATATGAGATACGTGGAGACTGCAATATGATGGCAGTCACACATAGGAGATACGTGGAGACTGCAATATGATGGCAGTCACACATATGAGACACGTGGAGACTGCAATATGATGGCAGTCACACATATGAGACACGTGGAGACTGCAATATGATGGCAGTCACACATATGAGATACGTGGAGACTGCAATATGATGGCAGTCACACATATGAGACACGTGGAGACTGCAATATGATGGCAGTCACACATATGAGACACGTGGAGACTGCAATATGATGGCAGTCACACATATGAGACACGTGGAGACTGCAATATGATGGCAGTCACACATATGAGATACGTGGAGACTGCAATATGATGGCAGTCACACATATGAGACACGTGGAGACTGCAATATGATGGCAGTCACACATAAGAGACACGTGGAGACTGCAATATGATGGCAGTCACACATATGAGACACGTGGAGACTGCAATATGATGGCAGTCACACATATGAGACACGTGGAGACTGCAATATGATGGCAGTCACACATATGAGACACGTGGAGACTGCAATATGATGGCAGTCACACATATGAGACACGTGGAGACTGCAATATGATGGCAGTCACACATATGAGACACATGGAGACTGCAATATGATGGCAGTCACACATATGAGACACGTGGAGACTGCAATATGATGGCAGTCACACATATGAGATACGTGGAGACTGCAATATGATGGCAGTCACACATATGAGACACGTGGAGACTGCAATATGATGGCAGTCACACATATGAGATACGTGGAGACTGCAATATGATGGCAGTCACACATATGAGACACGTGGAGACTGCAATATGATGGCAGTCACACATATGAGATACGTGGAGACTGCAATATGATGGCAGTCACACATATGAGACACGTGGAGACTGCAATATGATGGCAGTCACACATATGAGACACGTGGAGACTGCAATATGATGGCAGTCACACATATGAGACACGTGGAGACTGCAATATGATGGCAGTACATTTGTACAAACATTTTCTAATATAAAAGTACTTCAAACATACCTAATTAATATTGCCTCATCAAATAGCCTACCTTCGTCATTGTGTTCCTGTGTGTCTTAACTAGGGATGTCCGATAATGGCTTTTTGCCGATATCCGATATTCCGATATTGTCCAACTCTTTAATTACCGATACCGATATCAACCGATACCGATATCAACCGATATATACAGTCGTGGAATTAACACATTATTATGCCTAATTTGGACAACCAGGTATGGTGAAGATAAGGTCCTTTTTTAAAAAAATAATAAAATAAAATAATATTTTTTTGAATAAAAAAGAAAGTAAAACAATATAAAAACAGTTACATAGAAACTAGTAATTAATGAGAATGAGTAAAATTAACTGTTAAAGGTTAGTACTATTAGTGGAGCAGCAGCACGCACAATCATGTGTGCTTACGGACTGTATCCCTTGCAGACTGTATTGATATATATTGATATATAATGTAGGAAGCAGAATATTAATAACAGAAAGAAACAACCCTTTTGTGTGAATGAGTGTAAATGGGGGAGGGAGGTTTTTTGGGTTGGTGCACTAATTGTAAGTGTATCTTGTGTTTTTTATGTTGATGTAATTAAAAAAAACAAAAATTTTTTTTTTAAAAACGATACCGATAATAAAAAAACCGATACCGATAATTTCCGATATTACATTTTAACGCATATATCGGCCGATAATATCGGCAGGCCGATATTATCGGACATCTCTAGTCTTAACTTAACTTTATGTTTTGGTCGTAGTCATTTTGTATATTTCTAACAATGATGTTAATCTTCTACACTTAAAGCACTTCCTTGTGGTCTAGATCAGTGGTCCCCAACCCCATCCGTGGATCGATTGGTACCGGGCCGCACAAGAATTGAAAAAAAAATTAAAATAAATAAATAAAATGTATTTTTTTGTATTTTTTATTAAATCAACATCAAAAACACAAGATACACTTATAGTGCACCAACCCAAAAAACCTCCCTCCCCCATTTACACTCATTCACACAAAAGGGTTGTTTCTTTCTGTTATTAATATTCTGCTTCCTACATTATATATCAATATATATCAATACAGTCTGCAAGGGATACAGTCCGTAAGCACACATGATTGTATTTTTTTATGACCGGTCCGCAGTTACAAAAAGGTTGGGGACCACTGGTCTAGATCAGTGGTCCCCCGGTACCGGTCCGCGGACCGATTGGTACCGGGCCGCGCAAGAAATAAAAAAAAATAAAAATAAATAAAATTAAATTAAATTAATTTTTTTTTTTTTTTTTTTTTTTTTAATTAAATCAACATAAAAACACTATATATACATATTGTGTATGTGTATGTCAATATAGATCAATACAGTCTGCAGGTATACAGTCCGTAAGCACACATGATTGTATCCCCATGATTGGTGTATTGGTATATTAATATGCAAAATGCATTAGTGTAAATTTTGTGTACATTTTGCTCCACAGTCACTTTTTTAACTAAAGATTTGATAAAAGAGTCTGTCTGCAAGATGTTCAATTGTGGAGGTGTTGATTGGCAGATTGCAAATTAAACCACGTCCTTTCCAAAAGTATCATAACTTTCAGTTTCAGTTTCAGTTGACTTGGATCATGCACACGATACAATGTAACTCATCACATATATCCAGTTGTTTCATTACAGAACGTCCGAAAAGGAGTAGGAAGAAGCAGAGCTTATTTAATCCAACACTTTTCATTCCGTAGCAATTTTATCCCATTTCCTTGTTCTCTGTAACATAACAGTGAACAAATAAATAATATACCATCGGAAGTAAACAAATATTAAATACATAAATAATCTTTGTCTCAATAAAAACAAGATGTTCTTTATAATTCTTGTTCTGTGTACTTTGTAAACACTTGTAGTTTGAACAGTCTCTTAAACCAGTGGTCCCCAACCACCGGTACCGGTCCGCGGACCGATTGGTACTGGGCCGCGCAAGAAAAATAAAAAAATAAAAAAAATAAAATAAAATAAAATTAAATAAAATTAAATAAAATTAAATAAAATTAAATTTAAAAAAAAATAATAAAAAAATTAAAAAAATTAAATCAACATAAAAACACTATATATACATATTTTGTATGTGTATGTCAATATAGACCAATACAGTCTGCAGGTATACAGCCCGTAAGCACACATGATTGTATTTCTTTATGAAAAAAAAAAAAAAAAAAACCCGGTCCGTGGGACAAATTTTCAAGCGTTGACCGGTCCCCGGCTACAAAAAGGTTGGGGACCACTGTCTTAAACCGAATCATATTGGTGCTTTGTTTCCTCTATTTGGTTAATAAATTTAATTCCACATACTGATATACTAAAGGTTTTAAGTGTTGTACGAGCGTACAAATGTTTTGAATTAGATTTTCCTCTAAGGTTATATTTCTCCATTTAACTTATCTTTTGAAAATGTACACTGTTTAAAAATATATCTTGAAGTCCATCTATCCATTTTCTACCGCTTGCATTAAGTCGTCACGGCAATTAATTTTCAGACACGGTCGGAAATTAACTTCATAAACATTATATACAGTAGATTCACCCGGTCACAACATTATGTACACCTGCATCCTCTGCCATCGATCTGAATAAAACGGCTACTATTAACAGCAATTATGTCAGTGCATGTCGGTGTTATTCTGCACATGCCACGATTAGATCAAAATGTGTTTCCCGAGCGCTTAACTTATTGTCGAATTAAGTACGTCCACCTCGCTGTGAGGTCATAACGTAGCCAGACTGCAAAATGCCGCAAAGAAAGGCATCCAAAACTGCGTGCATGACCCTTATGATTTGATATATTCAGTATCTCTTTAAGTTAATATCATTTATAACATTATTATTGGAATTCAAGAAACATTATAATTGGAAATTGAAGCCAAAGTATAAAGTATAGCTGTACTTCTGTGTCAGTAGTTCTTTTGCCCGCAGTGCTAAGTACATTGAACAGTTAGGTGTGCTATTGATGTGCAGCAGATGCACAAAGTCGTGCTTGAGTCAGCAACTCAGCAATCAGGCTTTGAGTTGTCTGCTGCCCTGACATGTCTCTGAAGATGGAGAGCAGCCACACTCAATGCACCGACTGATGGTAGTTGAAACGCTATGTCAGAAACAAGTAGGGATGGGTACCAAACTCAGAACTCTTAGAGGTACCGACCGAGTACCATGGGTATTCAGTAGTACCAGTACATGTGAAATCAAACGGTACCATAATATATATATATATATATATATATATATATATATATATATATATATATATATATATATATATATATATATATATATATATATATATATATATATATATATATATATATATATATATATATATATACACTACCGTTCAAAAGTTTGGGGTCACATGTAAATGTCCTTATTTTTGAAGGAAAAGCACTGTACTTTTCAATGAAGATAACTTTAAACGAGTCTTAACTTGAAAGAAATACACTCTATACATTGCTAATGTGGTAAATGACTATTCTAGCTGCAAATGTCTGCTTTTTGGTGCAATATCTACATAGGTGTATAGAGGCCCATTTCCAGCAACTATCACTCCAGTGTTCTAATGGTACAATGTGTTTGCTCATTGGCTCAGAAGGCTAATTGATGATTAGAAAACCCTTGTGCAATCATGTTCACACATCTGAAAACAGTTTAGCTCGTTACAGAAGCTACAAAACTGACCTTCCGTTGAGCAGATTGAGTTTCTGGAGCATCACATTTGTGGGGTCAATTAAATGCTCAAAATGGCCAGAAAAAGAGAGCTTTCATCTGAAACTCGACAGTCTATTCTTCTTCTTAGAAATGAAGGCTATTCCACAAAATTGTTAGGGTGACCCCAAACTTTTGAACGGTAGTGTACATATATATATATGTATGTATGTATGTATATATATATATATATATATATATATATATATATATATATATATATATATATATATATATATATATATATATATATATATATGAATATGAAAATATATATATATATATATATATATATATATATATGTATATATATATATATATATATATATATATATATATATATATATATATATATATATATATATATATATATATATATATATATGTATGAATATGCATATATACATATAAGTATACATGTATATGCCGGTACATATGTACATGTATATACATGAATGTATGTATATGTGTTTATACATATATATGAATATTTGTATGAATAAATATACATGTATGAATATGTATACATAATATGTATATATAAATATATATGTATAAGTATATATGTATGAATATGTATACATGTATTAGTATATACAGTATGTTTAAGTATATATGTATGAATATGTACATATGCATTAGTATAGATGTATATGTAATATATGTATAAGTATATATGTATATGTATGTTTATGTGTATATACATATATATATATATATATATATATATATATATATATATATATATATATATATATATATATATATATATATATATATATATATATATATATATAAATATGTATTTTTTTAATCGATTAAAAAAATAAAATACAATTTGATTAAGACTTGTTAGACGTAAGAATCGTGATTGATTTAAAAATCAATTTTTGGACACCTCTAATAGGGTTGTCAACATTAACAAGTTAACTCATGTGATTAATCACAAAAAATTATCGCATTTACCATGTACACATTATCTTAACCTTATATGGTCAGTGATCAGATCAGTGCAGGACCTTCGTTTTGTGAGGCACATGCACTAACCCCTGTTCCACCGTGCTGCCCAGTGCTAACCAGTAGTTCATCTTCTGTATATTCAGCTTCAAAAAGTATAAGGTAGTCAATCCTCATTTGTCCAAAAAAATAGTCATATTCGTCGTCTATTACCAAGTCTGCCAAGATTAGTACACACCCGAGTTTGTTGCCGGAAGTAGAAAGTGCGTTGCTGTGAGTAGTGAAATAAATGTGCCCAGGAAAGTTCCGGTAATGCTTAAAATGACCAAAATTCGGCAACTATTGTAGATGTTACATATTGTTATGAACGTGTTTGTTACTACGTTATTGCAGCGTGTATATAAAATGTTTGATTGTGGGTTTTGAAAAAGTTTTGCAGGGCTTTGAAGGCTTTGTAATCCTCCAGTTCTTTAGTCCCACATTGTTGACTGTAAGGCTTCCCACTCACTTCAACACTGTCTCACTTTTGCAATCCATTTCACTGGCTTCCTCGCTGACCCTCTTCTACATGACCCTCTTTCGCATTTGCCGAAGTTCTCAATGCTTTCAATCACCATTTGGACGCCCGCTTTGCACATATGATTCGAGTGTGAAAGCGAGCGTGTGTCTTCAGTCCGAGTGAGCGATGGCTGCTGGTGGTGATGACACTTCACTGAATGCCAAACAGGCTTCAGGCTAGGATTAGTAAGAGGAAATGAAAAAATGCCAGGACAAGGGAAATATTTGCACCTTTTATCTCGACCACGGCGGGACATTTGAGTTGATTGACTATAGATTGGATCACTAATTTACCCTTTCATAAAATTAATTCATCCGTGGGATGTAATTAATTTTCATTAAATCAGAGGGAAGGACAATATCCACAAAATCTCTTTTTTTTACTATAATTAGTTGAAAACAATTTTGTGTGAATTTTACCCTGCTTGGCAGCCCATCTAAGCAGCAAATCAGTCAGGCCTAAACAGGGGCGGATTAAGAAATTTTGGCCCCCTGGGCCTGACATGGTCTTGGCCCCTCAACCCCCCGCACGTGTGGGCGCACACACACGCACGCACTATGCAAGAAATACTGTATACTGTGAACAGACATGCACACTGTACTGTACAGAAGAGTGCACATACTGCACACACACTATTAGGTATACCACACAGACACTGACAAGCACAGGTTTCACACAGACACAGGGGGAGGGGATAAATGGCCTAAAAATAAACATTTTGGAAAATGATTACGCCCACTTCAGTGATGGTGCATTGGGTCATTTGAGAGATATTATGTATTGGAAGTTGGTAGCTATCATGAAATAAACCCCCCACCCCACCCAAAAAACTAAATCGGACATGATTTTTGCCCCCTTTTCCTCCCTTCTATCATTAAAAATAAAATAATATCTTAGGAAAACACTTTGGCATAACGGCAGCTGTGCAGCAAATTGAGGCTCAAAGTCTGTATCTATTTGTGGTTAAGCTTGAGGAGAAGGAGAAAGGTAAAATGATAACATGCATCGGAGAGCACCACAAAGAAAGGTGTAGGCCAGTTCATGGTACAAGGGCTGCATGCAGGTCAAGATAGCCCATTTCCAAGAATGCTATAGTGGCTGGACAGGCACTGGACATGTCCTGAACTCAGTGTCAGACGTGGCTGCCGAATACTTGGATGAAGTGAAGCAGCTGACAGATCTCATGCTGCCCCATCTGAAGACTGTCCTGGCCAGGCAGAGGATGGATGAGGAGACCTTCCCAATGGACCCTGTCAGTGAACAGGCTAGTAACATTGATGGCACCCCTGTGCACAACATTGGGATGGAGAGACAATGTGGCAAGGTGGACTACAAACTGAAGAAGTTGGGCACACTGAACGCAGTCAATAGGTCAATAATTTTACAGAAGAGCCAGGAGCTTCAGAGGTTTCAAGGCAGCAGCACAAGCAAAAAGGGAGGTTGAACTCAACTGGAGTAAATTCATGAAGGCAAAATTCGAGAGTAGGGCAGATGAGAAACAAGAGATGGCTCAAAGAAAGGAGACTAGACATGCTGGACACACTGAAATCTTTTGATGGCCCCTTCACGATAGTGGGGAAGTTGAAAAGTTCCTTGTGGATGAAAGTCTGCACAAGAATGCAAAGCTGCAGAGAATGAAGCTTGAGGTTCAGTTTGCCAGAGAAAGCACCAAGCTTCTGCCTAAAGTCAATCCTATCTTCACAATCCAGGTGACACTTCCCAGAAATGGCAAAAGTGCAATTCTCCAAGTCATAATGGATACTTAGAATTTTATGGTGGTGGTAAGTATTCATGAAAACAGGTAGCCTAACATTAGTGAATGGGTGAATTCTGGAAATAACCTAAAAATCTTACACAGTGCACCTTTAAGCAAGGGGTTTCTTTCGTGCTTTCAATTTTGCAAAATCATCCACCACATCATTGAAGTCCAACTCTCTTGTCAGCTCACTCTCAATTGCCATTAGAGATAACGCATTTAATCTTTTCTGAGTCATTCTTGTGCGCAGCTCATTTTTTACTCTTGACAAAAGAGAGAATGAGCGTTCTCCCTCACAGTTACTGACCGGTAGAGTGAGAAAAATCTGTAGCGCAATGTATGTATTAGGAAACGTAGGCTGTAGTCCAAAATGTATTATTGTTTTGAGCAGTCCTGAAGGGGTCCTCTCCTCATCAGTGTTGTTGAGCTGTATAAAAGATTTGAACTGTATAAGCTCCTGTCCAAGACTTTCATTGAGGTCAGATGGGTATGATTCAGTGAGAATCTTGGCCTTGTGAAGGACTGAAGCATTGGACTCTGTATCCAAAGAGAAAAGGACACTGAACAAATTGTTCAGATGTTTGTAGGCCTCCAGACGGTGATTAAGGCTTGAACTCAGTTGATCAATAGAGGCAATAAATGTCTCTATTTGAAACAGTTGCCTTCCCTCAAGCACAACATCTGGGGATGCTGATTCATCAGCAAACTTTTTACGTTTCCTCGTCCGTTCAGCCCTGTAAGATGGGGTGCCACCCAACATGTTTAAGGCTTTCTGCTCAAAATGATCAAATAGATCTCTTTGGGAGAGAACAAAGGTGCGCAGAGATTCCAGCAATCTAACTGCTGTACCAAGGTCCATGTCTGCTTTTTGAAGTTGCAGACTTGTGGCCTGAAATCTGGACAGAACAGTGTCCCAAAAGCCTGCCATGAAGGCCATCTCAAGTGAATCCAGCTTCCGCACTAGACTGTCAGCTTCAGTTCGTGTGTCTCGTTTCTCTGTGTCATCAGTGGAAATAACCTGTAGTGCTGCTTTTATTTTACTGTAGTTCTGCCACAGTGCTTTGGTAGATTCTGCACGGCAACTCCAACGCGTGTTGGATAAAGCTTTAAGTGTGAGATCTATGTTGGAATTGCCAAATACCCTGTCCCATCGGTGTGTGGATGCAGTTGTGAAGTTGTAAATAGACTGAATCAAGTCAAAATACTTAGAGACTTCATTTCCACATCTGTCAATGCTGTTGACTCCCACCAAATTCAAAGAGTGAGCTGCACATGGAATATAGTGTATTAATGGGTTGCTTTTCTTTAAGTGAGCCTGCAACCCATAATACCTCCCTGACATGTTGCTGGCATTATCATAAGCCTGCCCCCTGCAATTTGACAGCTCTAACCCTAGATTTTCCAACACAGACATGACACAGTTAGCCAAACTTTCACCTGTATGGCTAGTAATGGGCTCAAAACCCACAAAGCGTTCAACAACACTGCCCTCTTTGCTAACAAAACGGAATATGAATGTCAATTGGTCCACATGAGATAAATCTGGGGTTGAATCCACAATGATAGAGTAGTATTTGCTTGCTTGCAGTTCATCTGCTATAGCCTGTTTGGTTTTTGCACCCATCAATTCAATGAATTCCTCACAAATGGTGGAGGACAGATATGAGGTATTACCTCGACCCATCTGCCCAAACTTTCTGATGTGATCCTTTAGAAAGGGATCAAATTCAGCCAGGACCTCCAGAATACCAAGGTAGTTCCCATTGAGAGGAGACCCTAACGATTCATTTTTACCCCTAAATGCAAGGCCCCTTTCTGCAAGGAATTTAATGACTGCAACAACTCTTTGTAACACCTGCCTCCAATAGCTGCTCTCTGCCTGAAACTGTTTGAACAGGTCTGCATCAACTGTGGCACCTTTGGCGCGGTTCAAGACTGCTTGCATGCAGGTTATGTGCTCAGCACTTCGCTCATGTTCACCAAATCTTTCTGAGTGTTTCCAATCACAATAGCCTGTCACAAAAGAATGCGTTTTTGGGGAAAACAGTTTGCATGCAAAGCAGTAAACATTACCAGTAGAGGGAGAGTACATCAGCCACTCTCTTTGTACTCGTTGTCCATTGGGCAAGTGTGAAGTAAAATGTTCATTGTTTAGGCATCGGGTTTTGCCTCCTAGCCCACTGTTCCTCACAGAAGCTGGATAATGGCTGTGACGGTTGTGAAATGATTTTGCACCTCTTTGAATAAGAACTTCCTTCATTGACTCAGTGAGGGTCTCAGCCCATTTAGCGGGATCACTAGGTAGAGTTGTCACTGTAGATGGTGTTGAAGAAAGATTCAGCTCATTTTCTATGCTGTCCAGAGGTGCAGTGACCTCACATTCATCCGAGCAACTGGCTACTGCTGAATTGGTTGAATCATAAGCATCAGAAGCATTTGGTTCAGTGTCTACACTTGTAGTGGTCTCAGGATCTTGGGAGCTACATGCTAGCTCAGGTGCATTGCTAACCTTAGCTGAATTTGCAGTAGCATTTATAGAATTGCTTTCAGCAGATGTCTTTGTACTGAAGAAGCTGGAGATATTTGGAACACTCTCAAGTAAAACTGATTCCTTTTTTTTCTTTTCTTGCTGAATTTTTTTTCTAGCTCCTCCACTTAAACGTTTATGATCCATATTTCCCTTCTTTCTTTGCACATTGGCTCTTTGCCTATCACAACAGATAAACCAACTATGTGTGTGTGTGTGTGTGTGTGTGTGTGTGTGTGTGAGTTTGTTTGTGTGTTTATGATCGGTGCTGCTTCCTTCAAGTGTGTGAGGTGATTTAGAAAACTAGCAACCCAGCATCAACACTCCAAAGCAGAGAATAACAGCTTACTAGCATAGACAATTGAGAGCAGAGAATCAACTGATTCGTCTGATAGACAGCAGGAGAGCAGAGTGGTCAGTGATGATCGAATCAAGAAAATGTCTAAATGGCAAGGGAACAGACTGATTTGTACTGAGGAGAAAGAGAGAGAGAGCCAATTACAGTGAAATATATTCCAAAAGAGCCAAGTGACTAGCTGAAGGCAGGGACAAATGCCTTGGAGTGACCAACAAGAGTGCAAAGTACCAAATGGCAAAATGTGGAAAGACCAACAGGCAGATCTGCTTTTACCTCTTATCTTTACAACCAAAAAGTTGCTAAATGATGTTTTCAGTCGCTAGCCAGGTATGGCCAAAAGACGCGAAATCTAGCGGCAAAGTCGGTCAATCACACTGACAGTGAAACAAATATTTTGAAAAGATAATAATTGTACACCTTTGTGCACTTTAGTCTTCTATCTAAATATTTTCACAAAGGACACCAAGGCAGCTTGCTAGCTATGATGGGAGCAACAATGTCTGATAGACAGCAGGAGAGCAGAGTGGTCAGTGATGATCCAATCAAGAAAATGTCTAAATGGCAAGGGAACAGACTGATTTGTACTGAGGAGAAAGAGAGAGCCAAGTACAGTTAAATATATTCCAGAGCCAAGTGACTAACTGAAGGCAAAGACAACAGCCAGATACCTTAGCAGAGACCAACAAGAATTCAAAGTACCTAATAGCAAGATGGCGAGACCAACACAATAAATTGTATTAGGATTTAATTTATTAACGTTAATCTTAACAGCCAAAAAGTTGCTGAATAATGTTTGTAGTCGCTAGCCAGGTATGCCCAAAACAAGAGTCGCTAAACCTAGCAGCAAAGTTGCTTAATTGCAACACACTCTAGGATTCAGGGGAATTAAGGATAATAAAGATATTAATTGTACAACTTTTTGTACTTTTTTTCTAGTTTTTTGAGTCGCCAGCCATGTATGGCCAAAAGTCGCTAATTGAATGCCAACGTTGCTTAATCGCCAACACACTGGGACTCACTGAAGGACTGACTGAATAAAAAAGATAATTAAGATAATTGTGTACTTTTCTCTTCTGATATTTTCTCTAAGGACCCCAAGCTATCTGCAAGCAGCAATAATGTCTGACAGACAGGAGAGCAGAGTGGTCAGTGATGAATGGCAAGGGAACAGGCTGATTTGTACTGAGGAGAAAGAGAGAGAGAGAGCCAATTACAGTGAAATATATTCCAAAAGAGCCAAGTGACTAGCTGAAGGCAGGGACAAATGCCTTGGAGTGACCAAGAAGAGTGCAAAGTACCAAATGGCAAAATGTGGGAAGACCAACAGGAAGATCTGCTTTTACCACTTATCTTCACAACCAAAAAGTCGCTAAATGATGTTTTTAGTCGCTAGCCAGGTATGGCCAAAAGACGCGAAATCTAGCGGCAAAGTCGGTCAATCACACAGTGAAACAAATAATTTTAAAAAGATAGTAATCGTACAATGTCTTGTACTTTTGTCTTCTTTCTTAATATTTCTCAAAGGACACCAAAATGTCGCTATCTGCAGGCAGCTTGCTAGCTATGATGGCAGCAACAATGTACCTTAGAGTGACTGACCAACAAGAGCTCAAAGTACCTAATGGCAAAATGTGGAGAGACAGACACAATAAATTGCATTAAGATGAAGAGAACTGTTGCTATTATTAATCTTAACATCAACCAGAAAGTCGCTAAATGTCACCAGCCAGGTATGGCCAAAAGTCGCTTAATTGGCCACACACAGTAACAGAGAAACTAACAAAAAAAAGATCATAAAGATAATAGTTGTACAACTGTGTGTACTTTTGTCTTCTTTCTAAATATTTTCCCAAAGGACACCAAAATGTTGCTATCTGCAGGCGGGAGCGTGCCTATGTTCCCCGGGTCCTATGTTCCCCGGGTCCTATGTTCCCCGGTTGTTCCTGGGTCTTTGTATGCGACCGGGGAACTTAGGACCCTTTTTCTAAAAAAGGGTCCTATGTTCCCTGCATTGTATCTGGCGAAATTGCGAAATTGTGCCCTGACCAAAACCATCCCTAAACCTAACCTGTCACAGGGCGTTGTGGAGCACTTTTTTTTGGCGAAATTGTGCCCTGACCAAAACTATCCCTAAACCTAACCTGTCACAGGGCGTTGTGGAGCACTTTTTTGGCGAAATTGTGCCCTGACCAAAACCATCCCTAAACCTAACCTGTCACAGGGCGTGCGGCAGCAGATAGAGCAACTCAAACGCGAACTTCCTTCCTTCGACAACTTAAACGCGTCTCTGTCATGCGTGTCTGCGTGCGTCTTACTTAGTCGCGCATTGGAAGCAGCGGGGAACATAGAACCCTTTTCTGGAAAAAGTGTTGTACGTTCCCCGCAGCGGGGAACATAGAACCCTTTTTTTTAAAAAGGGTCCTTAGTTCCCCGGTAGAGGGGAACATAGGACCCGGGTAACATAGGGACGGGGAACATAGGGATGACCCGCTGCAGGCAGCTTGCTAGCTATGATGGCAGCAACGATGTCTGCCAGACAGGAGAGAGTGGTCAGTGACGATCGAATCGAGAAAATGACAAAATGGGTCAAAGACCAAAAAGTTATTAACTGACAGCAGTGACAAATGTCAGACTGTAAACTTTCTCGAAAGAAAAGGACAAAATGGGAAGATGCTGATAATAACAGCAAAATGGAAAATATAAGAATTTCCAAGTAATGCTCAACTCAAGTGTGTGTGTGTGTGTGTGTGCGCGCGTTAAACTTCTTGTTGAATGATTTCAAATTATCTCTGAGTCTGAACTGAGGGAAAGGAAACCAAATTTTGAGCAGTCTCTCACGAGTTCAAAATACCAAATGAGGAGATTCTAAAAGAACAGACCGGTTTATGAAAGACTTGATGGGGGAGGGGCACAGCTAAGAATACTTGAGTGAGATTCTGTGATCCAAATTCGAGATAGAGCTTTTTGATAATGATAATTTGTCAGAGTAAGGTTGTGTAATCAAAATTTGAGAATGAGCTTTGTCAATCAATCAAGAATATTTGCATTAAGTTCTGTGATCAAAATTCAGAAACAACCTTTAATAATTGATAAAGAATATGTGAGTGAGGTTGTGTGATCCATCCAATTTGAGAATTAGCTTTGATAATAATGATTGAGAGCCTCTGGCCCTCTGTGGATCATGGCCGCGGGGCCAATTTTGCCTGGCCCCTTGGGGCCTCTGTGGGTCGTGGCCGCGGGGCCAAGTTGGCCTGGCCCCTTGGGGCCTCTGACCCTCTATGGATCGGGGCCAAGTTGGCCTGACCCCTCGGGGCCTCTGGCCCTCTATGGATCATGGCCGCGGGGCCAAGTTGGCCTGACCCCTTAGGACCTCAGGCCCTCTGTGGGTCGCGGCCGCAGGGCCAAGTTGACCTGGCCCCTTGGGGCCTCTTACCCTCTATGGATCGTGGCCGCGGGGCCAAGTTGACCTGGCCCCTTGGGGCCTCTGGCCTTCTGTGGCTCGCGGCCGCGGGGCCAAGTTGGCCTGGCCCTTTGGGGCCTCTGGCCTTCTGTGGGTCGTGGCCGCGGGGCCAAGTTGGCCTGGCCCCTTGGGGCCTCTGACCGTCTATGGATCGTGGCCGCGGGGCCAAGTTGACCTGGCCCCCTGGGGCCTCTGACCCTCTATGGATCGTGGCCGCGGGGCCAAGTTGGCCTGGCCCCTTGGGGCCTCTGACCGTCTATGGATCATGGCCGCGGGGCCATGTTGGCCTGGCCCCTTGGGGCCTCTGGCCCTCTGTGGGTCGCGGCCGCGGGGCCAAGTTGACCTGGCCCCTTGGGGCCTCTTACCCTCTATGGATCATGGCCGCGGGGCCAAGTTGGCCTGGCCCCTTGGGGCTTAAGATTATTATTTTTGCAAAAGTAGTTTTGCTTGGGTCGCGGCCGCGGGGCCAAGTTGGCCTGGCCCCTTGGGGCCTCTGGCCCCCTGGGCCTGGGCCCGGTAGGCCCGGTCATTAATCCACCTATGGGCCTAAATAATATTGATAATAATGGATTAGATTTATATAGCACTTTTCTTGACACTCAATGAAATGTTCCCATCATTGTAAAGTCAAAAATTGTTTTTTGTTATTTTTGACAAAAACAAATGTTTTTGTTTGTACTTTTTTAGATTAATTTACTTGAAAATGATTTAATGTATTTCTTAAAAAACTATTCGATTTTTTTTTTGAAAACACAATTTGTTTAAATATTTTATTAAAAATACTTTGGATTTTTTCAAATGAATATTCTTTTTTTTTTTTTTAAATCTTTTTTGTTGTTGCAATATTCAGTTCACTTTCAGTTTATTTGGAACATGCACACGATACAATAGTAATGCATCACATATTTCCAGTTGTTTCATTACGGCACGTCCGAAAAGGAGTAGGAAGAAGCAGAGCTTATTTAATCCTACCCCTTTTCATTCCATAGCAATTCTGTCCAATGTTCTTGTTCTCTGTAACAGAACAGTGAATAAATAAATAATAAATGAATAATATAGTAAGTAAACACATATTAAATACATAAATAATATTTATCTCAAAAGAAAAAAGAAAAAAAAAAGTTTTTCCTTTGAAATATACCCAGGGGATTTTTACCCTACCTTATTCAAATCTAGTTTAGTTACAGTATGACAGCAAACTAAAATAGGACGTCTATGCAATGCCAAACATGTTTTTTTATTATTAGACAAATTTGCTTATCGTGTTCATCAAAAGAGCATAATTAAAATGCTATTGAAAAGTGAACCAAATTAAATGAAAATATCATAAAAATTCACAAGTATTAAATTGGATATATATAATGTTTTAAATAGTCTGGCAATTTTGCAATATTTCATAATTACTTATAGATGGCTCTTCACAAACGGACAGTGCTGTCTTCATGTTTACTAACAATGGCTATGGCAGCCCATGTCAGCAGCAAATTGTTACGATGGACCGGGGATATATAACTACATTTTTTGGGGAGGCCACGTTTCCTTAAAGCAAAGAACCGGTAGGCTGAGCGTCTTCAATTTCCGTTAGTCTCATTTTGTATATTCTGGAGAACCAGCGTCCTCTACAGTAGACATTTGATTTTGATTAAAAAACATGTGTCAGAGTTACAGTTACGATAGCCTATTTGTTCAATGATAGCTAACGTTAGATCAGGGGTCACCAACGCGGTGCCCGCGGGCACCAGGTAGCCCGTAAGGACCAGATGAGTAGCCCGCTGGCCTGTTCTAAAAATAGTTCAAATAGCAGCACTTACCAGTGAGCTGCCTCTATTTTTTAAATTTTATTTATTAACTAGCAAGCTGGTCTCGCTTTGCCTGACATTTTTAATTCTAAGAGAGACAAAACTCAAATAGAATTTGAAAATCCAAGAAAATATTTTAAAGACTTGGTCTTCACTTGTTTAAATACATTCATTAATTTTTTTACTTTGCTTCTTATAACTTTCAGAAAGACAATTTTAGAGAAAAAATACAACCTTAAAAATGATTTTAGGATTTTTAAACACATATACCTTTTTACCTTTTAAATTCCTTCCTCTTCTTTCCTGACAATTTAAATCAAAGTTCAAGTAATTATTTTTGATTTATTGTAAAGAATAATAAATACATTTTAATTTAATTCTTCATTTTAGCTTCTGTTTTTTCGACGAAGAATATTTGTGAAATATTTCTTCAAATTTATTATGATTAAAATTCTAAAAAAATTATTCTGGCAAATCTAGAAAATCTGTAGAAACAAATGTAAATCTTATTTCAAAGTCTTTTGAATTTCTTTTAAAATTTTTGTTCTGGAAAATCTAGAAGAAATAATGATTTGTCTTTGTTAGAAATATAGCTTGGTCCATCCATCCATCCATCCATCTTCTACCGCTTATTCCCTTTGGGGTCACGGGGGCGCTGGAGCCTATCTCAGCTACAATCGGGCGGAAGGCTTGGTACACCCTGGACAAGTCGCCACCTCATCGCTTGGTCCAATTTGTTATATATTCTAACAAAGTGCAGATTGGATTTTAACCTATTTAAAACATGTCATCAAAATTCTAAAATTAATCTTAATCAGGAAAAATTACTAATGATGTTCCATAAATTTTTATTTTTATTTTTTCAAAAAGGATTCGAATTAGCTAGTTTTTCTTTTCTTTTTTTCGGTTGAATTTTGAATTTTAAAGAGTCGAAATTGAAGATAAACTATGTTTCAAAATTTAATAGTCATTTTTTTTCGTGTTTTCTCCTCTTTTAAACCAGTTCAATTAAGTGTAAATATCATTAATTATTAATAATAACATAGAGTTAAAGGTAAATTGAGCAAATTGGCTATTTCTGGCAATTTATTTAAGTGTGTATCAAACTGGTAGCCCTTCGCATTAATCACTACCCAAGAAGTAGCTCTTGCTTTCAAAAAGGTTGCTGACCCCTGCGTTAGATGCTAAACTTTGCCAAATGGCTATCATTAGCTGACAACAAACATAAGAGATCAAAAGGGGGGATGTTGGGATTTATTATGCTGGGATATAATTAAGATAATGAAGGATGACGTGATTAAGAAATGTTTAGTATATATATATATATATATATATATATATATATATATATATATATATATATATATATATATATATATATATATATATATGCTTAGAATAGACCGTGCAGCTAATCATATCCTCTAAGTTCCAGTTGGAACTGGATCCAAGTTCAAGCACATGCACATTCACTCTTATCGTCCACATTCGTGCTACTGTTGATGTGGCTTCTTCACCGAGGTCTGAAGGACAACACCAGATATGAAGTCAGATTCCAGGAAGGAGAAGGCAGAGGAAGATTCCATGCATGGAAGCAGACACCTCATTGCATATTCATACATTGTGATATATATTGTAAGAGCGCGAGGGGGAGGGCGCCTCCGGACTGTCCTGTGTAAGTAGCCGTATTGAAGGACAACACCAGATATGAAGTCGGATTCCAGGAAGGAGAAGGCAGAGGAAGATTCCACGCCTGGAAGCAGACACCTCATTGCATATTCATACATTGTGATATATATTATAAGAGCGCGAGGGGGAGGGCGTGTCCCAGACCGCCCTGTGTAAGTCGCCGTATTGAAGGACAACACCAGATATGAAGTCGGATTCCAGGAAGGAGAAGGCAGAGGAAGATTCCACCCCTGGAAGCAGACACCTCATTGCATATTCATACATTGTGATATGTATTGTAAGAGCGCGAGGGTGAGGGCGTGTCCCAGACCGCCCTGTGTAAGTCGCCGTATTGAAGGCTACTAGGGACAGATAGCGCTCTGACAAATTGTATTACAATTGTATCCAATAGGGAGTAAATACTTCTGATTTTAAGTTTATGCATCATGTCCTCTTTATACATCTCCTGGCTCCAGATTAAACAAATACGTACAACACCATGAAATGTTGGTGCCCTCTAGGTGGCGGCTCAGATTTGCAAAGAGCCTCTTTACAGTAGATGTTATTCTATTCTGTGTTAAATGTGTTTCATGTTGCACGATTGCATCCAGTAAAATTCCTTGTTTGTGAACCCGCTCTCAAACAATGGCAATGAAAACTATTCTGATTCTGATTCTGATTCGGATGTCCTTGCAACATAACGCTGTTGAAACAAGCCATCAAACTCCACCTGATGGTGTGCAGCAGGAGGTCCGTGCAGCAGCATGCCGAGTGTAAATCCGACTGGCTTTTATTGTTTACAAGGCTTTTAAATCATTCAGCCTGGACAGAAGCTGAATTTTTCTCCCCGCGTCATTCCCAGGCGGCCGCCAAGGAAAGATGCCGGTGACGGCGCTGGAGGCGTTTGACCTGGAGATGAAGAGCTGGACACGCTACCCCTGCATCCCCAGCCGGAGAGCCTTCTCCTGCTGCGCTACCAACGAGCGCAGCCTCTTCAGCTTGGGGGGGCTTCAGCAGCCGGGGCCGCACAACTTCTACTCCAGGCCTCACTTTGTCAGCACCATGGAGGAGTACGATCTGGATCAAGGTGAGTGGTCGGCTTTAAAGAAGTTAATCTGTCGGTCTCCACGTGGACCTACAGGCGGGCTTTACCACAACACACAAGGGCAGCTCAAGGTGGTGGAGTCACACTGACAGTGACTCAAGCACGGAATGCAAATATTTGCAAATCATTGTATTCCGTTTATATTTACATCTAACACAATTTCCCAACTCATATGGAAACGGGGTTTGTAGGTGGCCATATTGGCTGTACAGATTGACTTTACAAAATAGAAGGGTGGGATACTTCTCTGTTGCCTTATTTGTATTTGACTTTATTAAATGGATTTATATTATTATTTGGAGCAGCCGGGCCGGAGCAGGAGGAAAAAAAGGAAGAACGAAGGGGAAATTGCAGGGACAAGAAGGGGGGATAAGACGGAGAGACAACAACAACAACAACAAACACAACAACAACAGAACAGCATCAGCAAATAGTATATGTACAATAATGATGGTAAAAATGATAGCAAAGAAGCAGTTAGTGAAGTAAATATTAATAACACAGAAACGACAATGAGCATTATTACACTACACATGGAGCAATACAAATACCAATAGAAATATCACTATTAAAAATGGATACTAACAATAATTGACCTCTATTATCACCAATACAGTTGTTTCCAATGCAACAACACATATATGTAATGATAACTTCAAAAACAAAAGAAAGCAGATAAATGGAGGGGAAGGCAGAGAAGTGAACTGTATTAACCTTGTAGATTGTTATAGTAACAATAGGTTAAGCCAGGGGTCACCAACGCGGTGCCCGCGGGCACCAGGTAGCCCGTAAGGACCAGATGAGTCGCCCGCTGGCCTGTTCTAAAAATAGCTCAAATAGCAGCACTTACCAGTGAGCTGCCTCTATTTTTTAAATTGTATTTATTTACTAGCAAGCTGGTCTCGCTTTGCTCGACATTTTTAATTCTAAGAGAGACAAAACTCAAATAGAATTTGAAAATCCAAGAAAATATTTTAAAGACTTGGTCTTCACTTGTTTAAATAAATTCATTATTTTTTTTACTTTGCTTCTTATAACTTTCAGAAAGACAATTTTAGAGAAAAAAATACAACCTTAAAAATGATTTTAGGATTTTTAAACACATATACCTTTTTACCTTTTAGATTCCTTCCTCTTCTTTCCTGACAATTTAAATCAATGTTCAAGTAAATGTATTTTTTATTGTAAAGAATAATAAATACATTTTAATTTAATTTTTCATTTTAGCGTCTGTTTTTTCGATGAAGAATATTTGTGAAATATTTCTTCAAACCTTTTATAATTAAAATTTAAAAAAAATTATTCTGGCAAATCTAGAAAATCTGTAGAATAAAATTTAAATCTTATTTCAAAGTCTTTTGAATTTCTTCTAGATTTTCTGGAAAATCTAGAAGAAATAATGATTTGTCTTTGTTAGAAATATAGCTTGGTCCAATTTGTTATATATTCTAACAAAGTGCAGATTGGATTTTAACCTATTTAAAACATGTCATCAAAATTCTAAAATTAATCTTAATCAGGAAAAATTACTAATGATGTTCCATAAATTATTTTTTTAATTTTTTCAAAAAGATTCGAATTAGCTAGTTTTTCTCTTCTTTTTTTCGGTTGAATTTTGAATTTTAAAGAGTCGAAATTGAAGATAAACTATCTTTCAAAATGTAATTGTCATTTTTTTTGTGTTTTCTCCTCTTTTAAACCATTCAATTAAGTGTAAATATCATTAATTATTAATAATAACATAGAGTTAAAGGTAAATTGAGCAAATTGGCTATTTCTGGCAATTTATTTAAGTGTGTATCAAACTGGTAGCCCTTCGCATTAATCAGTACCCAAGAAGTAGCTCTTGCTTTCAAAAAGGTTGGTGACCCCTGGGTTAAGCTTTGTCAGCGTGCCATGTGTTACCTAGTTTCCCCTAGGGCAGGGGTGTCCAAACTTTTTCCACTGAGGGCCGCGCACACTGAAAAATCAAAGCAAACGGTGGCCATTTTGATATTTTTTTATTTTAAAAACCAATACAATATATGTATAAAAAATATACATGTAGGCCTCCACTCAGGCTTGATCCCGGGGACCCCAAAGGGTTTTGTTAAAAAAAAAAAAAAAAAAGTGTCATTATTCAGTATTATTATTTTTATTATTATTCAAGTTTTAAATCTCTAGATCAACATTAGGTCTATCTGTCAATATAACGTTTTTAAAGATTTAAGTCGTATGCTCTTTTTGTCAAAGAAATCCCTGTTTTTTAATGGAAAAAACACAAAATATGCAATATTTTCACCCAATAACATTTTTAAGTGGAATATTTGAGATTATATAATAATTGGAGCCTTAAAAATGTCAATAATTCATAACACCATTGATTTTAATTCATTATTATTATTTGAGCGATGACACTTAAAAACAAATCACACAAAAATGATTGGGGAACCAAAAGGGTCCTACTCATTAAAGTGTTAAAAAATAAATTATACATTTTTTTTACTGTTTACTTTTAACACAATAATCTCGAGATCAACTTCAGATCTATCCGTCAATTATAAGTTGTATTGTTGTTTATGTTTTTTGTTTGTTCGTTTTAGGCCCTTCTTTAAAAAAAAAACAGCTCAATTTTTTTATATGGCAAACACAAAATATGCAACATTTTCCCAAAAAAATATCCCAAAGTGCAATATTTAATGTGACATAATTGGAGCCTTGGATAGGTCAATAATTTATAATAACATTGATTTTGATTCATTATTATTTTTTGAGCGATGACACTTAAAAACAAATCACACTAAAATGATTGGGGAACCAAAAGGGTCCTACTCATTAAAGTGTTAAAAAATAAATTATTCATTTTTTTTAACTGTTTACTTTTAACACAATAATCTCGAGATCAACTTCAGATCTATCCGTCAATTATAAGTTGTATTGTTGTTTATGTTTTTTGTTTGTTCGTTTTAGGCCCTTCTTTAAAAAAAAAAAAAAAAAAGCGTGAATGTATATGTACATGTATGTATATATGTATGTTTGTGCAGTGAATGTATATGTACATGTATGTATATATGTATGTTTGCACAGTGAATGTATATGTACATGTATGTATATATGTATGTTTGTGCAGTGAATGTATATGTACATGTATGTTTATATGTATGTTTGCACAGTGAATGTATATGTACATGTATGTTTATATGTATGTTTGCACAGTGAATGTATATGTACATGTATGTGTATATGTATGTTTGTGCAGTGAATGTATATGTACATGTATGTATATATGTATGTTTGCACAGTGAATGTATATGTACATGTATGTGTATGTGTATGTTTGTGCAGTGAATGTATATGTACATGTATGTATATATGTATGTTTGTGCAGTGAATGTATATGTACATGTATGTTTATATGTATGTTTGCACAGTGAATGTATATGTACATGTATGTGTATGTGTATGTTTGTGCAGTGAATGTATATGTACATGTATGTGTATATGTATGTTTGTGCAGTGAATGTATATGTACATGTATGTGTATATGTATGTTTGTGCAGTGAATGTATATGTACATGTATGTATATATGTATGTTTGTGCAGTGAATGTATATGTACATGTATGTGTATATGTATGTTTGTGCAGTGAATGTATATGTACATGTATGTGTATATGTATGTTTGTACAGTGAATGTATATGTACATGTATGTATATATGTATGTTTGTACAGTGAATGTATATGTACATGTATGTATATATGTATGTTTGTACAGTGAGTGTACGTGTGGATGTACGAACTTTGAGTGTGTAGGTATGTACTGTATTTGCGTGTATTTGAGCGTAGGTACCTATGTATGTATAAATGTGTGTATGGGAGTTGTCCTTCTTTATAATGGAGGAGCTTTAACATCACTGCAGATTCTGCACCAGCGGACCAATTTAATCCACTCAACTTAAAACACAAACACCCAAGTCTGCAGCTAAATCCCAATGACAGGCTGGTACAAGTTTTATGTTCAACTTTGGGGATTAGTTTTGGACCCAATGTTGTTTAGTTGTCAAGATTAATCAAAAGTTGCAAAAAAAAGTTAAAGTTTGACCACCAATTTCCCTCTGCTGTTAACTTTTTGTACCAACGCTCAAATTGCTGCAAATACTGTCCTCTATACAGTATTCAAGGACGTTCAAAGCCCCGACCCGCCGACCAGATCCAGCCCGAGCCTTTTTTCTGGCCCGTGGGACCATTGGAAAATCATTGTGCATCGGTTCTGCATGGCGAATTTTAGCCCATAAGAACCCCGACTCACTCTCCCAATATTACCCCATGTACAGTACAGGCCAAAGGGTTTGGACACACCTTCTCATTTCAATGCGTTTTCTTTCTTTTCACGACTATTTACATTGTAGATTGTCACTGAAGGCATCGAAACTATGACACCTGTGAAGTTAAAGGCCTACTGAAAGCCACTACTAGCGACCACGCAGTCTGATAGTTTATATATCAATGATGAAATCTTAACATTGCAACACATGCCAATACGGCCGGGTTAACTTATAAAGTGACATTTTAAATTTCCCGCTAAACTTCCGGTTGAAAACGTCTATGTATGATGACGTATGCGCGTGACGTCAATGGTTGAAACGGAAGTATTCGGACACATTGAATCCAATACAAAAAAGCTCTGTTTTCATCGCAAAATTCCACAGTATTCTGGACATCTGTGTTGGTGAATCTTTTGCAATTTGTTTAATGAACAATGGAGACTGCAAAGAAGAAAGCTGTAGGTGGGATCGGTGTATTAGCGGCTGGCTGCAGCAACACAACCAGGAGGACTTTGACTTGGATAGCAGACGCGCTATCCGACGCTAGCCGCCGACCGCATTGTTGATCGGGTGAAGTCCTTCGTCGCTCCGTCGATCGCTGGAACGCAGGTGAGCACGGGTGTTGATGAGCAGATGAGGGCTGGCCGGCGTAGGTGGATAGCTAATGTTTTTAGCATAGCTCTGTGAGGTCCCGTTGCTAAGTTAGCTTCAATGGCGTCGTTAGCAACAGCATTGTTAAGCTTCGCCAAGCTGGAAAGTATTAACTGTGTAGTTACATGTCCATGGTTTAATAGTATTGTTGATCTTCTGTCTATCCTTCCAGTCAGGGGTTTATTTCTTTTGTTTCTATCTGCATTTGAGCCCGATGCTATCACGTTAGCTCCGTAGCTAAAGTGTTTCGCCGATGTATTGTCGTGGAGATAAAAGTCACTGTGAATGTCCATTTCGCGTTCTCGACTCTCATTTTCAAGAGGATATAGTATCCGAGGTGGTTTAAAATACAAATCCGTGATCCACAATAGAAAAAGGAAAAAGTGTGGAATCCAATGAGCCAGCTTGTACCTAAGTTACGGTCAGAGCGAAAAAAGATACGTCCTGCACTGCACGCTAGTCTTTCAATCTCACGTTCCTCATCCACGAATCTTTCATCCTGGCTCAAATTAATGGGGTAATCGTCGCTTTCTCGGTCCGAATCTCTCTCGCTGCTGGTGTAAACAATGGGGAAATGTGAGGAGCCTTTCAACCTGTGACGTCACGCTACTTCCGGTACAGGCAAGGCTTTTTTTTTATCAGCGACCAAAAAGTTGCGAACTTTATCGTCGATGTTCTCTACTAAATCCTTTCAGCAAAAATATGGCAATATCGCGAAATGATCAAGTATGACACATAGAATGGATCTGCTATCCCCGTTTAAATAAAAAAAAATCATTTCAGTAGGCCTTTAAGTATTTCATGTTATTATGAATGTGCCTGTTATGTATAGAAAACATTGATGTTTGGCTGTTTTACGACTTTAAGAGTTAGAATTCATAACAAAAAAAAAAACATATACGTTTGTCTTACATAAGGATTGTGAATTATAAGCAAACTTTAAACAAAAAAGGGCTGTTCCTCTTTAATGACATTTAGTAATAGTAGAAAGTTATCAAAATGTTTGCCTGTACATTAAATAAAAGTCCAATAATAAGCGGTGATAACTTATTTTTACCCTTTTCTACCAGTTATAGATCATGTTAAAATGCTTTTAAAAACATGGCTAAAACCACCTGCACATTACATAAATGTCTTTAAAGGCCTACTGAAATGATTTTTTTTTATTTAAACGGGGATAGCAGATCCATTCTATGTGTCATACTTGATCATTTCGCGATATTGCCATATTTTTGCTGAAAGGATTTAATCGAGAACAACGACGACAAAGTTCGCAACTTTTGGTCGCTGATTAAAAAAAGCCTTGCCTGTACCGGAAGTAGCGTGACGTCACAGGTTGAAAGGCTCCTCACATTTCCCCGTTGTTTAAACCAGCAGCGAGAGAGATTCGGACCGAGAAAGCGACGATTACCCCATTAATTTGAGCCAGGATGAAAGAGTTGTGGATGAGGAAACATGAGAGTGAAGGACTAGAGTGCAGTGCAGGACGTATCTTTTTTCGCTCTGACCGTAACTCAAGTACAAGGGTTGGATTCCACACTTTCTCCTTTTTCTATTGTGGATCACGGATTTGCATTTTAAACCACCTGGGATACTATATCCTCTTGAAAATGAGAGTCGAGAACGCGAAATGGACATTCACAGTGACTTTTATCTCCACGACAATACATCGGTGAAGCTCTTTAGCTACGGAGCTAACGTGATAGCATCGGGCTCAAATGCAGATAGAAACAAAAGAAATAAACCCCTGACTGGAAGGATAGACAGAAGATCAACAATACTATTAAACCATGGACATGTAACTACACGGTTAATAATTTCCAGCTTTGCGAAGCTTAACAATGCTGTTGCTAATGACGCCATTGAAGCTAACTTAGCTACGGAGCGGCGGCGGCGGCGGGCGTTGTAGCTTTCGACGACACCCCGGCCGCCATCAGAGTCGGCGAGAAACATATATTTCCCCAAAGTTACGTACGTCACATGCACATAGCGACACGCACGTACGGGCAAGCGATCAAATGTTTGGAAGCCAAAGCTGTACTCACGGTACAGAATACTGTGGAATTTTTCGATGAAAACAGACCTTTTTGTATGGGTACCAATACTTCCGTTGCCGCCGTGACGTCACGCGCATACGTCATCATACATAGACGTTTTCAACCGGAAGTGTGGCGGGAAATTTGAAAATGTCACTTTATAAGTTAACCCGGCCGTATTGGCATGTGTTGCAATGTTAAGATTTCATTTTCATTTCATTTCATTTCAGGTTATTTCTATCTTCATTATTTGTTGGGAGAAAAAAAAGACTTATTTTTAAATGGAATGGCGTGTGCAAAGAATCATTTATAAGAACACGTTTAACATGTAGACCAGGAGTCACCAACCTTTTTGAAAGCAAGAGCTACTTCTTGGGTAGTGATTAATGCGAAGGGCTACCAGTTTGATACACACTTAAAAAAATTGCCAGAAATAGCCAATTTGCTCAATTTACCTTTAACTCTATGTTATTATTAATAATTAATGATATTTACACTTAATTGAACAGTTTAAAAGAGGAGAAAACACGAAAAAAATGACAATTAAATTTTGAAACATAGTTTATCTTCAATTTCGACTCTTTAAAATTCAAAATTCAACCGAAAAAAAGAAGAGAAAAACTAGCTAATTCGAATCTTTTTGAAAAAATAAAAAAAATAATTTATGGAACATCATTAGTAATTTTTCCTGATTAAGAATAATTTTAGAATTTTGATGACATGTGGTTAAAATCCAATCTACACTTTGTTAGAATATATAACAAATTGGACCAAGCTAGACAAATCATTATTTCTTCTAGATTTTCCAGAACAAAAATGTTAAAAGAAATTCAAAAGACTTTGAAATAAGATTTAAATTTGATTCTACAGATTTTCTAGATTTGCCAGAATAATTTTTTTGAATTTTATTCATAATAAGTTTGAAGAAATATTTCACAAATATTCTTCGTCGAAAAAACAGAAGCTAAAATTAAAATGTATTTATTATTCTTTACAATAAAAAAAATAAATTTACTTGAACATTGATTTAAATTGTTAGGAAAGAAGAGGAAGGAATGTAAAAGGTAAAAAGGTATATGTGTTTAAAAATCCTAAAATCATTTTTAAGGTTGTATTTTTTCTCTAAAATTGTCTTTCTGAAAGTTATAAGAAGCAAAGTAAAAAAATTAATGAATTTATTTAAACAAGTGAAGATCAAGTCTTTAAAATATTTTCTCGGATTTTCAAATTCTATTTGAGTTTTGTCTCTCTTAGAATTAAAAATGTCGGGCAAAGCGAGACCAGCTTGCTAGTAAATAAATACAATTTAAAAAATAGAGGCAGCTCACTGGTAAGTGCTGCTATTTGAGCTATTTTTAGAACAGGCCAGCGGGCTACTCATCTGGTCCTGACGGGCTACCTGGTGCCCACGGGCACCGCGTTGGTGACCCCTGATGTAGACTAATTCTAATTTCCAAAAAAGACAGACTCTCTGGATAGTACTGAGCCTGGAGCATGAATTAGATCTGCTCCATGCTCATAATCCTAACCCAAATGAAGGCAGATTATGCATTAGTTGAG
>NC_084737.1:80856281-80873183 GCF_033978785.1 Entelurus aequoreus
CAGAGACTGAGTCACAAACACACGCGATTGATTGACTTCCCCGGAATGATACACAGGAAAAACGCACTAGTCTGTTAGAAGCCAATGTTTGTAAAGAGAACCAAGGCAAAATTCTGTGTGATAGAGCAGTGGTCCCCAACCACTGGGCCGCAGCCCGGTACCGGTCCGTGGACCGATTGGTACCGGGCCGCGGCCGCACAAGAAATGTAAAAAAAAATATTTTTTTTATTTTTATTTTTTTAAATTCAATCAACATAAAAAACACAATATATACATTATATATCAATATAAATCAATACATTCGGCAGGGATACAGTCCGTAAGCACACATGATTGTATTTCTTTATGAGAGAAAAAAAAAAATTAAAAAAAAATTTAAAAAAAGTTTTTTTTTAATTCAATCAACATAAAAAACACAATATATACATTACATATCAATATAAATCAATACAGTCTGCAGGGATACAGTCCGTAAGCACACATGATTGTATTTCTTTATGAGAGAAAAAAAAAAAATAAAACAAATTTTTTTTTTTTTTTTTTTTTAATTCAATCAACATAAAAAACACAATATATACATTACATATCAATATAAATCAATACAGTCGGCAGGGGTACAGTCCGTAAGCACACATGATTGTATTTCTTTATGAGAAAAAAAAAACAAAAAAAAAAACAAAAAAACAATTTTTTTTTAATTCAATCAACATAAAAAACACAATATATACATTATATATCAATATAAATCAATACAGTCGGCAGGGATACAGTCCGTAAGCACACATGATTGTATTTCTTTATGAAAAAAATAAAAATAAAAAAATAAATTAATTTAATCAACATAAAAAACACAATATATACATTATATATCAATATAAATCAATACAGTCTGCAGGGATACAGTCCGTAAGCACACATGATTGTATTTCTTTATGAGAAAAAAATAAATAAATAAATAATAATAATAATAATTCAATCAACATAAAAAACACAATGTATACATTATCTATCTAACCTTCTGCACCCGTAAAATAGCTAAACCTAAAGCCAATGGCCACATAACAGCCCAATCCAGATCCCTCAAAAAATACTCCAATGACAATTTCAATTTAAAATTAGATGAGTGGGACTGGTGCCCTGTGCTCGCGAGCAACCTGGTCGATGTCGCTTGGGATCGCTTCAAAACGGCGTTCCTAAAGATACTAAATGACATGGCTCCCGTGAAAACAGTCAGGATCAAAGCCCGCTCGGAACCATGGATGAATCCGGACCTATTAGCTGCCATAAAAGACAGAGACAGGAAATACTCTGAATACCAAAAATGTAAAACAGAAGTAGATAAACAACCCAATAATATCAACCTCAAATTACTCCTTTCAACTCTCAAAAAGCAATGCAATAAATTAAGAAATAAGTCAACCAACCTGACTAAATCCTTAAAAAAAAATTACATTAACGACAAAATAGAGGAAAACACGAATAAGCCACGTGAGCTCTGGAAAATTCTCAACAACCAGCTTCCTGGTTGCAGCCAGAAACTTAAAACAAGACTCACCAACATCAGCATCAAGGAGGGTGACTCCCTCATTACAGACAAAATGGAGGTAGCTAGCAGACTTAACGCCTTTTTCACCAGCATAGCTGCAACTCTTGTCAACAAGCTGTCCCACCACTCTGGTCGCTTTGGTGTAGAACACATTAAAGCCTTCTACAGAAAGCTAGGAGTATCCAACAATGATTTCAAATTAGAAATGGTCACAGCTGATGAGGTGTTTAAAAAATTGAGCGCGCTCCACCCTAACAAGGCCACCGGCCTTGATAATATTCCCTCCAGATTCCTCAGGGACTCTGCCTCCATCATTGCCCCGATCATCACGCACATAATAAACCTATCAATTACACAAGGCCAAGTACCAAAAGATTTTAAGATAGCAAGAGTAACTCCCCTCTTTAAAAAAGGAAGCAAATTGGAACCTGGCAACTACCGACCTGTTTCTATTCTCAGCTCCATTTCGAAAGTAATGGAGAAAATAGTTTATGAACAGGTCGATAGTTACCTTGCCACTAATAAACTCATGTACAAATTCCAATCCGGCTTCAGAACTAACCACTCCACTGACACATGCCTTCTCTATCTGACCGACCACATCAAACATGAGGTGGACGCGGGCAAATACTGCGGCATGGTCATGCTGGACCTTCAGAAGGCCTTTGACACCGTTAACCACGCTATACTGTTGGATAAGCTCAGAGCAATCGGATTTAACAAAACCTCTTGGAGCTGGATGCAGTCTTACTTGGAGGGGAGGGAGCAGGTGGTAGAGGTGAACGGCACCGTGTCCCCCCCCCTCTCTCGGTGAGCTGTGGAGTCCCCCAAGGCAGTATATTGGGACCTTTACTGTTCCTAATATACATAAACGACATGTCATCGGCATGCGACTGTGAATTGTTTTTGTTTGCGGATGACTCTGCCCTGCTGGTATCCGGCAAGGACAAGTCACGGGTGGAGAAAATCCTCAGTGCTGAGCTCTGTAGAACCTGCACCTGGCTCGCTGACAACAAGCTATCCATCCACTTGGGTAAAACAGAATCCATCCTGTTTGGGTCCCACATCAAACTTAAGAGAGTCAATCACTTCACCATAAAAGTAGGTGACAGTGTCATCACCAGGAAAGATGAGGTCACCTACCTAGGTTCCATTCTAGAGGCTAACCTTTCCTGTGATAAAATGGCAACCAAGGTAATCAAAAAGGTTAACCAACGAACGAGATTTCTCTACAGAATTTCCTCTCTGGTCAACAAAAGCACCTTGAGGATTCTGGCGGGAACTCTCGTTCAACCCTTTTTCGATTACGCATGCACCTCCTGGTACCCCAGCACCTCCAAAACCCTCAAATCTAAACTCCAAACATCTCAGAACAAGCTAGTCAGGTTACTTCTAGACCTCCACCCCAGATTACACCTCACTCCTACCCACTTCTCTAAAGTGGGCTGGCTCAAGGTGGAGGACAGAGTTAAACAACTTGCACTGAGCCTAGTCTATAAAATCCGCTACACCTCCCTGATACCGAAGTACATGTCAAACTACTTCCTTAACGTAAATGACCGCCATAACCACAACACCAGGGGGTGCTCCACTAACCACGTTAAACCCAGATTCCGAACTAACAAAGGTCTTAACTCATTCTCTTTCTATGCCACATCAATGTGGAATGCGCTCCCAACAGGTATAAAAGAAAGGGCATCTCTATCCTCCTTCAAAACCGCTATAAAAGTTCACCTCCAGGCAGCTACAACCCTAAACTAACACCCTCCCCGGATTGCTAATAATCAAATGTAAACAATCAAATGCAGATTCTTTTTCTTATGCCTTCTGATCTCTCTCTCTCTCTCTCTCTCTCTCTCTCTCTCTCTCTCTCTCTCTCTCTCTCTCTCTCTCTCTCTCTCTCTCTATGTCCACTACCCCCCCCCCCCCCCCACCCCACCCCCCCTCCACACCCCTGATTGTAAATAATGTAAATAATTCAATGTGATTATCTTGTGTGATGACTGTATTATGATGATAGTATATATGATAGTATATATCTGTATCATGAATCAATTTAAGTGGACCCCGACTTAAACAAGTTGAAAAACTTATTCGGGTGTTACCATTTAGTGGTCAATTGTACGGAATATGTACTTCACTGTGCAACCTACTAATAAAAGTCTCAATCAATCAATCAATCAATCAATGTATCAATATAAATCAATACAGTCTGCAGGGATACAGTCCGTAAGCACACATGATTGTATTTCTTTATGAGAAAAAAAAAAAAAAAAAAAAAAAAAATACTACCCCCCCCCTACCGGTCCGTGGGACAAATTTTTTTTATTTTAAAATTATTATTTTTTTTAACCTTTTTGGTACAAATTTTCAAGCGTTGACCGGTCCGCAAGTACAAAAAGGTTGGGGACCACTGTGATAGAGGAAATTAATTACCGCATAACAATTCAAATCCCCACGTTGTGTGTTGTTTTGTTAGGCGGCACTTTTATTTTCCTCCCGTTCCGCAGCATCTCCGAGTCACCTCCGCCACCAGTGAGAGTAAGCAATTTAAGGCAGGCGAGCGCGTCGCCAAGAATATGTTGCACTATTGACCTTAAGACAAGGCAGGTTGAGCAATGCTTCCGTTGCTCGACGTGGCAAACCATCAGCTGCTGAAGGAGAAGAGCTGCAATCCAGCCGAGGAGAGAAAAGGTCAGAGGAGCAGGCAAAAAGGTCGCTGATACGATTACTTCGGGTTGTCGGGAAAAATGACGCAAGGGAGTCGTCATTCACGATTAACTTAAGTTGTTGTTGACCGTGTCATCCATGTTGGTACTAATGCAGAGAACTGTCCAGGTTGCTATGTGAGCGTACACACTGACTTTAACGGAGGTTAGGGATGGATACCTTTCACATTTGAAACAATAGCACCAATTTTAAATACTTTTGTGTTAATAAATGTTACCGTATTTTTCGGGACTCCGGAGTATAAGTCGCACCGGCCGAAGATGCATAATAAAGAAGGAAAAAAAACATATATAAGTCGCACTGGAGTATAAGTCGCATTTTTGGGGAAATCTATTTGATAAAAGCCAACAGCAAGAATAGACATTTGAAAGGCAATTTAAAATATATAAAGAATAGTGAACAACACTGAATAAGTGTACGTTATATTAAAGATTAAAGATTAAAGTACCAATGATTGTCACACACACACTAGATGTGGTGAAATTTGTCCTCTGCATTTGTCCCATCCCCTTGGGGAGCAGTGGGCAGCAGCGGCGCCGCGCCCGGGAATCATATGAGGCATAAATAACCAACTGAGAACGTGCTTGGTATGCTAACGTAACATATTATGGTAAGAGTCATTCAAATAACTATAACATATAGAACAGGGGTGTCCAAAGTGTCATTGCCATTTGCGGCCCGCAGCTAATTGTTTAGCGGCCCGCCACACATTCTGGAAATACTATTGTGAAAATAAAAAATAACATTAAAAAAAGTGGAATGAGGTGAAATCTAACGAGAAAAAGTTGCAACGTTGACACAAAAGCTGCCATGTAGGCTGTTTTTTTCTTTCTTTTGTCTTTCTTCATTTTTCTTTTTTTTGCCATTGCTCCAAAAACAAAAATATTGACAAAAAAATCCATGTTATAATTCATTGTTTTCAGGGCTCCAAATACTTCAAATATTTCACTTTAAAATGTTTTATGTGTTAAATATTGCATATATTGTGTAGTAGCTAGAGATGTCCGATAATATCGGTCTGCCAATATTATCGTCCGATAAATGCGTTAAAATGTAATATCGGAAATTATCGGTATGGTTTTTTTTATTATCAGTATCGTTGTTTTTTTTTAAAAACACAAGATACACTTACAATTAGTGCACCAACCCAAAAAACCTCCCTCCCCCATTTACACTCATTCACACAAAAGGGATGTTTCTTTGTTATTAATATTCTGCTTCCTACATTATGTATCAATATATATCAATACAGTCTGCAAGGGATACAGTCCGTAAGCACACATGATTGTGCGTGCTGCTGCTCCACTAATAGTACTAACCTTTAACAGTTAATTTTACAAATGTTCATTCATTACTAGTTTCTATGTAACTGTTTTTATATTGTTTTACTTTCTTTTTTATTCAAGAAAATGTTTTTAATTTATTTATCTTATTTTATTTGATTCAGTTTTTTAAAAAGTACCTTATCTTCACCATACCTGGTTGTCCAAATTAGGCATAATAATGTGTTAATTCCACGACTGTATATATCGGTTGATATCGGTATCGGTTGATATCGGTATCGGTAATTAAAGAGTTGGACAATATCGGCATATCGGATATTGGCAAAAAGCCATTATCGGACATCCCTAGTAGTAGACATATAAAAACATCAAAGTTTTCTTTGACAAAAGCGCATAAAACAAACAAAATAATAGTACCAGCATAAAATGGACAGATATAACTGAAGTTGATCTCGTAGCTTAAGTGTTGAAAGTAAAAGAAAAACCTAATAAAAATGTATCACTTTATGAGTGGGGCACCTTTCGGATCCCAAATGTGATTTTTTATTTATCTTTTCACTGTGATTACTCAAAAATATGAAATAATTAAAATCAATGGTGTCCAATAAACCCTTGTACCTAAGTTACGGTCAGAGCGAAAAAAAAATACGTCCTGCACTGCAATCTAGTCCTTCACTCTCACGTTCCTCATCCACGAATCTTTCATCCTCGTTCAAATTAATGGGGTAATCGTCGCTTTCTCGGTCCGAATCTCTCTTGCTGCATTGTAAACAATGGGGAAATGTGAGCAGCCCTTCCTCCTGTGACGTCACGCTACTTCCGGTACAGGCAAGGCTTTTTTTTATCAGCGACCAAAAGTTGCGAACTTTATCGTCGTCGTTCTCTACTAAATCCTTTCAGCAAAAATATGGCAATATCGCGAAATGATCAAGTATGACACATAGAATGGATCTGCTATCCCCGTTTAAATAAATAAAAATCATTTCAGTAGGCTTTAAGCATACTAAAGTTGTGTGATAATATATATATATATATACGTGATTATATTAACACCTAGTCACTGCCATTGTGTCCTTGGGCAAGACACTTTACCCACCTGCTCCCAGTGCCACCCCCACTGGTTTAAATGTAACTTAGATATTGGGTTTCACTATATAAAAGTGCTTTGAGTCACTAGAGAAAAGCGCTATATAAATATAATTCACTTCACTTCAATTCACAGTTCGGCCGGTAAAACTGATTCAGACTCGTTTTCTGATATATAAAATTCGGTAGCCATCCCTAATGGAGGTTGCCATTCACACAGACTTGCCTCAATCCCACAAGTAGCAAGTTTTCAGGTGAATATACAGTGGTTAGTGCGATTGAGGTTTGAGCAACTTTATAAATAATGTAAATAATGTAAATAATTCAATGTGATTATCTTGTGTGATGACACCAACCTTTTTGAAAGCAAGAGCTACTTCTTGGGTAGTGATTAATGTGAAGGGCTACCAGTTTGATAAACACTTAAATAAATTGCCAGAAATAGCCAATTTGCTCAATTTACCTTTAACTCTATGTTATTATTAATAATTAATGATATTTACACTTAATTGAACGGTTTAAAAGAGGAGAAAACACGAACAAAATTACAATTAAATTTTGAAACAGTTTATCTTCAATTTCGACTCTTCAAAAATTCAAAATTCAACCGAAAAAAAGAAGAGAAAAACTTTTAAAAAAAATTTATGGAACATCATTAGTAATTTTTCCTGATTAAGATTAATTTTAGAATTTTGATGACATGTTTTAAATAGGTTAAAATCCATACTACACTTTGTTAGAATATATAACAAATTGGACCATTTCTAACAAAGACAAATCATTATTTCTTATAGATTTTACAGAACAAAAATGTTAAAATAAATTCAAAAGACTTTGAAATAAGATTTAAATTTGATTTGACAGATTTTCTAGATTTGCCAGAATAATTTTTTTGAATTTTAATCATAATAAGTTTGAAGAAATTTTTCACAAATATTCTTCGTCGAAAAAACAGAAGCTAAAATGAAGAATTGAATTAAAATGTATTTATTATTCTTTACAATATAAAAAAATAATTTACTTGAACATTGATTTAAATTGTCAGGAAAGAAGAGGAAGGAATTTAAAAGGTAAAAAGGTATATGTGTTTAAAAATCCTAAAATCATTTTTAAGGTTGTATTTTTTCTCTAAAATTGTCTTTCTGAAAGTTATAAGAAGAAAAGTAAAAAAAAAAAAGAATTTATTTAAACAAGTGAAGACCAAGTCTTTAAAATATTTTCTTGGATTTTCAAATTCTATTTTGAGTTTTGTCTCTCTTAGAATTAAAAATGTCGGGCAAAGCGAGACCAGCTTGCTAGTAAATAAATAACATATAAAAAAAATAGAGGCAGCTCACTGGTAAGTGCTGCTATTTGAGCTATTTTTAGAACAGGCCGGCGGGCTACTCATCTGGTCCTTACGGGCTACCTGGTGCCCGCGGGCACCGCGTTGGTGACCCCTGGTCTATATGATAGTATATATCTGTATCATGAATCAATTTAAGTGGACCCCGACTTAAACAAGTTGAAAAACTTTTTCGGGTGTTACCATTTAGTGGTCAATTGTATGGAATGTGTACTTCACTGTGCAACCTACTAATAAAAGTCTCAATCAATCAATCCAGTGTGAAATACCATTGGACTACTGGATCATTATGCTCTTTAATGGAGGTTATATAGCCCTCCTCTTATTTGCTGTTACGGCTTTTTGAATGGTGTCCAAAATGCTTTAATCAAGGCGATTTGCATTTAAATGTTTCCCTGCATTGGCATTTGGTGCTGGTGAAAAGCAGAGTAGCCTGCAGGGTGGACTGGTGCTTGCTGGAGAGTGGTTTTGTTTTACATAGCACAGAAACCTGAGACCATTTGTTTTCTTCTTTTGTCATTTGGGATTGAATCGTCAAAACGTGTTAATTTGATAGGTGTCTAAATATTGCTACATGGAAATGATAATTATAGTAAATAGCACAATTTCGAATTTGTACTCATAACCTCTCTACAACGTTGGAATATTTTTGCATTCTTCACAGGCTTGTGAATGTAAAAGTAAGTTAACCGTTGTTGTTAAAACATACTGTGGAAGTCGCTCCCTAGCGGTCCCACTGTCAGACACGGACGGCACCGGAGCCAAGCGTGCAGGTTTAGCAAGGTTTTTAATGATAATGTTGTATTTGTAGAACTATTCAGTCACGTCCGTTTCCTCTCTCCCCTCCTGCTCCCGTCCGCTTACTGTTAAAGACAACAGATGATTAGATTAACATGTACCACCTGTGAAATCTAATCACCTGCCAGCTGTGTCTCGCCGTCAGCACTGCCACGCCCCCCCGTCTGATGGTGCTCTGTCCTCAGCACCATGGACAGAGGCGGTGACTTTTGCTCCTGCAGGCAGCGCTGGCTACATCTCCCTCCACACATACATGTAAATAAAATTTAAAAAAACAGTGGTAGCTTGATTAACAAACTTAATTAGGTCTTAAACAGGGTTATTAAATAGAAAATGTTTGTATATTAAAGCAAATTTCTCCATAATAAATACTGTGAAATTTTAAATACAATATAATGCGCTATACAGTACTGTATATCAGACAAACATAACAAGGGGGTGATGGATCAACTATCTATTTAATAACAAAGTCAAAAAATCAACAACTAGCAGAACTGTCCTCATATGCAGCCGCCCTGCTGACACGTGCACACACTGTCACTAGCATTGTGGTGCACTCCCAGTTTGAAGTGACAAAACTCCCTAACTTTAACAGCCAGGTCACTACAATGACAAAGAATAAAAAATGTTTATTGTCTTGACCTTGTCGGTTAATCTTCTTTGCGTGCAGCATAACGGAGGGGAAGGGGAGGTGAGGCAGTCTCGACAACGCTGTGGATACTGAATCTATTCCTGAATTTTTCATACCAAACATTACTTGTCTGTTTATTTCTTAAGACTCATATTTAGCAAGCAAAACTAAAAAAAATGTGTAAAAAGGCTAAAAAAACTACACACAAAGTAACAATTAGCCCAGTAGCTGACAATGAGCACGGAGATCAATCAGCCTTCCCGCAATGAATGTCCTGCCGGGCACAAAATGGCTGCCCTGCAAGGCACACAATGGGCAAATAAAATGTTTGTACACAGACGCATATTTTTATTCGGCCTGTGGTTCGTAAATCGAAAAGTTCATACATTAAGGAGTTCATAAATCGAGGTCCCACTGTATATACTGTAACAGGGGTGTCCAAACCACGGCCCGCGGGCAAAATGGAGCCCGCCGCCATCTTCAACTTGGCCCGCGAGAGACGGCAAAAGTTTAATTTCAATAAGCAACCTGCCCTGCGAGGTGTTTACATACTAAATTTAAATACCCAGGGGTCTGACAGGTGGCAACCTGTCACACCCTTGTGGAAAAATTAAGAATCTCAGGTCAGTGACCATGATGTGTACTCTTTGACATCATAGGCACAGCAATCCAAATCCAGTCCAATCCAAACAACCTTCCCTAGTCATGATGCAAAACGAAAAAAATTGCAACCAGCTCAAAAAGTCAACACCCATGGTCACACATAACGCAACCTGCTCACTGAACTTTGTGGATATTATAAAATAATTGTCCCATTACCATAAAAAAAAAAGATATTACCCCCATTTGAATCTATTGCAAGGTATGATGGGAAAAATGCAAAATACTCTCTCCACACTTATCCATGTTTGACCTTTTGCTGCTTGATATTTCTGATTGATTACAAGGCTTAAAAGAGGTTGTCACTGAAGTAAAGAAGGTAGCAGTTGAATTTTAACATACTCTTAATATTCAATTATAATAATTATTAGTTATATATGTATCTATTATATCATTATAATATGTAAACACACACACACACACACACACACACCCACACACACACACACACATATATATATATATATATATATATATATATATATATATATATATATATATATATATATATATATATATATATATATATATATATATATATATATATATATATATATATATATATATATATATATATATATATAAAATTACTTTGCATGTAGTTGGCTTTCATCCCCTGACAACATTCTCTTATTATTATAATCAAATGACAGCAGTCATTTCCATTTCTAATATAAGTGTTTAGGCCCACTTCCAATGACAATAACAACAAATATTGTTTTTCATGAACTGTGTACTTGTATTGTTTGTCTGGGTGGAGGTCCTGCTTTGGAAATAATTTGTATCCCTTTCAGACATTGCATTTAGTTCCCATTAAAACGTTCACATGTTGCACAATGAGATGTAAGCAGGAGATCATGTGTACATTCCTGCAACTTCCTGTTTGTAAAATATATATTTTTATTAGTATTTATTTAATATACTAACAGCATTTCATGATTAATATTTATAAATGAAGATTCCTAATAAATGACACTAGAATAAGCACACATTTGATTGGTAAATCATAGTGTAACGACCTGGAATGACACTTTATGTGTGGTGTTGGAGTTGTCCGACTTTTTGTGTGGCTGTAAACGCATCACTGGCTAAGTGCCATATGTGCATGTGTTGGCGCAAGTGAGAAAGAGCGAGCGGCTGCTGTTGATATAACAAAGTTGCTTTTGGTCTGGTTTGTACTGCAGAAAATGACCACTTTTGCTAGATATCCTTTTTTTTACTAATGTTTTGGTGATGTGTTTATGGCCGACGATAAAGAGTTTTGCTCAGTAAAGTGATGGATGGAATTCATGTCCTCAAAGCGTCTCGACGGACGTTACAATATTTGAACAATGATGACGAAAACTGTTTTCTCTGTCGTGTCCGTGTGTCGAAAATTGTTATGCGCTTATTTTTTTATTTGATTTTGTGCGTGGCATAGATTTGCCATGCGCAGAGGACGCTTGAGCAGTGCGCAATTGCACATGCGCGCACCTTAGAGCAGTGGTCCCCACCCACCGGGCCGCGGCCCGGTACCGGTCCGCGGACCGATTGGTACCGGGCCGCAAAAGAATAATTTATTTATTTATTTATTTTTTTAAAATGAAATCAACATAAAAAACACAATATATACATGCAGGGATACAGTCCGTAAGCACACATGATTGTATTTATTTATGTAAAAAAAAAAAAAAAAAAAAAAAAAAAATTATTATTATTATTATTATTTTTTTAAATACACCCCCCCCCCCCCCCCCCCCCCCCCACACACACACACACAGCGGTCCGTGGGACAAATTTTCAAGCGTTGACCGGTCCGCAGCTACAAAAAGGTTAGGGACCACCGCCTTAGAGGGAACATTGGTGGTGGCCGCGCCCGGGAATCATTTTTGGTGAAATTCCAACTAGGGATGTCCGATAATGGCTTTTTGCCGATATCTGATATTCTGATATTGTCCAACTCTTTAATTACCGATACCGATATCAACCGATACCGATATCAACCGATATATACAGTCGTGACATTATTATGTCTAATTTGGACAACCAGGTATGGTGAAGATAAGGTACTTTTAAAAAAAAATTATAAAATAAAATAAGATAAATAAATTAAAAACATTTTCTTGAATAAAAAAGAAAGTAAAACAATATAAAAACAGTTACATAGAAACTAGTAATTAATGAAAATGAGTAACATTAACTGTTAAAGGTTAGTACTATTAGTGGAGCAGCAGCACGCACAATCATGTGTGCTTACGGACTGTATCCCTTGCAGACTGTATTGATATATATTGATATATAATGTAGGAAGCAGAATATTAATAACAGAAAGAAACAACCCTTTTGTGTGAATGAGGAGGGAGGTTTTTTGGGTTGGTGCATTAATTGTAAGTGTAGCTTGTGTTTTTTATGTTGATTTAATTAAAAAAAAAAAAAAAAAAAAAAAAAAAAACGATACCGATAATAAAAAAGAACGATACCGATAATTTCCGATATTAAATTTTAACGCATTTATCGGCCGATAATGTCGTCAGGCCGATATTATCGGCCATCCCTAATTCCAACCCTTGATGCTGAGTGCCAAGCAGGGAGGTAACGGGTCCCATTTTTTATAGTCTTGGGTATGACTCGGCCGGGGTTTGAACTCACAACCTACCGATCTGTAACCACAAGGCCACTGAGCACCACATTGTGTCATGCACCCGGAAGAAGGAGCAGGTCAATATCCTTTTTACAGGGTAATTAAGTTTCTTCCTGGCAATAAAAGTCCCTGGAAGTGTTGGAAGTAGGGCAATTAGAGCTTGTTTCAGTGACTTTTCCAAAGTGTGCTAATCAAGGAAGCTGTGAGGCGAAACACTTGATAAATCCGTGATGGAGTGGCAGGTGATTTAGTCATCACTTTTTTCATCCTTTGACACTGGAGGCGGGAGAGTAACTGAAGGTCATTATCATTTGCATTCAGTGCGGACGGAGTGAGATTAGTAAGTGTTACACACTTTAGTCTGGGAGGGTTTCAGCTCAACTCGGCTGCTTTTGTGAGGACTTTATTAAAGAGACGCACGCCGCTGATGACAGATGGAAGCCTCTTTTAAGCTTTTCTTCTCATTAAGGTCAAAGTTCATGTGACGTTTTTGCGTACTTGCCAACCCTCCCGAATTTTCCCGGGAGACTCCCGAATTTCAGTGCCTCTCCCGAAAATCTCCCGGGACAACCATCCATCCATCCCTCCACCCATCTTCTTCAGCAGCCTAAGCAGGGAAACCCAGACTTCCCTCTCCCCAGCCATTTGGTCCAGCTCTTCCCGGGGGATCCCGAGGCGTTCCCAGGCCAGCCGGGAGACATAGTCTTCCCAACGTGTCCTTGGTCTTAAACGTGGCCTCCTACCGGTCGGACGTGCCCTAAACACCTCCCTAGGGAGGCGTTCGGGTGGCATCCTGACCAGATGCCCGAACCACCTCATTTGGCTCCTCTCGATGTGGAGGAACAGCGGCTTTACTTTGAGCTCCTCCCGGATGGCAGAGCTTCTCACCCTATCTCTAAGGGAGAGACCCGCCACCCGGCGGAGGAAACTCATTTCGGTGGCTTGTACCCGTGATCTTGTCTTGTCGGTCATAACCCAAAGCTCATGACCGTAGGTGAGGATGGGAACGTAGATCGACCGGTAAATTGAGAGCTTTGCAGCTCCTTCTTCACCACAACGGATCGATACAGCGTCCGCATTACTGAAGACGCCGCACCGATCCACCTGTCGATTTCACGATCCACTCTTCCCTCACTCGTGAACAAGACTCCGAGGTACTTGAACTCCTCCACTTGGGGCAGGGTCTCCTCCGCAACCCGGAGATGGCACTCAACCCTTTTCCAAGCGAGAACCATGGACTCGGACTTGGAGGTGCTGATTCCCATCCCAGTCGCTTCACACTCGGCTGCGAACCGATCCAGTGAGAGCTGAAGATCCTGGCCAGATGAAGCCATCCGGACCCCCCCGTGGCCTCCTACCGGTCGGACGTGCCCTAAACACCTCCCTAGGGAGGCGTTCGGGTGGCATCCGGACCAGATGCCCGAACCACCTCATCTGGCTCCTCTCCATGTGGAGGAGCAGCGGCTTTACTTTGAGCTCCTCCCGGATGGCAAAGCTTCTCAACCTATCTCTAAGGGAGAGACCCGCCACCCGGCAGAAGAAACTCATTTGGGCCGCTTGTACCCGTGATCTTGTCCTTTCGGTCATAACCCAAAGCTCATGACCATAGGTGAGGATGGGAACGTAGATCGACCGGTAAATTGAGAGCTTTGCCTTCCGGCTCAGCTCCTTCTTCACCACAACGGATCGATACAGCGTCCGCATTACTGAAGACGCCGCACCGATCCACCTGTCGATTTCACGATCCACTCTTCCCTCACTCGTGAACAAGACTCCGAGGTACTTGAACTCCTCCACTTGGGGCAGGGTCTCCTCCGCAACCCGGAGATGGCACTCAACCCTTTTCCGGGCGAGAACCATGGACTCAGACTTGGAGGTGCTGATTCCCATCCCAGTCGCTTCACACTCGGCTGCGAACCGATCCAGTGAGAGATGAAGATCCTGGCCAGATGAAGCCATCAGGACCCCCCGTGGCCTCCTACCGGTCGGACGTGCCCTAAACACCTCCCTAGGGAGGCGTTCGGGTGGCATCCGGACCAGATGCCCGAACCACCTCATTTGGCTCCTCTCGATGTGGAGGAGCAGCGGCTTTACTTTGAGCTCCCCCCGGATGGCAGAGCTTCTCAACCTATCTCTAAGGGAGAGCCCCGCCACCCGGCGGAAGAAACTCATTTGGGCCGCTTGTACCCGTGATCTTGTCCTTTCGGTCATAACCCAAAGCTCATGACCATAGGTGAGGATGGGAACGTAGATCGACCGGTAAATTGAGAGCTTTGCCTTCCGGCTCAGCTCCTTCTTCACCACAACGGATCGATACAGCGTCCGCATTACTGAATACGCCGCACCGATCCGCCTGTCGATCTCACCATCCACTCTTCCCTCTCTCGTGAACAAGACTCCGAGGTACTTGAACTCCTCCACTTGGGGCAGGGTCTCCTCCGCAACCCGGAGACGGCACTCCACCCTTTTCCGGGCGAGAACCATGGACTCAGACTTGGAGGTGCTGATTCCCATCCCAGTCGCTTCACACTCAGCTGCGAACCGATCCAGTGAGAGCTGAAGATCCTGGCCAGATGAAGCCATCAGGACCACATCATCTGCAAAAAGCAGAGACCTAATCCTGCAGCCACCAAACCAGATCCCCTCAACGCCTTGACTGCGCCTAGAAATTCTGTCCATAAAAGTTATGAACAGAATGGGTGACAAAGGGCAGCCTTGGCGGAGTCCAACCCTCACTGGAAACGTGTCCGACTTACTGCCGGCAATGCGGACCAAACTCTGGCACTGATCATACAGGGAGCGGACCGCCACAATCAGACAGTCCGATACCCCATACTCTCTGAGCACTCCCCAACCATTGTCCCGAATTTCTCCCGATTTCCAGCCGGACCTGAGTGAGGACAGCCTGTCGTCACGTCCACTTTTCCTCCATATAAACAGCGTGCCGGCCCAGTCACGTTATAACATCTACAGCTTTTGGAGCTCAGTGCGCAACTGCACACACCACAAGAAGGAGACTATTATATATGTCTCCGTTATCCATAGGTTTATCTATAACCCATAAAGTAGGCAGGCACGGAGCTATTTCTCAGCGTGTGTTTATTCCAGCCGGCACGTTAATACACTGACACGCAACATCCGGATTCCCATCATGCATTGCTTCAAAACTACGGCAAGTAGTAATGCCCAAAAGAAGATAGTGACAGAGAATAGAACGAGGCTGGACAATTCAACCCTAAACTCACTCCTTTCCTGCAAATTAAATGTTACAGATGCTGCCCCATACCTATGCTCCTTCAAAGGCTGTGCTACTGGCTGCAAAACATTGCACTTTCAAATACAACGATGAGTAGAGAGGAGTGTTATGTGTGTAAATAAATGAACACTGGAATTCAAGTATTTCTGAGTCACACAAACGCATACTTGCCAACCTTGAGACCTCCGAATTCGGGAGATTGGGGGGTGGGGGTGGGAGTGGGGGGGCTTTGGGGGGTTAAGTGGGGAGGAGTATAATTATAATTATAGCTAGAATTCACTGAAATTCAAGTATTTTGTATGTATATATATATATATATATATATATATATATATATATATATATATATATATATATATATATATATATATATATATATATATATATATATATATACATACATATATATATATATATATATATATATATATATATATATAAATATGTATGTATATATATGTATATATGTATGTATGCATGTGTATATATATATATATATATATATATATATATATATATATATATATATATATATATATATATATATATATATATATATATATATATATATATATATAAATATATATATATATATATATATATATATATATATATATACACTACCGTTCAAAAGTTTGGGGTAACCCAAACAATTTTGTGTAATAGCCTTCATTTCTAAGAACAAGAATAGACTGTCGAGTTTCAGATGAAAGTTCTCTTTTTCTGGCCATTTTGAGCGTTTAATTGACCCCACAAATGTGATGCTCCAGAAACTCAATCTGCTCAAAGGAAGGTCAGTTTTGTAGCTTATATATATATATATATATATATATATATATATATATATATATATATATATATATATATATATATATATATATATATATATATATATATATATATATATATATATATATATATATATATATATATATATATATATATAT
>NC_084737.1:80873203-80883203 GCF_033978785.1 Entelurus aequoreus
GAGCTGTCTCTTCAAGTCCACGTCTTGTACCTCATGTGACAAACGAGGACAAGCCTGCTGCACAAACATTACCGCTGTGTAGCATCTTCGCCATCATCATCATCATCATCATCATCATCACACTTGTTGTGTTGACATAAAGCCTGTTGTTGTTGTTGTTGTTATCGTTAAACACAAGCCAATTCTATTGTGACGTTAATATTCTATTATGGACTCCAACACATTGCATGTGCTCCCAGTGGCCCGAGCGGCTGCTTTATTGGGCCGCCTGAATCGCGCCCGCTTCGATTTGGACTCTTCTGTTAAAAATTAGTCAGGCGTCAAATTGGCATTGACTCGCTGAATTCAAAGATGATTCCCTCACGCCTGCGAGGGTCCTCGCCGCAGAAACAATGCGTATGTGAGGTGCATAATTAAAACATTTGGATAGAGACTATTTGTACTCAGTGTTTCCCATAAACTGCCAAGATACCTGGGGCGGTGGGGGCGTGGCTACGGGCGTGGTCACCGTGACATCATCGAGTAATTTGCATAATTTACTACAATGATATGATTTTCTCTAAAAAGGCTCAAAAAATGTATACTTACTAATTAATAATAACAGTTTTGTTTTTAACGTCCATCCATCCATCCATTTTACAATATAATTACAACACTTTATGTACATATTTATATACAGATTTGAACAATAAGTTATTCACTGAAATATATTTATTAATTGTGGTTCTTACAAAAAATATATCTTATAAAATATAAAAGCTAAAATGTCTCTTAAAGCTCTGCCCCTTTAATTAGTGCATACTAAATAATTTAACTTTTTTATTTGCCAGCAACATAAAGTGAAACAGAGGCAAAAGGTGTCCTGCCACAGTCAGTAACAAATAAACAGAAAACAGTAGTGGTGGTAGATAGACACAGAGCTTCATCAAACATCTGATCCACTGAACAAAGAGGTCCAAAAATCTTGAACTTTAGACTGCCATCAGTTTTACTCCCTACACTTAACCATGTGTTTCCTACTGCCTGCAGACTTTGCACCCTTTGTTATATACACATGTTGTGTTTCTAATAGAAATACATTTAATAAAGTCAAATACAAATAAGGCAACAAGAGAAGTATCCTACACTTCTCTTTTGTAAAGTAAATCTGAACAGCCGATATGGGCATCTACATCAACTATATGATTTGCCTGAGAAGCTGGAGAGGACACAATATATATATATATATATATATATATATATATATATATATATATATATATATATATATATATATATATATATATATATATATATATATATATATATATATATATATATTTGTGGTGGACGTAATTTTTTCGTGGCGGGCCGCCACAAACAAATGAATGTGTGGGAAACACTGGTACTGGTGAGGAGGTGTTAGATTGAACCTTTTTTTTGTCCTTTCAATAATTTGTTGCTTTAAACCAGGGGTCACCAACGTGGTGCCCATGGGCACCAGGTAGCCCGCAAGGACCAGATGAGTAGCCCGCTGGCCTGTTCTAAAAATAGCTCAAATAGCAGCACTTACCAGTGAGCTGCCTCTATTTTTTTAAATTGTATTTATTTACTAGCAAGCTGGTCTCGCTTTGCTCGACATTTTTAATTCTAAGAGAGACAAAACTCAAATAGAATTTGAAAATCCAAGAAAATATTTTAAAGACTTGGTCTTCACTTGTTTAAATAAATTCATTATTTTTTTTACTTTGCTTCTTATAACTTTCAGAAAGACAATTTTAGAGGAAAAAATACAACCTTAAAATGATTTTAGGATTTTTAAACACATATACCTTTTTACCTTTTAAATTCATTCCTCTTCTTTCCTGACAATTTAAACCAATGTTCAAGTAAAATTATTTTTTATTGTAAAGAATAATAAATACATTTTAATTTTAGCTTCTGTTTTTTCGACGAAGAATATTTGTGAAATATTTCTTCAAACTTATTATGAATAAAATTCAAAAAAAATATTCTGGCAAATCTAGAAATTCTGTAGAATCAAATTTTAATCTTATTTCAAAGTCTTTTGAATTTCTTTTAAAATTTTTGTTCTGGAAAATCTAGAAGAAATAATGATTTGTCTAGCTTGGTCCAATTTGTTATATATTCTAACAAAGTGTAGATTTTTAAATTTTATTTATTTACTAGCAAGCTGGTCTCGCTTTGCCCGACATTTTTAATTCTAAGAAACAAAACTCAAATAGAATTTGAAAATCCAAGAAAATATTTTAAAGACTTGATCTTCACTTGTTTAAATAAATTCATTAAGTTTTTTTACTTTGCTTCTTATAACTTTCAGACAGACAATTTTAGAGAAAAAATACAACCTTAAAAATGATTTTAGGATTTTTAAACACATATACCTTTTTACCTTTTATATTCCTTCCTCTTCTTTCCTGACAATTTAAATCAATGTTCAAGTAAATTTATTTTTTTTATTGTGAAGAATAATAAATAAATTTTAATTTAATTTTTAATTTTAGCTTCTGTTTTTTCGACGAAGAATATTTGTGAAATATTTCTTCAAACTTATTATGATTAAAATTAAAAAAAAATTATTCTGGCAAATCTAGAAAATCTGTAGAATCAAATTTAAATCTTATTTCAAAGTCTTTTGAATTTCTTTGAAAAAATTTTGTTCTGGAAAATCTAGAAGAAATAATGATTTGTCTTTGTTAGAAATATAGCTTGGTCCAATTTGTTTTATATTCTAACAAAGTGCAGATTGGATTTTAACCTATTTAAAACATGTCATCAAAATTCTAAAATTAATCTTAATCAGGAAAAATTACTAATGATGTTCCATAAATTTTTTTTTTTTTAATTTTTTCAAAAAGATTCGAATTAGATAGTTTTTCTCTTCTTTTTTTCGGTTGAATTTTGAATTTTAAAGAGTCGAAATTGAAGATAGACTATGTTTCAAAATGTAATTGTCATTTTTTTCCGTGTTTTCTCCTCTTTTAAACCGTTCAATTAAGTGTAAATGTCATTAATTATTAATAATAACATAGAGTTAAAGGTAAATTGAGCAAATTGGCTATTTCTGGCAATTTATTGAAGTGTGTATCAAACTAGTAGCCCTTCGCATTAATCACTACCCAAGAAGTAGCTCTTGCTTTCAAAAAGGTTGGTGACCCCGGCTTTAAACAGAGCAATGGAGAGGACACACAAACGTGACACGAAACAATCTAAAAGTGGTCAAACAAAAAATAATATTATCAACAACACTATGAATATTAGTAACAATTTCAACATAGCAGTGATTCAAAATCCCTCATCACTTCACTTTATGTGGTTTCCTGTCGCTACCAGGGAACTTTGGCCTGTAGTTCATTTATAGTCAGTCACCTCCAAAAAACCAGTCAGCAGTCGCGGTTATCTAGCTATTACATTTTCCTCCCAATTGGGACACAGCCGGACACAAATGCTGGAAGAAAATAGATGTCCGACTTCAAAAAAGCTATTACGCTAAAGAACAGAAATGCTGCCAGTTTCCGGTCATTAAATGGCGGTACAGTACGCGGGTGTATCGACATAAATGGCCAGGCGGTGTGCGGGGCTGCTCTGTGCGATAACATCTGTCACACCTGCTCTTGGAGGCAATAATAAGTGAGAAAAGGTCAGGGGAACAAAAACAATCAATGCTGTTATTTCTTTCATGTGGATAAGGGGAAAGTAAGTTTTTTAGGGAGGAATCTAACATATATAGTCTGATAGTCCTGATAACATGTCTGTGACAGGTCAAAACACACCAAGGATCAGGAATCAGAGCACACTTCAACCCTCTATCAAAAGCCCTGTCTAGAGAAGTGTTTTTTAACCACCGTGATACAGTCTGGTGTGCCGTGGGAGATGATCTAATGCAGGGGTCACCAACCTTTTTGAAAGCAAGAGCTACTTCTTGGGTAGTGATTAATGCGAAGGGCTACCAGTTTGATACGCACTTCAATAAATTGCCAGAAATAGGCAATTTGCTCAATTTACCTTTAACTCTATGTTATTATCAATAATGAATGATATTTACACTTAATTGAACGGTTTAAAAGAGGAGAAAACACGGAAAAAATGACGATAAAATTTTGAAACATAGTTTATCTTCAATTTCGACTTTTTAAAATTCAAAATTCAACCGAAAAAAAGAAGAGAAAAACTTAAAAAAAGAATTTATGGAACATCATTAGTCATTTTTCCTGATTAAGATTAATTTTAGAATTTTGATGGCATGTTTTAAATAGGTTAAAATCCAATCTACACTTTGTTAGAATATATAACAAATTGGACCAAGCTATATTTCTAACAAAGACAAATCATTATTTCTTCTCGATTTTCCAGAACAAAAATTTTAAAAGAAATTCAAAAGACTTTGAAATAAGATTTAAATTTGATTCTACAGATTTTCTAGATTTGCCAGAATAATTTTTTTGAATTTTAATCATAATAAGTTTGAAGAAATATTTCACAAATATTCTTCGTCGAAAAAACAGAAGCTAAAATGAAGAATTAAATTAACATTTATTTATTATTCTTTACAATAAAAAATAAAAAAATTACTTGAACATTGATTTAAATTGTCAGGAAAGAAGAGGAAGGAATTTAAAAGGTAAAAATCCTAAAATCATTTTTAAGGTTGTGTTTTTTCTCTAAAATTGTCTTTCTGAAAGTTATAAGAAGCAAAGTAAAAAAATTAATGAATTTATTTAAACAAGTGAAGACCAAGTCTTTAAAATATTTTCTTGGATTTTCAAATTGTATTTGAGTTTTGTCTCTCTTAGAATTAAAAATGTCAGGCAAAGCGAGACCAGCTTGCTAGTAAATAAATACAATTTAAAAAATAGAGGCAGCTCACTGGTAAGTGCTGCTATTTGAGCTATTTTTAGAACAGGCCAGCGGGCTACTCATCTGGTCCTTATGGGCTACCTGGTGCCCGCGGGCACCGCGTTGGTGACCCCTGATCTAATGTCACCTATTTGGGTTAATAAATAAAGTAATTATAGTCTGCAAATGATGTGTTGTTGTTGAGTGTCGGTGCTGTCTAGAGTTTGGCAGAGTAACCGTGTAATACTCTTCCATATCGGTAGGTGGCAGCCGGTAGCTTATTGCTTTGTAGATGTCGGAAACAGCGGGAGGCAGGGTGCAGGTAAAAAGGTGTCTAATGCTTAAACCAAAAATAAACAAAAGGTGAGTGCCCCTAAGAAAAGGCGAAGGGAAGGCTACACAGAACGAAACTAAAACTGAACTGGCTACAAAGTAAACAAAAACAGAATGCTGGACGACAGCAAAGACTTACTGTGGAGCAAAGACGGCGTCCACAATGTACATCCGAACACATACTTGCCAACCCTCACGAATTTTCCGGGAGTCTCTCCCGAATTTCAGTGCCTCTCCCGAAAATCACCCATTCTCCCGAATTTCTCCCGATTTCCAGCCGGACTTAAGGCATGTGCGGACCTGAGAGAGAGGACAGCCTGTCGTCACGTCCGCTCGGCCAACCAAAAAGTAACCACAGAACACTTGTACCGTATAGTGTTCTGTGGTTACTTTTTGGTCGGCCAACGGTTGACGTTGTATTGAGCACCCTGACGGCAAGTGTGGGAGTGGGTTCTGAAGTATGAAGTAAAGAGACGTAACTTCGTCACCTCGCTTGGTTATTGACTCCAACCCAGAATATTACACTGCCCATACCTACGCTCCTTCAAAGGCTGTGCTACTGGCTGCAAAGCATTGCACTTTCAAATACGACAATGAGTAGAGAGGACTGTTATGTGTGTCTATGTGTAAATAAATGAACACTGAAATTCAAGTATTTACTTATATTTATATATATATATATATATATATATATATATATATATATATATATATATATATATATATATATATATATATATATATATATATATATATATATATATATGTAATAATATATATATATATATATATATATATATATATATATATATATATATATATATGTAATAATATATATATATATATATATATATATATATATATATATATGTAATAATATATATATATATATATATATATATATATAGCTAGAATTCACTGAAAGTCAAGTATTTATTTAATTTATATATATATATATATATATATATATATATATATATATATATATATATATATATATATATATATATATATATATATAAGTAAGTATTTATTTAATTTATATATATATATATATATATATATATATATATATATATATATATATATATATATATATATATATATATATATATATATATATATATATATATATATATATATATATATATATATAAATTAAATAAATACTTGACTTTCAGTGAATTCTAGCTATATATATATATATATATATATATATTAGTGCCCACTTACACATGCTGAAAGGTACATACAGGTTTTGGAGCAACATATGTTGCCATCCAAGCAACGTTACCATGGACGCCCCTGCTTATTTCAGCAAGACAATGCCAAGCCACGTGTTACATCAACGTGGCTTCATAGTAAAAGAGTGCGGGTACTAGACTGGCCTGCCTGTAGTCCAGACCTGTCTCCCATTGAAAATGTGTGGCACCTAAAATAGCAGAAGGGAGACCCCCGGACTGTTGAACAACTTAAGCTGTACATCAAGCAAGAATGGCAAAGAATTCCACCTGAGAAGCTTCAAAAATGTGTCTCCTCACTTCCCAAACCTTTACTGAGTGTTGTTAAAAGGAAAGGCCATGTAACACAGTGGTGAACATGCCCTTTCCCAACTACTTTGGCACGTGTTGCAGCCATGAAATTCTAAGTTAATTATTATTTGCACAAAAAAAAATAAAGTTTATGAGTTTGAACATCAAATATGTTGTCTTTGTAGCATATTCAACTGAATATGGGTTGAAAATGATTTGCAAATCATTGTATTCCGTTTATATTTACATCTAACACAATTTCCCAACTCATATGGAAACGGGGTTTGTACTTATAATTCCTATTGTTGCTATTCCGTCTGTTTTTTTTTTTAATCAACATAGATTCATTGCATTTAAAATTATGAATGTCGCCTTTTAGCTTCGAACATTCTTAATTGTCGTTATTTTACTGGAGTGACAAATTGGGCTGTCTCTTGGTGTAATCAGCATCCAATAGATAAAGGCCGCACATGACTGTTTACCAACTGGACCGACAAAAAACACGTCCAATCTTTGCCTCGATCGTTTTGCGAGCAATCCGCAGACAAATAGTCTTTGGTCGTGTTCATCAAGCAGCCGATAGAAAGCTGCCATTATCTAACCGCCGCCTGGAGTGTTGTCCCTATCTTATGTCCGCCTTTATCCACATTCTCTTCAGTTGAGCCAATAAATCCACTTCGGTCTTCTCACGGCATGCGGGGGGATTGCATGTGACTATTGATCGAGTGAAGAAGACAAACATTGCATTAAACAAACTATCAGACGGGAGGGGGATTGAAAATAGAAATATACAAATACTTTTTCTGTGTGTCTTTATGGATCCTGCTGGAGATAAAAAGCTCTTATGTCCAGCGCCTCCTAACCAGCCCACAGAAGCACCGCAGGGGGTCGGTATTGATCATCTATTGACAAATTGCCATAAGGATGAGTGCGTTGACCTTTCATTCCCGCTGTGGGAGTTGAACTGTGGTGTATCCGGAACAGAAAAGAGACTTTCTAACACGATAGCAGACATGTTTTGATTGTGTTTGATTAAAGTGTGGCAAATACACCGTCATGCTGTGTTTGTTCCAAGTGTGTGTTTTGAAACTGTTTTCCTCCTTTTAAACCAAACCTTCTGTCATACTTGCCGCTTGATTGGACTTTGATTTTTTTTTTTATCAAGGATCCCCATTAGCTGGTTGCCACAACAACCCACTAGTCTTCCCGGGGTCCACAAACTCAATACAATTACAAGCAAAAGCATATAATTATAACTACACAATAGAGAAACAAATAAAAGCATCAACAAGCAAACAATTTACAGTCACAGAATATTACTTACCATATAAACCAGGGGTGTCCAAAGTGCGGCCCGCAGGTCATTTTTTAACGGCCCCACGGCACATTTTAAAAATACGATTGAAAAAAATGTCAAACATAAAAAGTGGTATAAAAGAGCAAACAGGTGAAATGTAACAAGAAAATGTTGCAATGTTTACTCTAATAACACAAAGCTGCCATGCTTTACAAAATAATAATGAATCAAAATCAATGTCATTTTGAATTATTACCTATTCAAAGCTCTAATTACGTCACATTAAATATTCCACTTTGAGATATTTTTTTCGGGAAAATGTTGCATATTTTTGTGTTTGCCATATAAAAAACTGAGCTTGTTTTTTTTTTTTTTTAAAGAAGGGCCTAAAACGAACAAACAAAACACATGAACAACAATAAAACCTATAATTGACGGATGGATCTGAAGTTGATCTTGAGATTAAAATAAAATGTATAATTCATTTCTTTACACTTTAATGAGTAGGACCCTTTTGGATCCCCAATCATTTTAGTGTGATTTGTTTTTAAAGGCCTACTGAAAGCCACTACTAGCGACCACGCAGTCTGATAGTTTATATATCAATGATGAAATCTTAACATTGCAACACATGCCAATACGGCCGGGTTAACTTATAAAGTGACATTTTAAAATTCCCGGGAAATATCCGGCTGAAACATCGCGGTATGATGACGTATGCGCGTGACGAAGTCCGAGTAACGGAAGTTATGGTACCCCGTAGAATCCTATACAAAAAGCTCTGTTTTCATTTCATAATTCCACAGTATTCTGGACATCTTTTGCAATTTGTTTAATGAACAATGAAGGCTGCAAAGAAGACAGTTGTAGGTGGGATCGGTGTATTAGCAGCGGACTACAGCAACACAACCAGGAGGACTTTGTTGGAGCGCTAGCCGCGCTAGCCGCCGACTTCACCTTGACTTCCTACGTCTCCGGGCCGCCAAACGCATCGGGTGAAGTCCTTCGTCCTTCTGCCGATTGCTGGAACGCAGGTGAGCACGGGTGTTGATGAGCAAATGAGGGCTGGCTGGCGTAGGTGGAGAGCTAATGTTTTTAGCATAGCTCTGTGCAGTCCGGTTGCTAAGTTAGCTTCAATGGCGTCGTTAGCACAGCATTGTTAACCTTCGCCAGCCTGGAAAGCATTAACCGTGTATGAACATGTCCACGGTTTAATAGTATTGTTGATTTTCTATCTATACTTCCCGTCAGGGGTTTATTTCTTTTGTTTCTATATGCAGTTAAAGCACGATGCTATCACGTTAGCTCGTAGCTAAAGCATTTTGCCGATGTATTGTCGTGGAGATAAAAGGCACTGAATGTCCATTTTGCGTTCTCGACTCTCATTTTCAAGAGGATATAGTATCCCAGTTGGTTTAAAATACAAATCTGTGACCTACAATAGAAAAAGGAGAGAGTGTGGAATCCAATGAGCCAGCTTGTACCTAAGTTACGGTCAGAGCGAAAAAAGATACGTCCATCGCTGCCTCTCAAGTCCTTCACTGTAACGTTCCTCATCTACGAATCTTTCATCCTCGCTCAAATTAATGGGGTAATCATCACTTTCTCGCTCCGAATCTCTCTCGCTCCATTGTAAACAACGGGGAATTGTGAGGAATACTAGCTCCTGTGACGTCACGCTACTTCCGCTACAGGCAAGGCTTTTTTTTATCAGCGAGCAAAAGTTGCGAACTTTATTGTCGATTTTCTCTACTAAATCCTTTCAGCAAAAATATGGCAATATCGCAAAATGATCAAGTATGACACATAGAATGGATCTGCTATTCCCGTTTAAATTAAAAAAAATCATTTCAGTAGGCCTTTAAATCTGTAAAAACATTATATTGACAGATAGACCTAATGTTGATCTAGAGATTTAAAACTTGAAAAATAATAATACAAATAATAATACTGAATAATGACACATTTTTAATATTTTTTTTGACCAAATCCCTTTGGCCTA
>NC_084737.1:80888203-80923203 GCF_033978785.1 Entelurus aequoreus
AATTAGCAGATAAACAGCTCTCCAAACCACCAGTCCGTTCTATACTTGTACTCCACATCCTGCAGGTGTTTCACAGTCAAAAGATGTATCATTATCAGGGAGCAAGGGAGCAACTTTGGGAGTTGAATATATATATGACTTACTGAACATTATTACGCTCGTAAGGGTAGAATTTTCCATATAGCTCCTGTATCAGATCTCATTAAATGATAAGCATTTATATCGCTGGTTCTGGGTTTTAAAGAACAAACTAGGACCCATTAAAAGCCATGTGGGAATCATCCATTTAGTGGGTTTAGTGCTGGTGCCCTTCATGAGTTACACCAACAAAGGATTAGATGAGCTTTGGCGTGTTGACTTTTAAAACAATACGTCAATAGTTTTAAGCTTTTTGTGAGTTCATTGAATCAGAACTAGACAAGTTTGCACAGGTGTTCATTAGACTAGGATCCTTTTTAGTTTGTTACCGTGATAGTTGGCATGGTCTCACATGACAACTTGGACTTTATTATTAGTTTCTGTATTATATCCTGTCCAGCAGTTATTTTTCCACTTCCTGTTTGCCTCCATTACTTCTCTTGTCTGAGCGCAGACCGCCTCACCTGTCCCTGATTGGCAATCAGGATGTTCTTTATGCCAGTCTGTTCCGGCTTGGTTGTTGTTGGTCTGGATCCCAGGATGCAGAGACGGCAGGCGAAGTGCAGGTAAACAATTTTATTCAATGACAAAAACAAAAATAGCGCAGACTGGAAGTCCCGTGAAAAAACGTCCGACTGGAACTCTCTTATAACTGAAGTTCCTTGGTTGAATAATGTAAACTCACTACGCCGGTAAGTTTTAGTGCTTTCATGGCGAGTTTACTGACAGACATAAGTAAGAACTTTACACTACTTTATAATAGAAATGGTAACAATGGAGGATGAACGTCACATAAAAAGAAGATAGAGAAAAATAAAAAGCTTATCGACTACTGAGTCAACACGGACTACAAAGGTGGAAGCACGCAATTTTTCAGGACTTATGCAGATCCCAAATACAGATCAGCAGGTACCAGAAGGTAAGAAAAGTCTCTTTTGCATAATGTTGCGAAACAAAACGCCAGATAATATGTCTTACCTTATACACACACCATAATAATACTCCTATGTTGAAGCACAGTACAATCCATCAAGCGGTGTGGCTTCTTAGCTTACCAAAGTCGTACTAAAACATTTTGTTAGATTTTTGAGAGCCGTGTGTAATGTTTTGTATTTTCAATGGAACATATTACATTTTTGGTGTTGTTTACCTGAGTCATAGTGCAGTCTACACGTATCTCTTATGTGTGACTGCCATCATATGGCAGTCTACGCGTATCTCTTATGTGTGACTGCCATCATAGTGCAGTCTACACATACAGTATCTCGTATGTGTGACTGCCATCTACTGGTCACACTTATCATTTCACCATGTACCAAATAAAGTAGACTAGCGGTCGGTAAGCACAACCAAAATAATTCCGTACATTAGGTGCACCGAGTTACACTGTCGAGTTTTGAGAAAATGGAAGGATTTTAAGTGCGCTTTATTTTCGGAAAAATACAGTTATCAAGCTAATCGGGATTATCATTTTTGCCATAATTGTCCAGCCCTAAGAAGTTGTGGAGGCAAACAGGAAGTGGAAAACAAAAATAAGAGTTCCGGACAGGAACTAATACAGACGCTAATAATAAAGTCCAAACGGTCATGTGAGATGGAGGCAATAGTACAAACGTAATATCAACCGCAGAGAATGACAGGCCTCTTGTCAGAATAATATCACAAAACTTTCTGTTCCCGGCAAGCAGACAAAAGCTGTCTTTGATCTTACCAAGCAAAAGGCTTGTAAAACTCCACTGTGTAGGATGGGAAGCGACATGAAGGTGTCGGTTTCTTTGATCTATTGTAATCCACAGAAAGATTTTGTCTTGACACGAGATTTACAAACCGGAGAGGAAGCAGGACCTGACGCAAGCTCCAGGCCTCTTTTCTTTGAACTGTTTTGTGACCGAGGGCAACGGCTGTTTACGACCCTCCTCCCTTTAGAAACAGCTGTTGGGGTTAAACTATGGAATTCTCTTTACAATGAGATAAAAGATTGTAAAAATATATTCCAATTGAAAAAAAAATATATAAAGACAGAACAATAAGATCATATGGACAGCCATAAGTGTTTACATTTGGCTTTATATTTATTATTTTACTTATTTTTTGCCTGGTTTTGTATTTGTTTTGTATCATCCCGTGAGGTGCATGTTACTTCTTTTGTTTTGTTTTTTGTTCGGTTTGTACTTCATGAAGTTTTTGCACTTGTGTTTTTTTGTTTGTTTTCGTTATATTTGGATGTAATTGTTGGTTTATATGATATTATTAAGTAAGACTACGTATTATGTTGAAGGGGGCAGGAAAATATAAGATTTTTCTTCATTCTGCTCCTTCTCAGGCATTGGGTGTGTAAATGTATAATTGAATAATTGTGGTATAATTGTCTATCGATCAAAGATGCACATCAATGAAGGAGATAAATAAAAATGACAATGTAATCAGGGAAAGTGCAAATAAAGAGGAGGCGTGCAACCTTCCGTCAGGGCGTGGGACGACACCATACAAGGGTACAGGTCCACGCGCTCTCCTCATTGAGCCAAATTGAATCCTGTCTCTGTTTAAGGACTTCAAGGACCTCAACGAAGATAAGACGATAGCACGCAGATGAAGCGGTGACAGGGCGAAATCACAAGGCCCCCAGCACATTCCGTCACGTATTGTGCGTCCTGGACCTGCTTTGCATGATATATGTGACCACTCCTTTTAGAGGCGCCCTCAGTGATGTTGACTGTGGAACTCCTGAATAAATAGAGGGAGGCGGGAGCTGAACCTTAGAGCGTAGGGCGAGACTGTGACTAAGTGTGCAGCTCCATGCGTTTTCCTCATGAGCTAAATTGAACTCTGTCTCTGCATGATTCCTTGCTTCTTGTCTGTTTAATAGATGTCATCGGTGTTTGAACCTGACACCTCTATTAGAAGCAAAGTATGTGTTTGAAAGGAGGCCTTCTTTTGTGGGTAATGTTGTGTACGGTTAGCGCAATATTTTATATATACTGTATTTAAAAAAAAAGAAAAAAAACTTCCTAAACAAGTTCAGTAGTGACTAGCCATCACATAATCTTGAGCAACTTCTAATCTCTCGTCATTTCTGGTTTTCTCTCTATCGCCATAGCAGCAGACACACCAGCAAGCGCTGCAATAACCAGGCGCCATTCCAATGTAAGAAGTGTGTTTTCCCTTTTCCTGTCCTTTAGATGAGCCTTTGGGGAAGATGAAACCAAAGAAGAGGGAAGACAAAAGAGGTTGAGTAAAGGACAAGCGGAGCAGTCAATTAAGCAAATAATGTCCATCAAAGTGGAGTTATAAATAACCACCAAAAAGGGGAGCGACGGTAAAGAGAAAGAGGAGATGTGACACGATCAAAGCTTCAAATTGAGTTTCCTCCATCGAGGCTTTGGAGGAGAAGCGGGGGGAAAAAAAACAAACGTTTGAAAAGACGCTCCGCATTTTACACGTTGCCGTGACTCACGTTGGTCTGCCTCTCGGTGATAACGGATTAGGTCGCCGAGCACCTGGTGCCGTCAAACAACCACAGCGTAATAAGTCGGTAGGTTACGCCGGGGTTGCCATGGTGACTCCCTGGGTGACGGGCAGAGAACAGGGGCCCCGGTTTCCTTAATGAGAGGAGATTGCACATCATTAAACCAGGGCTGAGCCGTATCACCGGCACACACACACGCACACACACACACACACACACACACACACACACACACACACACACACACACACACACACACACACTACAGGTGTTTTGTGTACAGTAAAATATAATTTCTTTAGCTAACACTAAATGTAAGCCAAAGTTTTAGACCAGGGGTGTCAAACTCATTTTAGCTCAGGGGCCACATGGAGGGAAATCTATTCTTACCTGGGCCGGACTAATAAAATAATGGCATGATAATTTAAAAAATAAAGACAACTTACTCCATCCAGCTGTATCAGTGTTTCCCACACATTCATTTATTTGTGGCGGCCCGCCACGAAACAATTAAGGCCACCACACAAAAAAATTTTTTTTTATTTTTTTAAAAATTTTATTTATTTTTATTTTTATTTTTTTGGTGTCCTGTCAAGCTTCTCAGGTAAATCATATAGTTGATGTAGATGCCCATATCGGCTGTTCGGATTTACTTTACAAAAGAGAAGTGTAGGCCTCTGTTTCGCTTTATGTTGCTGGTAAATAATATGGCTGTAGTAGTAGGCTAAAGTTAAATTATTTAGTACACACTAATTAAAGGGGCAGAGCTTTAAGAGACATTTTAGCTTTTATATTTTTATAAGATATATTTTTTGTAAGAACCACAATTAATAAATATATTCCAGTGAATAACTTATTGTTCAAATCTGTATATAAATATGTACACAAAGTGTTGTAATTATATTGTAAAAATGGATGGATGGACGTTTAAAACAAAACTGTTATTATTAATTAGTAAGTATACACTTTTTGAGCCTTTTTGGAGAAAAATCATATGTTAATTATGCAAATTACTCGATGATGTCATGGTGACGACGCCCATGGCCACGCCCCCACCGCCACAGGTATCTTGGCAGTTTATGGGAAACACTGTGTATAATCATATGTGTGACTGCCATCTACTGGTCACACTTATCATTTCACCATGTACCAAATAAAGTAGCTTTGAGGTCGGTAAGCACAACCAAAATGATTCCGTACTTTAGGTGCACCGGGTTGTACTGTCGAGTGATTTAGGGCTATATAAATAAACATTGATTGATTGATTGATTGATTGATTGAATATACCGGCCCCCAGACACATTTTTTTCTCTAAATTCAGTCAAAATATTTGCCCAGGACTGCTTTACAGGGTCATATAAATGAGTGACTACAACCACACCAATGGTTATTGAGAAAAATGACAGGGTTACAGTAACGGGCCTATTTGTGAAACTGTATTTCAAAGCTGAATCCATCACAGCCTCTTAGAGTAGTGCAAAGACAATTCACGCAAACTAGATGTACAGTTTAGCAGCTGCTATTTATGGAAGGCTCGTCACCATCTCACCACCTTGAGTGTGTCCCTTTGCAATTATGTTGCTCGGCTCTCTGGTGAGATGAGCAACTAAAACATCTCTAAAAGCTTTTAAGGAAAAGGTCCTGTGGAGGTCTTGCTCCCCAGGGTTCTTCGGACCACCAAGGATGGACATAATAGGCTTGACGGTTTTGTGATTTGGTTTATTTTTCAATAAACTTATCATTCTGCTTTTCAGCAATCGCCTCTCGTGACAGTCTCGTTCTTCCGGTTGCTTTTCAACCATCCGCTCTGGTCTCCGTCTCTGTCTCGCTCGTGCTCGTGCTCGGGTTTTCTCTCCACCATCAACCCCTCTGCTGCCCTTTTACAGGGTGACAGGTGGTCAGACAAACGCGGCCAGCTGGGCCGTCTACGCACCTGTCGCCGATCTCGGAGCCGGCCCCGGCACACCCCGCCTCGCTGCAGGTCCGCAGGCCACGCCTCCTCACGGGTCCCTCCCCTCCCCACCTTCCACGCACACCCTTTCCTTTTGAGCATGGAGGGCGTCGTTTAGTGTACAACAAGCCGTAATGGGGATGTCGTCAGTATTAAAGGCCTACTGAAAGCCACTACTAGCGACCACGCAGTCTGATAGTTTATATATCAATGATGAAATCTTAACTGTGCAACACATGCCAATACGGCCGGGTTAGATTAGTAAAGTGCAATTTTAAATTTCCCGCGGAATATCCTGCTGAAAACGTCTCGGTATGATGACGTTTGCGCGTGACGTCACGGATTGTAGCGGACATTTTGGGACACCATTGTGGCCAGCTATTAAGTCGTCTGTTTTCATCGCAAAATTCCACAGTATTCAGGACATCTGTGTTGGTGAATCTTTTGCAATTTGTTTAATGAACAATGGAGATGGCAAAGAAGAACGCTGTAGGTGGGAAGCGGTGTATTAGCGGCGGGCTGCAGCAACACAAACACGTTGCGGCTACGTCGTAGCCGGTGTTTCATTGTTTACATTCCCGAACGATGACAGTCAAGCTTTACCATTGGCCTGTGGAGAACTGGGACAACAGAGACTCTTACCAGGGGGACTTTGAGTTGGATACGCGCTACCGTGAGTACGCAGCTGCGGCTTCCAAACATTTGATCGCTATGTGCATGTCACGTACGTAACTTTGGGGAAATATATGTGCTGTATGAACTTTGGGGAGGTGAACGGTACTTTGGGCTGTGGGATTGAGTGTGTTGTGCGGGTGTTTGAGTTGTATTGGCGGGTTATATGGACGGGAGGGGGGAGGTGTTTGTTATGCGGGATTAATTTGTGGCATATTAAATATAAGCCTGGTTTGATTGATTGATTGAGACTTTTATTAGTAGGTTGCACAGTGAAGTACATATTCCGTACAATTGACCACTAAATGGTAACACCCGAATAAGTTTTTCAACTTGTTTAAGTCGGGGTCCACTTAAATTGATTCATGATACAGATATATACTATCAGATATACTATCATCATAATACAGTCATCACACAAGATAATCACATTGAATTATTTACATTATTTACAATCAGGGGTGTGGGGGGGGGGGATATGGACAGCAAGTAGTGGACATAGAGAGAGAGAGAGAGAAAGAGAGAGAGAGAGAGAGAGAGAGAGAGATAAGAAGGCATAAGAAAAAGTATCTGCATTTGATTGTTTACATTTGATTATTAGCAATCCGGGGAGGGTGTTAGTTTAGGGTTGTAGCTGCCTGGAGGTGAACTTTTATTGCGGTTTTGAAGGAGGATAGAGATGCCCTTTCTTTTATACCTGTTGGGAGCGCATTCCACATTGATGTGGCATAGAAAGAGAATGAGTTAAGACCTTTGTTAGTTCGGAATCTGGGTTTAACGTGGTTAGTGGAGCACCCCCTGGTGTTGTGGTTATGGCGGTCATTTACGTTAAGGAAGTAGTTTGACATGTACTTCGGTATCAGGGAGGTGTAGCGGATTTTATAGACTAGGCTCAGTGCAAGTTGTTTAACTCTGTCCTCCACCTTGAGCCAGCCCACTTTAGAGAAGTGGGTAGGAGTGAGGTGGGATCTGGGGTGGAGGTCTAGAAGTAACCTGACTAGCTTGTTCTGGGATGTTTGGAGTTTAGATTTGAGGGTTTTGGAGGTGCTAGGGTACCAGGAGGTGTGTTGTGGCTAATAGAGTATATATATGTCTTGTGTTTATTTACTGTTTTAGTCATTCCCAGCTGAATATCAGGTCCCACCCGCCTCTCACAGCATCTTCCCTATCTGAATCGCTTCCACTGCCCTCTAGTCCTTCACTCTCACTTTCCTCATCCACAAATCTTTCATCCTCGCTCAAATTAATGGGGAAATCGTCGCTTTCTCGGTCCGAATCGCTCTCGCTGCTGGTGGCCATGATTGTAAACAATGCGCAGATGTGAGGAGCTCCACAACCGGTGACGTCACACTACTTCCGGTACAGGCAAAGTTTTTTTTTTTATCAGCGAGCAAAAGTTGCGAACTTTATCGTCGATGTTCTCTACTAAAAATATGGCAATATCGCGAAATGATCAAGTACGACACATAGAATGGATCCGCTATCCCCGTTTGAATAAGAAAATCTCATTTCAGAAGGCCTTTAAATGCAAAAAGTGTGCGACGCTCACACTCACGTGGAGTGACATATTTATTAGTGCATGAGTGTTCCTCACAGATTGTGCCACAGTCTGTCCGCATGACTTCTCACTCGCCCTCAGTGACTCACTTTTCTCACATTTGGACCGGTCCCGACTCCTTTCCAGCGCTAATGGACCGCTAATCCGTAACACGGCGAGCTCTTTCCCCCCTTCCCTCCCCCGTCTCCATTTTCTGCCCCGGCACTCCTTCAACGGGCTTACCGGTTTCGCTTACTCTGCGTTTTAGCTTACTCTTCCCCCCCCCGTTTTCCAAGTTCTAACAAGCACTGACACTGCAGTACCGGGGCGGGTTTCGCAACGTCAGTTTCGCTGTCAAAACACCTCTTCTATCTTTCGTCGCCCCCTGTATTAAAAATATAAAATACAGGGAAAAGCACATTAAAGGCCTACTGAAATGAATTTTTTTTATTTAAACGGGGATAGCAGATCTATTCTATGTGTCATACTTGATCATTTCGCGATATTGCCATATTTTTGCTGAAAGGATTTAGTATAGAACAACGACGATAAAGATCGCAACTTTTGGTATCTGATAAAAAAAAGGCTTGCCCCTACCGGAAGTAGCGTGACGTAGTGTTGAATTTTGAATTAATGTTGAATTTTAAAGAGTCGAAATTGAAAATAAGCTGTTTCAAAATTTAATTGTCATTTTTTTCGTGTTTTCTCCTCTTTTAAACCGTTCAATTAAGTGTAAATATCATTCATTATTAATAACAACATAGAGTTAAAGGTGAATTGAGCAAATTGGCTATTTCTGGCAATTTATTTAAGTGTGTATCAAACTGGTAGCCCTTCGCATTAATCACTACCCAAGAAGTAGCTCTTGCTTTCAAAAAGGTTGGTGACCCCTGAAATAGGCACTGCCATATTTATTACTGAAGTCACAAAGTGCATTAGTTTTTTTTTAACATGCCTCAAAACAGCAGCTTGGAATTTGGGACATGCTCTCCATGAGAGAGCATGAAGAGGTTGAGGTGGGCGGGGTTGAGGTGGGGGGGTGTATATTGTAGCGTCCCGGAAGAGTTAGTGCTGCAAGGGGTTCTGGGTATTTGTTCTGTTGTGTTTATGTTGTGTTGCGGTGCGGATGTTCTCCCGAAATGTGTTTGGTCATTCTTGTTTGGTGTGGGTTCACAATGTGGCGCATATTTGTAGCAGGGTTAAAGTTGTTTATACGGCCAACCTCAGTGTGACCTGTATGGCTGTTGACCAAGTATGCCTTGCATTCACTTGTGTGTGTGTGAAAAGCCGTAAATATTATGTGACTGGGCCGGCACGAAAAGGCAGTGCCTTTAAGGTTTATTGGAGCTCTGTTCTTCTCCCTACGTACAGCGGACTTTAAAAAAGTCATACATTTTACTTTTTGAAACCGATACCGATAATTTTTAAACCGATACCGATAATTTCTGATATTACATTTTAAAGCATTTATCGGCATCTTTAGTGGTAATGTTTATTTTTAAGTAGCGATACGATGTTTTGTGGTTTTAAACTGCCCTTTATCATGTTTCCACTTCATTATTACACAAACTTCATCCCTTTTTTTCCTTATTTAAAAATGTCAACATGTCAAACAGGAAGTGAACCGACTAAAAAGTCAAAGTTAAAGTACCAATGATTGTCACACACACACACAAGGTGTGGCAAAAGTATTCCCTGCATTTAGACCCATCACCCTTGATCGCCCCCTGGGAGGTGAGGGGAGCAGTGAGCAGCAGCGGTGGCCACGCCTGGGAATAATTTTTGGTGATTCAACCCCTGATGCTGAGTTCCAAGCAGGGAGGTAATGGCTCCCATTTTTATAGTCTTCGGTACGACTCGGCCGGGGTTTGAACTCACAACCTACCCATCTCAGTTGATTGCTGAGACGTGTGCAAGGTGTAGTATTAAACGAGCTCTGCTTCTTCCTACTTCGTTTCAGACTTACCGAGCTCTGCAAGTGCGCACTTGACAAATGTAACTTTGTGCGACGATGCATTGTGACGTGTGTGTGTGTGTGTGTGTGTGTGTGTTGTCGTCCGTGCAGATGGCAAGGTGTACGCGCTGGGAGGTATGGGAGCGGACATCACGCCGCAGGCCCTGGTCCGAGTTTATGAGCCAGAAAAGGACCAATGGCAGCCGCTGACCTCCATGCCTACGCCGCGCTACGGAGCCACGGCCTTTGTAAAAGGAAACAAAATCTACATCATGGGTAAGAAGTTTTCCCCGCTATACTCCTCCAGTATTTTACATCAACATTGACTAAGTCCCCTTCCCAAATATTTGCCTCCTGTTTTCATTCTTTACCTGGACTACAGCCGCCTATTCACCAAGCGATAAAGTTTTGGTTTACATATGAGCGCAGATTAGCATCGCAGATATCCGTTCGACAAAGAAGAAAACGAAACCCATAATAGTAATAAGTACTGTATTTTCCGGACTATAAAGTGCACTTAAAACTGTTTTTTTGTCTCAAAACTCGACGGTGTGTCTTATAACCCGGTGCGCCTAATGTACGGAATCAGTCTGGTTTTGCTTACCGACCTCGAAGCTACTTTATTTTGGTACATGCTGAAATGATAAGTGTGACCAGTAGATGGCAGTCACACATAAGAGATGTGAAGTGAAGTGAATTATATTTACCGTATTTTCCGCACCATAAGCCGCCCCGTGTTGTAAGCCGCACCTTCAATGAATGGCATATTTCAAAACATTCTTTACCTATTAGCCGCACCTACGCTACGCTAAAAGGAATGTCAAAAAAACAGTCAGATAGGTCCGTCAAACTGTAATAATATATCACAAACCAGCGTTCTAACAACTCTGTTCACTCCCAAAATGTAATGTGCAAATGTGCAATCACAAAAATAGTAACACTCAAAATAGCGCAGAGCATTAGCAACATCAATAACTCAACGTTGCTCGAACATTAATGTCACACGACACACAAATTAAACATTTAAAGCTCACTTTCTGAAGTTATTCCTCATCCACAAATCCCTCGAATTCTTCTTCTTCGGTGTGCTTCACTTGTTTTTTGACACCATCTGTGATGTGCATGCAGTCGTAGATCAACAGGGATGGAGCTGCATGAAAAAAGTCACCCCGGTCTCTTCGCTCATTTTTTCTTCATCCATCCATCCCTTCGAGTTAGCTTTTATGATGACGCCGGCTGGAAAGTTTTCTTTTGGCAAGGTCTTCCTTTTGAATATCACCGTGGGTGGACGTTTCTGGCCGTTAGCATGGCAAGCTAACGGATATTCACCGTACGTGTTCCCGTTGTATCCACAGTGCGGTTCACATGGATATCAAAAGTCAGTGGAACCTTGTACGCGTGTCTCTTGCTAGGAGACATTTTGTGGTCTTTACAGAAACACACAAATGAAATGAAAGGTAATATCCGCGCGCTTCTTCTTCTACGGGGGCGGGTGCTCACCTTGGCGGTTGCTTACAGTAGAAGAAGAAGCGCTTCCTCTTCTATGGGGGCGGTTGCTTACCGTAGAACAGGGGTAACCAACGCGGTGCCCGCGGGCACCAGGTAGCCCGCAAGGACCAGATGAGTAGCCCGCTGGCCTGTTCTAAAAATAGCTCAAATAGCAGCACTTACCAGTGAGCTGCCTCTATTTTTTAAATTGTATTTATTTACTAGCAAGCTGGTCTCGCTTTGCTCGACATTTTTAATTCTAAGAGAGACAAAACTCAAATAGAATTTGAAAATCCAAGAAAATATTTTAAAGACTTGGTCTTCACTTGTTTAAATAAATTCATTATTTTTTTTTACTTTGCTTCTTATAACTTTCAGAAAGACCATTTTAGAGAAAAAATACAACCTTAAAAATGATTTTAGGATTTTTAAACACATATACCTTTTTACCTTTTAAATTCCTTCCTCTTCTTTCCTGACAATTTAAATCAATGTTCAAGTAATTTTTTTTTTTTTTTTATTGTAAAGAATAATAAATACATTTTAATTTAATTCTTCAATTTAGCTTCTGTTTTTTCGACGAAGAATATTTGTGAAATATTTCTTCAAACTCTTTATGATTAAAATTCAAAAAAATTATTCTGGCAAATCTAGAAAATCTGTAGAATCAAATTTAAATCTTATTTCAAAGTATTTTGAATTTCTTTTAAAATTTTTGTTCTGGAAAATCTAGAAGAAATAATGATTTGTTAGAAATATAGCTTGGTCCAATTTGTTGTATATTCTAACAAAGTGCAGATTGGATTTTAACCTATTTAAAACATGTCATCAAAATTCTAAAATTAATCTTAATCAGGAAAAATTACTAATGATGTTCCATAAATTATTTTTTTAATTTTTTCAAAAAGATTCGAATTAGCTAGTTTTTCCTCTTCTTTTTTTCGGTTGAATTTTGAATTTTAAAGAGTCAAAATTGAAGATAAACTATGTTTCAAAAATTAATTCTCATTTTTTTTCCGTGTTTTCTCCTCTTTTAAACCGTTCAATGAAGTCTAAATATCATTAATTATTAATAATAACATAGAGTTAAAGGTAAATTGAGCAAATTGGCTATTTCTGGCAATTTATTTAAGTGTGTATCAAACTGGTAGCCCTTCGCATTAATCACTACCCAAGAAGTAGCTCTTGATGGCAGTCACACATAAGAGATACGTGGAGACTGCAATATGATGGCAGTCACACACATGAGACACGTGGAGACTGCAATATGATGGCAGTCACACATATGAGACACGTGGAGACTGCAATATGATGGCAGTCACACACATGAGACACGTGGAGACTGCAATATGATGGCAGTCACACATATGAGACACGTGGAGACTGCAATATGATGGCAGTCACACACATGACACACGTGGAGACTGCAATATGATGGCAGTCACACATATGAGACACGTGGAGACTGCAATATGATGGCAGTCACACATATGAGACACGTGGAGACTGCAATATGATGGCAGTCACACACATGAGACACGTGGAGACTGCAATATGATGGCAGTCACACATATGAGACACGTGGAGACTGCAATATGATGGCAGTCACACATATGAGACACGTGGAGACTGCAATATGATGGCAGTCACACATATGAGACACGTGGAGACTGCAATATGATGGCAGTCACACATATGAGACACGTGGAGACTGCAATATGATGGCAGTCACACATATGAGACACGTGGAGACTGCAATATGATGGCAGTCACACATATGAGACACGTGGAGACTGCAATATGATGGCAGTCACACATATGAGACACGTGGAGACTGCAATATGATGGCAGTCACACATATGAGACACGTGGAGACTGCAATATGATGGCAGTCACACATATGAGACACGTGGAGACTGCAATATGATGGCAGTCACACATATGAGACACGTGGAGACTGCAATATGATGGCAGTCACACATATGAGACACGTGGAGACTGCAATATGATGGCAGTCACACATATGAGACACGTGGAGACTGCAATATGATGGCAGTCACACATATGAGACACGTGGAGACTGCAATATGATGGCAGTCACACATATGAGACACATGGAGACTGCAATATGATGGCAGTCACACATATGAGACACGTGGAGACTGCAATATGATGGCAGTCACACATATGAGATACGTGGAGACTGCAATATGATGGCAGTCACACATATGAGACACGTGGAGACTGCAATATGATGGCAGTCACACATATGAGACACGTGGAGACTGCAATATGATGGCAGTCACACATATGAGACACGTGGAGACTGCAATATGATGGCAGTCACACATATGAGACACGTGGAGACTGCAATATGATGGCAGTCACACATATGAGACACATGGAGACTGCAATATGATGGCAGTCACACATATGAGACACGTGGAGACTGCAATATGATGGCAGTCACACATATGAGATACGTGGAGACTGCAATATGATGGCAGTCACACATATGAGACACGTGGAGACTGCAATATGATGGCAGTCACACATATGAGACACGTGGAGACTGCAATATGATGGCAGTCACACATATGAGATACGTGGAGACTGCAATATGATGGCAGTCACACATATGAGACACGTGGAGACTGCAATATGATGGCAGTCACACATATGAGACACGTGGAGACTGCAATATGATGGCAGTCACACATATGAGACACGTGGAGACTGCAATATGATGGCAGTCACACATATGAGACACGTGGAGACTGCAATATGATGGCAGTACATTTGTACAAACATTTTCTAATATAAAAGTACTTCAAACATACCTAATTAATATTGCCTCATCAAATAGCCTACCTTCGTCATTGTGTTCCTGTGTGTCTTAACTAGGGATGTCCGATAATGGCTTTTTGCCGATATCCGATATTCCGATATTGTCCAACTCTTTAATTACCGATACCGATATCAACCGATACCGATATCAACCGATATATACAGTCGTGGAATTAACACATTATTATGCCTAATTTGGACAACCAGGTATGGTGAAGATAAGGTCCTTTTTAAAAAAAATAATAAAATAAAATAATATTTTTTTGAATAAAAAAGAAAGTAAAACAATATAAAAACAGTTACACAGAAACTAGTAATTAATGAGAATGAGTAAAATTAACTGTTAAAGGTTAGTACTATTAGTGGAGCAGCAGCACGCACAATCATGTGTGCTTACGGACTGTATCCCTTGCAGACTGTATTGATATATATTGATATATAATGTAGGAAGCAGAATATTAATAACAGAAAGAAACAACCCTTTTGTGAGAATGAGTGTACATGGGGGAGGGAGGTTTTTTGGGTTGGTGCACTAATTGTAAGTGTATCTTGTGTTTTTTATGTTGATGTAATTAAAAAAAACAAAATTTTTTAAAAAAAAAACGATACCGATAATAAAAAAACCGATACCGATAATTTCCGATATTACATTTTAACGCATATATCGGCCGATAATATCGGCAGGCCGATATTATCGGACATCTCTAGTCTTAACTTAACTTTATGTTTTGGTCGTAGTCATTTTGTATATTTCTAACAATGATGTTAATCTTCTACACTTAAAACACTTCCTTGTGGTCTAGATCAGTGGTCCCCAACCCCATCCGTGGATCGATTGGTACCGGGCTGCACAAGAATTGAAAAAAAAATTAAAATAAATAAATAAAATGTATTTTTTTGTATTTTTTATTAAATCAACATCAAAAACACAAGATACACTTATAGTGCACCAACCCAAAAAACCTCCCTCCCCCATTTACACTCATTCACACAAAAGGGTTGTTTCTTTCTGTTATTAATATTCTGCTTCCTACATTATATATCAATATATATCAATACAGTCTGCAAGGGATACAGTCCGTAAGCACACATGATTGTATTTTTTTATGACCGGTCTGCAGTTACAAAAAGGTTGGGGACCATTGGTCTAGATCAGTGGTCCCCAACCACCAGTCCGCGGACCAATTGGTACCGGGCCGCGCAAAAAATTAAAAAAAAAAAAAAAATTAAATTATTTTTTTATTTTTTTATTTTTTTAAATTAAATCAACATAAAAACACTATATATATACATATTGTGTATGTGTATGTCAATATAGATCAATACAGTCTGCAGGTATACAGTCCGTAAGCACACATGATTGTATTTCCCCCCCCTGCCCCCCCCCGGTGTTCAATTTTGTGTACATTTTGCTCCACAGTCACTTTTTTAACTAAAGATTTGATAAAAGAGTCTGTCTGCAAGATGTTCAATTGTGGAGGTGTTGATTGGCAGATTGCAAATGAAACCACGTCCTTTCCAAAAGTATCATAACTTTCAGTTTCAGTTTCAGTTGACTTGGAACATGCACACGATACAATGTAACTCATCACATATATCCAGTTGTTTCATTACAGAACGTCCGAAAAGGAGAAGGAAGAAGCAGAGCTTATTTAATCCAACACTTTTCATTCCGTAGCAATTTTATCCTATTTCCTTGTTCTCTGTAACATAACAGTGAACAAATAAATAATATACCATAGTAAATAAACAAATATTAAATACATAAATAATCTTTGTCTCAATAAAAACAAGATGTTCTTTATAATTCTTGTTCTGTGTACTTTGTAAACACTTGTAGTTTGAACAGTCTCTTAAACCAGTGGTCCCCAACCACCGGTACCGGTCCGCGGACCGATTGGTACTGGGCCGCGCAAGAAATTAAAAAAAAATAAAAATAAAATAAAATAAAATTAAATAAAATTAAATTAAAAAAAAAAAAAAAAAAAAAAAAAAAAAATTAAATCAACATAAAAACACTATATATACATATTTTGTATGTGTATGTCAATATAGATCAATACAGTCTGCAGGTATACAGCCCGTAAGCACACATGATTGTATTTCTTTATGAAAAAAAAAAAAAAAAACCCGGTCCGTGGGACAAATTTTCAAGTGTTGACCGGTCCCCGGCTACAAAAAGGTTGGGGACCACTGTCTTAAACCGAATCATATTGGTGCTTTGTTTCCTCTATTTGGTTAATTAATTTAATTCCACATACTGATATACTAAAGGTTTTAAGTGTTGTACGAGCGTACAAATGTTTTGAATTAGATTTTCCTCTAAGGTTATATTTCTCCATTTAACTTATCTTTTGAAAATGTACACTGTTTAAAAATATATCTTGAAGTCCATCTATCCATTTTCTACCGCTTGCATTAAGTCGTCACGGCAATTAATTTTCAGACACGGTCGGAAATTAACTTCATAAACATTATATACAGTAGATTCACCCGGTCACAACATTATGTACACCTGCATCCTCTGCCATCGATCTGAATAAAACGGCTACTTTTAACAGCAATTATGTCAGTGCATGTCGGTGTTATTCTGCACATGCCACGATTAGATCAAAATGTGTTTCCTGAGCGCTTAACTTATTGTCGAATTAAGTACGTCCACCTCGCTGTGATGTCATAACGTAGCCAGACTGCAAAATGCCGCAAAGAAAGGCATCCAAAACTGCGTGCATGACCCTTATGATTTGATACATACAGTATCTCTTTAAGTTAATATCATTTATAACATTATTATTGGTATTCAAGAAACATTATAATTGGAAATTGAAGCCAATGTATAAAGTATAGCTGTACTTCTGTGTCAGTAGTTCTTTTGCCCGCAGTGCTAAGTACATTGAACAGTTAGGTGTGCTATTGATGTGCAGCAGATGCACAAAGTCGTGCTTGAGTCAGCAACTCAGCAATCAGGCTTTGAGTTGTCTGCTGCCCTGACATGTCTCTGAAGACGGAGAGCAGCCACACTCAATGCACCGACTGATGGTAGTTGAAACGCTATGTCAGAAACAAGTAGGGATGGGTACCAAACTCAGAACTCTTAGAGGTACCGACCGAGTACCAGTTCATGTGAAATCAAACGGTACCATAATATATATATATATATATATATATATATATATATATATATATATATATATATATATATATATATATATATATATATATATATATATATATATATATATACACTACCGTTCAAAAGTTTGGGGTCACATTGAAATGTCCTTATTTTTGAAGGAAAAGCACTGTACTTTTCAATGAAGATAACTTTAAACTAGTCTTAACTTGAAAGAAATACACTCTGTACATTGCTAATGTGGTAAATGACTATTCTAGCTGCAAATGTCTGCTTTTTGGTGCAATATCTACATAGGTGTATAGAGGCCCATTTCCAGCAACTATCACTCCAGTGTTCTAATGGTACAATGTGTTTGCTCATTGGCTCAGAATGCTAATTGATGATTAGAAAACCCTTGTGCAATCATGTTCACACATCTGAATACACTTTAGCTCGTTACAGAAGCTACAAAACTGACCTTCCGTTGAGCAGATTGAGTTTCTGGAGCATCACATTTGTGGGGTCAATTAAACGCTCAAAATGGCCAGAAAAAGAGAACTTTCATCTGAAACTCGACAGTCTATTCTTGTTCTTAGAAATGAAGGCTATTCCACAAAATTGTTAGGGTGACCCCAAACTTTTGAACGGTAGTGTACATATATATATATGTATGTATGTATGTATGTATATATAAATATATATATATATATATATATATATATATATATATATATATATATATATATATATATATATATATATATATATATATATATATATATATATATATATATATATATATATATATATATATATATATATATATGTATATATATATATATATATATATATATATATATATATATGTATATATATATATATATATATATATATATATATATATATATATATATATATATATATATATATTTATATATATATATGTATGTATGTATATATATATATATATGTATATATATATATATATATATATATATATATATGTATATATATATATATATATATATGTATATATATATATATGTATGTATGTATGTATATATATATATATGTATGTATATATATATATATATATATATATATATATATGAATATGAAAATATATATATATATATATATTTATATATATATATATATTTATATATATATATGTATGTATGTATATATATATATATATATGTATATATATATATATATATATATATATATATGTATATATATATATATATATATATATGTATATATATATATATGTATGTATGTATGTATATATATATATATGTATGTATATATATATATATATATATATATATATATATATATGAATATGAAAATATATATATATATATATATATATATATATATATATATATATATATATATATATATATATATATATATATATACATATATATATATATATATATATATATATATATATATATATATATATATATATATATACATATATATATATATACATACATACATATATATATATAAACATACTGTATATACTAATACATATATACATATTCATACATATATACTTATACATATATATTTATATATACATATTATATATACATATTCATACATGTATATTTATTCATACAAATATTCATATATATGTATAAACACTTATACATACATTCATGTATATACATGTGCATATGTACCGGTATACAAATATACATATACATGTATACTTATATGTATATATGCTTATTCATATATATATATATATATATATATATATATATATATATATATATATATATATATATATATATATATATATATATATATATATATATATATATATATATATATATATATATATATATATATATATATACTTATATGTATATATGCTTATTCATATATATATATATATATATATATATATATATATATATATATATATATATATATATATATATATATATATATATATATATATATATATATATATATATATATATATATATATATATATATATATATATATATATATGAATAAGCATATATACATATAAGTATACATGTATATGTATATTTGTATACCGGTACATATGCACATGTATATACATGAATGTATGTATAAGTGTTTATACATATATATGAATATTTGTATGAATAAATATACATGTATGAATATGTATATATAATATGTATATATAAATATATATGTATAAGTATATATGTATGAATATGTATATATGTATTAGTATATACAGTATGTTTAAGTATATATGTATGAATATGTACATATGCATTAGTATAGATGTATATGTAATATATGTATAAGTATATATGTATATGTTTGTTTATGTGTGTATATATATATATATATATATATATATATATATATATATATATATATATATATATATATATATATATATATATATATATATATATATATATATATATATATATATATATATATATATATATATATATATATACAAATATAAATATGTATTTTTTTAATCGATTAAAAAAATAAAATACAATTTGATTAAGACTTGTTAGACGTAAGAATCGTGATTGATTTAAAAATCTATTTTTTGGACACCTCTAATAGGGTTGTCAACATTAACAAGTTAACTCATGTAATTAATCACAAAAAAATATCGCATTTACTATGTACACATCATCTTAACCTTATATGGTCAGTGATCAGATCAGTGCAGGACCTTCGTTTTGTGAGGCACATGCACTAACCCCTGTTCCACCGTGCTGCCCACTGCTAACCAGTAGTTCATCTTCTGTATATTCAGCTTCAAAAAGTATAAGGTAGTCAATCCTCATTTGTCCAAAAAAATTGTCATATTCGTCGTCTATTACCAAGTCTGCCAAGATTAGTACACACCCGAGTTTTTTGCCGGAAGTAGAAAATGCGTTGCTGTGAGCACTGAAATAAAAGCGCAGAGGAAAGAAGTTCCGGTAATGCTTAAAATGACCAAAATTCGGCAACTATTATACACGTTACATATTGTTATGAACCTGTTTGTTACTACGTTATTGCAACGTGTATATAAAACGTTTGATTGGGGGTTTTGAAAAAGTTTTGCAGGGCTTTGAAGGCTTTGTAATCCTCCAGTTCTTTAGTCCCACATTGTTGACTGTAAGGCTTCCCACTCACTTCAACACTGTCTCACTTTTGCAATCCATTTCACTGGCTTCCTCGCTGACCCTCTTCTACATGACCCTCTTTCCCATTTGCCGAAGTTCTCAATGCTTTCAATCACCATTTGGATGCCCGCTTTGCACATATGATTCGAGTGTGAAAGCGAGTGTGTGTCTTCAGTCCGAGTGAGCGATGGCTGCTAGTGGTGATGACACTTCACTCAATGCCAAACAGGCTTCAGGCTAGGATTAGTAAGAGGAAATGAAAAAATGCCAGGACAAGGGAAATATTTGCACCTTTTATCTCGACCACGGCGGGACATTTGAGTTGATTGACTATAGATTGGATCACTAATTTACCCTTTCATAAAATTAATTCATCCGTGGGATGTAATTAATTTTCATTAAATCAGAGGGAAGGACAATATTCACAAAATCTCTTTTTTTTACTATAATTAGTTGAAAACAATTTTGTGTGAATTTTACCCTGCTTGGGCAGTTCATCTAAGCAGCAAATCAGTCAGGCCTAAATAATATTGATAATAATGGATTATATTTATATAGCACTTTTCTTGACACTCAATGAAATGTTCCTATCATTGTAAAGTCAAAAATAGTTTTTTGTTAATTTTGACAAAAACAAATGTTTTTGTTTGTACTTTTTTAGATTAATTTACTTGAAAATTATTTAATGTATTTCTTAAAAAACTATTTTTTTTTTTTTTTTGAAAACACAATTTGTTTAAATATTTTATTAAAAATACTTTGGATTTTTTCCAATTAATATTCTTCTTTTTTTAAAAATCTTTTTTGTTGTTGCAATATTCAGTTCAGTTTCAGTTTATTTGGAACATGCACACGATACAATAGTAATGCATCACATATTTCCAGTTGTTTCATTACGGCACGTCCGAAAAGGAGTAGGAAGAAGCAGAGCTTATTTAATCCTACCCCATTTCATTCATTACACAATTTTGTCCAATGTTCTTGTTCTCTGTAACAGAACAGTGAATAAATAAATAATAAATGAATAATATAGTAAGTAAACACATATTAAATACATAAATAATATTTATCTCAAAAGAAAAAAGAAAAAAAAAAAGTTTTTCCTTTGAAATATACCCAGGGGAACTTTACCCTACCTTATTCAAGTCTAGTTTAGTTACAGTATGACAGCAAACTAAAATAGGACGTCTATGCAATGCCAAGCATGTTTTTTTATTATTAGACAAATTTGCTTATCGTGTTCATCAAAAGAACATAATTAAAATGCTATTGAAAAATGAACCAAATTAAATCAAAATATCATAAAAATTCACAAGTATTAAATTGGATATATATAGTTTTTTAAATAGTCTGGCAATTTTGCAATATTTCATAATTACTTATAGATGGCTCTTCACAAACGGACCGTGCTGTCTTCATGTTTACTAACAATGGCTATGGCAGCCCATGTCAGCAGCAAATTGTTACGATAGACCGGGGATATATAACTACCTTTTTTGGGGAGGCCACGTTTCCTTAAAGCAAAGGACCGGTAGGCTGAGCGTCTTCAATTTCCGTTAGTCTCATTGTGTATATTCTGGAGAACCAGCGTCCTCTACAGTAGACATTTGATTTTGATTAAAAAAAATGTGTCAGAGTTACAGTTACGATAGCCTATTTGTTCAATGATAGCTAACGTTAGATCACCAGGTAGCCCGTAAGGACCAGATGAGTAGCCCGCCGGCCTGTTCTAAAAATAGCTCAAATAGCTGCCTCTATTTTTTTAAATTGTATTTATTTACTAGCAAGCTGGTCTCGCTTTGCTCGACATTTTTAATTCTAAGAGAGACAAAACTCAAATAGAATTTGAAAATCCAAGAAAATATTTTAAAGACTTGGTCTTCACTTGTTTAAATAAATTCATTAATTTTTTTACTTTGCTTCTTATAACTTTCAGAAAGACAATTTTAGAGAAAAAATACAACATTAAAAATGATTTTAGGATTTTTAAACACATATACCTTTTTACCTTTTAAATTCCTTCCTCTTCTTTCCTGACAATTTAAATCAAAGTTCAAGTAATTATTTTTTTTAATTGTAAAGAATAATAAATACATTTTAATTTAATTCTTCATTTTAGCTTCTGTTTTTTCGACCAAGAATATTTGTGAAATATTTCTTCAAACTTATTATGATTAAAATTCAAAAAAAATATACTGGCAAATCTAGAAAATCTGTAGAATCAAATTTAAATCTTATTTCAAAGTCTTTTGAATTTCTTTTAAAATTTTTGTTCTGGAAAATCTAGAAGAAATAATGATTTGTCTTTGTTAGAAATATAGCTTGGTCCATCCATCCATCCATCCATCTTCTACCGCTTATTCCCTTTGGGGTCACGGGGGCGCTGGAGCCTATCTCAGCTACAATCGGGCGGAAGGCGGCGTACACCCTGGACAAGTCGCCACCTCATCGCTTGGTCCAATTTGTTATATATTCTAACAAAGTGTAGATTGGATTTTAACCTATTTAAAACATGTCATCAAAATTCTAAAATTAATCTTTATCAGGAAAAATTACTAATGATGTTCCATAAATTATTTTTTTTAATTTTTTCAAAAAGATTCGAATTAGCTAGTTTTTCTTTTCTTTTTTTCGGTTGAATTTTGAATTTTAAAGAGTCGAAATTGAAGATAAACTATGTTTCAAAATTTAATTGTCATTTTTTTCGTGTTTTCTCCTCTTTTAAACCGTTCAATTAAGTGTAAATATCATTAATTATTAATAATAACATAGAGTTAAAGGTAAATTGAGCAAATTGGCTATTTCTGGCAATTTATTTAAGTGTGTATCAAACTGGTAGCCCTTCGCATTAATCACTACCCAAGAAGTAGCTCTTGCTTTCAAGAAGGTTGGTGACCCCTGCGTTAGATGCTAAACTTTGCCAAATGGCTATCATTAGCTGACAACAAACATAAGAGATCAAAAGGGGGGATGTTGGGATTTATTATGCTGGGATATAATTAAGATAATGAAGGATGACGTGATTAAGAAATGTTTAATATATATATATGCTTAGAATAGACCGTGCGGGCTAATCATATCCTCTAAGTTCCAGTTGGAACTGGATCCAAGTTCAAGCACATGCACATTCACTCTTATCGTCCACATTCGTGCTACTGTTGATGTGACTTCTTCGCCGAGGTCTGAAGGACAACACCAGATATGAAGTCGGATTCCAGGAAGGAGAAGGCAGAGGAAGATTCCACGCCTGGAAGCAGACACCTCATTGCATATTCATACATTGTGATATATATTGTAAGAGCGCGAGGGAGAGGGCGTGTCCCAGACCGTCCTGTGTAAGTGGCCGTATTGAATGCTACTAGGACAGATAGAGCTCTGACAAATTGTATTAGAATTGTATCCAATAGGGAGTAAATACTTCTGATTTTAAGTTTATGCATCATGTCCTCTTTATACATCTTCTGGCTCCAGATTAAAAAAATACGCCGACAATTACATGTACAACATCATGAAATGTTGGTGCCCTCTAGGTGGCGGCTCAGATTTGCAAAGAGCCTCTTTACAGTAGATGTTATTCTATTCTGTGTTAAATGTGTTTCATGTTGCACGATTGCATCCAGTAAAATTCCTTGTTTGTGAACCCGCTCTCAAACAATGGCAATGAAAACTATTCTGATTCTGATTCTGATTCTGATTCTGATTCTGATTCTGATTCTGATGTCCTTGCAACATAACGCTGTTGAAACAAGCCATCAAACTCCACCTGATGGTGTGCAGCAGGAGGTCCGTGCAGCAGCATGCCGAGTGTAAATCCGACTGGCTTTTATTGTTTACAAGGCTTTTAAATCATTCAGCCTGGACAGAAGCTGAATTTTTCTCCCCGCGTCATTCCCAGGCGGCCGCCAAGGAAAGATGCCGGTGACGGCGCTGGAGGCGTTTGACCTGGAGATGAAGAGCTGGACACGCTACCCCTGCATCCCCAGCCGGAGAGCCTTCTCCTGCTGCGCCACCAACGAGCGCAGCCTCTTCAGCTTGGGGGGGCTTCAGCAGCCGGGGCCGCACAACTTCTACTCCAGGCCTCACTTTGTCAGCACCACGGAGGAGTACGATCTGGATCAAGGTGAGTGGTCGGCTTTAAAGAAGTTAATCTGTCGGTCTCCACGTGGACCTGCAGGCGGGCTTTACCACAACACACAAGGGCAGCTCAAGGTGGTGGAGTCACACTAACAGTGACTCAACCACGGAATGCAAAGATTTGCAAATCATTGTATTCCGTTTATATTTACATCCAACACAATTTCCCAACTCATATGGAAACGGGGTTTGTAGATGCCCATATTGGCTGTACAGACTGACTTTACAAAATAGAAAGGTGGGATAATTCTCTGTTGCCTTATTTGTATTTGACTTTATTAAATGGATTTATATTATTATTTGGAGCAGCCGGGCCGGAGAAGGAGGAAAAAAGGAAGAATGAAGGGGAAATTGCAGGGACAAGAAGGGGGATAAGACGGAGAGACAACAACAACAACAACAAACACAACAACAACAGAACAGCATCAGCGAATAGGATATGTACAATAATGATGGTAGAAGTGATAGCAAAGAAGCAGTTAGTGAAGTAAATATTAATAACACAGAAACGACAATGAGCATTATTACACTACACATGGAGCAATACAAATACCAATAGAAATGGCACTATTGATAATGGATACTAACAATAATTGACCTCTATTATCACCAATACAATTGTTTCCAATGCAATAACACATTTATGTAATGATAACTTCAAAAACAAAAGAAAGCAGATAAATGGAGGGGAAGGCAGAGAAGCGAACTGTATTAACCTTGTAGATTGTTATAGTAACAATAGGTTAAGCCGGGGGTCACCAACGCGGTGCCCGCGGGCACCAGGTAGCCCGTAAGGACCAGATGAGTAGCCCGCTGGCCTGTTCTAAAAATAGCTCAAATAGCAGCACTTACCAGTGAGCTGCCTCTATTTTTTAAATTGTATTTATTTACTAGCAAGCTGGTCTCGCTTTGCTCGACATTTTTAATTCTAAGAGAGACAAAACTCAAATAGAATTTGAAAATCCAAGAAAATATTTGAAAGACTTGGTCTTCACTTGTTTAAATAAATTCATTATTTTTTTTACTTTGCTTCTTATAACTTTCAGAAAGACAATTTTAGAGAAAAAAATACAACCTTAAAAATGATTTTAGGATTTTTAAACACATATACCTTTTTACCTTTTAGATTCCTTCCTCTTCTTTCCTGACAATTTAAACCAATGTTCAAGTAAATGTATTTTTTATTGTAAAGAATAATAAATACATTTTAATTTAATTCTTCATTTTAGCTTCTGTTTTTTCGATTAAGAATATTTGTGAAATATTTCTTCAAACCTTTTATGATTAAAATTCAAAAAAAATTATTCTGGCAAATCTACAAAATCTGTAGAATCAAATTTAAATCTTATTTCAAAGTCTTTTGAATTTCTTTAAAAAAACATTTGTTCTGGAAAATCTAGAAGAAATAATGATTTGTCTTTGTTAGAAATATAGCTTGGTCCAATTTGTTATATATTCTAACAAAGTGCAGATTGGATTTTAACGTATTTAAAACATGTCATCAAAATTCTAAAATTAATCTTAATCAGGAAAAATTACTAATGATGTTCCATAAATTATTTTTTTAATTTTTTCAAAAAGATTCGAATTAGCTAGTTTTTCTCTTCTTTTTTTCGGTTGAATTTTGAATTTTAAAGAGTCGAAATTGAAGATAAACTATCTTTCAAAATGTAATTGTCATTTTTTTTTGTGTTTTCTCCTCTTTTAAACCATTCAATGAAGTGTAAATATCATTAATTATTAATAATAACATAGAGTTAAAGGTAAATTGAGCAAATTGGCTATTTCTGGCAATTTATTGAAGTGTGTATCAAACTGGTAGCCCTTCGCATTAATCAGTACCCAAGAAGTAGCTCTTGGTTTCAAAAAGGTTGGTGACCCCTGGGTTAAGCTTTGTCAGCGTGCCATGTGTTACCTAGTTTCCCCTAGGGCAGGGGTGTCCAAACTTTTTCCACTGAGGGCCGCGCACACTGAAAAATCAAAGCAAACGGTGGCCATTTTGATATTTTTTAATTTTAAAAACCAATACTATATATGTATAAAAAATATACATTTAGGCCTCCACTCAGGCTTGATCCCGGGGACCCCGAAGGGTTTTGTTAAAAAAAATATTTAAAATGTGTCATTATTCAGTATTATTATTTTTATTATTATTCAAGTTTTAAATCTCTAGATCAACATTAGGTCTATCTGTCAATATAACATTTTTAAAGATTTAGGTCGTATGCTCTTTTTGTCAAAGAAAACCATGTTTTTTAATGGAAAAAACACAAAATATGCAATATTTTCACCCAATAACATTTTTAAGTGGAATATTTGAGATTATATAATAATTGGAGCCTTAAAGGCCTACTGAAATAAATTTTTTTTATTTAAACGGGGATAGCAGATCTATTCTATGTGTCATACTTGATCATTTCGCGATATTGCCATAATTTTGCTGAAAGGATTTAGTATAGAACAACGACGATAAAGATTGCAACTTTTGGTATCTGATAAAAAAAAGGCTTGCCCCTACCGGAAGTAGCGTGACGTAGTCAGTTGAACATATACGCAAAGTTCCCTATTGTTTACAATGATGGCCGCATGAAGTGAGAGAGATTCGGACCGAGAAAGCGACAATTTCCCCATTAATTTGAGCGAGGATGAAAGATTTGTGGATGAGTAAAGTGCAAGTGAAGGACTAGTGGGGAGTTGAAGCTATTCAGATAGGGAAGATGCTGTGAGAGGCGGGGGTGACCTGATATTCAGCTGGGAATGACTACAACAGTAAATAAACACAAGACATATATATACTCTATTAGCCACAACACAACCAGGCTTATATTTAATATGCCACAAATTAATCCTGCATAAAAACACCTACGTCTTTGTTATGCTAACTCCTAGCTCCTATGCTATCTCCTAGCTCCATAGAACACGCCAATACAATTCAAACACCCGATCAACACACACAATCACTCAGCCCAAAAGACCGTTCACCTAACCCAAGGTTCATAAAGCTTATATATTTTTAAAAAGTTACGTACATACGCAAAAAAAAGTTGCGCACATACGGTCAAGCGATCAAATGTTTAGAAGCCAAAGCTGCATACTCACAGTAGCACGTCTGCGTCTTTGTCATCCAAATCAAAGTAATCCTGGTAAGAGTCTGTGTTGTCCCAGTTCTCTACAGGCGTCTGTGTATCGAAGTCAAAAGTCCTCCTGGTTAGAGTCTCTGTTATCCGAGTTCTTCCATCTTGACTGCATCTTTCGGGAATGTAAACAAAGAAGCGCCGGCTGTGTACTGTTGTTGCTGACTTCGTTCGAAAAATACGTCCATTTCGCACCGACAACTTTCTTCTTTGCTTGCTCAGCTTCCTTCTCCATAATGCAATGAACATGATTGCAACAGATTCACGAACACAGATGTCCAGAATACTGTGGAATTATGAAATGAAAACAGAGCTTTTTCGTATTGGCTTCAATGTGGAAGGCATACCCGTGTTCCCCGGTCTACGTCACGCGCATACGTCATCCTCAGAGGCGTTTCGAACCGGAAGTTTAGCGGCAAATTTAAAATGTCACTTTATAAGTTAACCCGGCCGTATTGGCATGTGTTATAATGTTTAGATTTCATCATTGATATATCAACTATCAGACTGCGTGGTCGGTAGTAGTGGCTTTCAGTAGGCCTTTAAAAAGGTCAATAACTCATAACACCATTGATTTTAATTCATTATTATTTTTTGAGCGATGACACTTAAAAACAAATCACACAAAAATGATTGGGGAACCAAAAGGGTCCTACTCATTAAAGTGTTAAACAATAAATTATTCATTTTTTTTAACTGTTTACTTTTAACACAATAATCTCGAGATCAACTTCAGATCCATCCGTCAATTATAAGTTGTATTGTTGTTTATGTTTTTTGTTTGTTTGTTTTAGGCCCTTCTTTAAAAAAAAAACAGCTCAATTTTTTATATGGCAAACACAAAATATGCAACATTTTCCCAAAAAAATATCTCAAAGTGCAACATTTAATGTGACGTAATTGGAGCCTTGGATAGGTCAATAATTCATAATAACATTGATTTTGATTCATTATTATTTTTTGAGCGATGACACTTAAAAACAAATCACACTAAAATGATTGGGGATCCAAAAGGGTCCTACTCATTAAAGTGTTAAAAAATAAATTATTCATTTTTTTTAACTGTTTACTTTTAACACAATAATCTCGAGATCAACTTCAGATCTATCCGTCAATTATAAGTTGTATTGTTGTTTATGTTTTTTGTTTGTTCGTTTTAGGCCCTTCTTTAAAAAAAAAAAAAAAACAGCGTGAATGTATATGTACATGTATGTATATATGTATGTTTGTGCAGTGAATGTATATGTACATGTATGTATATATGTATGTTTGTGCAGTGAATGTATATGTACATGTATGTATATATGTATGTTTGCACAGTGAATGTATATGTACATGTATGTATATATGTATGTTTGTGCAGTGAATGTATATGTACATGTATGTTTATATGTATGTTTGCACAGTGAATGTATATGTACATGTATGTGTATATGTATGTTTGCGCAGTGAATGTATATGTACATGTATGTGTATATGTATGTTTGTGCAGTGAATGTATATGTACATGTATGTGTATATGTATGTTTGCACAGTGAATGTATATGTACATGTATGTGTATATGTATGTTTGCACAGTGAATGTATATGTACATGTATGTGTATATGTATGTTTGTGCAGTGAATGTATATGTACATGTATGTATATATGTATGTTTGTACAGTGAGTGTACGTGTGGATGTACGAACTTTGAGTGTGTAGGTATGTACTGTATTTGCGTGTATTTGAGCGTAGGTACCTATGTATGTATAAATGTGTGTATGGGAGTTGTCCTTCTTTATAATGGAGGAGCTTTAACATCACTGCAGATTCTGCACCAGCGGACCAATTTAATCCACTCAACTTAAAACACAAACACCCAAGTCTGCAGCTAAATCCCAATGACAGGCTAGTACAAGTTTTATGTTCAACTTGGTGGATTAGTTTTGGACCCAATGTTGTTTAGTTGTCAAGATTAATCAAAAGTTGCAAAAAAAGTTAAAGTTTGACCACCAATTTCCCTCTGCTGTTAACTTTTTGTACCAACGCTCAAATTGCTGCAAATACTGTCCTCTATACAGTATTCAAGGACGTTCAAAGCCCCGACCCGCCGACCAGATCCAGCCCGAGCCTTTTTTCTGGCCCGTGGGACCATTGGAAAATCATTGTGCATCGGTTCTGCATGGCGAATTTTAGCCCATAAGAACCCCGACTCACTCTCCCAATATTACCCCATGTACAGTACAGGCCAAAGGGTTTGGACACACCTTCTCATTTCAATGCGTTTTCTTTCTTTTCACGACTATTTACATTGTAGATTGTCACTGAAGGCATCGAAACTATGACACCTGTGAAGTTAAAGGCCTACTGAAAGCCACTACTAGCGACCACGCAGTCTGATAGTTTATATATCAATGATGAAATCTTAACATTGCAACACATGCCAATACGGCCGGGTTAACTTATAAAGTGACATTTTAAATTTCCCGCTAAACTTCCGGTTGAAAACGTCTATGTATGATGACGTATGCGCGTGACGTCAATGGTTGAAACGGAAGTATTCGGACACATTGAATCCAATACAAAAAAGCTCTGTTTTCATCGCAAAATTCCACAGTATTCTGGACATCTGTGTTGGTGAATCTTTTGCAATTTGTTTAATGAACAATGGAGACTGCAAAGAAGAAAGCTGTAGGTGGGATCGGTGTATTAGCGGCTGGCTGCAGCAACACAACCAGGAGGACTTTGACTTGGATAGCAGACGCGCTATCCAACGCTAGCCGCCGACCGCATTGTTGATCGGGTGAAGTCCTTCGTCGCTCCGTCGATCGCTGGAACGCAGGTGAGCACGGGTGTTGATGAGCAGATGAGGGCTGGCCGGCGTAGGTGGATAGCTAATGTTTTTAGCATAGCTCTGTGAGGTCCCGTTGCTAAGTTAGCTTCAATGGCGTCGTTAGCAACAGCATTGTTAAGCTTCGCCAAGCTGGAAAGTATTAACTGTGTAGTTACATGTCCATGGTTTAATAGTATTGTTGATCTTCTGTCTATCCTTCCAGTCAGGGGTTTATTTCTTTTGTTTCTATCTGCATTTGAGCCCGATGCTATCACGTTAGCTCCGTAGCTAAAGTGTTTCGCCGATGTATTGTCGTGGAGATAAAAGTCACTGTGAATATCCATTTGGCGTTCTCGACTCTCATTTTCAAGAGGATATAGTATCCCAGGTGGTTTAAAATACAAATCTGTGATCCACAATAGAAAAAGGAGAGTGTGGAATCCAATGAGCCAGCTTGTACCTAAGTTACGGTCAGAGCGAAAAAAGATACGTCCTGCACTGCACTCTAGTCCTTCACTCTCACGTTCCTCATCCACGAATCTTTCATCCTCGCTCAAATTAATGGGGTAATCGTCGCTTTCCTCGGTCCAAATCTCTCTCGCTGCTGGTGTAAACAACGGGGAATTGTGAGGAATACTAGCTCCTGTGACGTCACGCTACTTCCGGTACAGGCAAGGCTTTTTTTTAATCAGCGACCAAAAGTTGCGAACTTTATCGTCGTTGTTCTCTACTAAATCCTTTCAGCAAAAATATGGCAATATCGCGAAATGATCAAGTATGACACATAGAATGGATCTGCTATCCCCGTTTAAATAAAAAAAAATCATTTCAGTAGGCCTTTAAGTATTTCATGTTATTATGAATGTGCCTGTTATGTATAGAAAACATTGATGTTTGGCTGTTTTACGACTTTAAGAGTTAGAATTCATAACAAAAAAAAAAACATATACGTTTGTCTTACATAAGGATTGTGAATTATAAGCAAACTTTAAACAAAAAAGGGCTGTTCCTCTTTAATGACATTTAGTAATAGTAGAAAGTTACCAAAATGTTTGCCTGTACATTAAATAAAAGTCCAATAATAAGCGGTGATAACTTATTTTTACCCTTTTCTACCAGTTATAGATCATGTTAAAATGCTTTTAAAAACATGGCTAAAACCGCCTGCACATTACATAAATGTCTTTAAAGGCCTACTGAAATGATTTTTTTAAATTTAAACGGGGATAGCAGATCCATTCTATGTGTCATACTTGATCATTTCGCGATATTGCCATATTTTTGCTGAAAGGATTTAATAGAGAACAACGACGACAAAGTTCGCAACTTTTGGTCGCTGATTAAAAAAAGCCTTGCCTGTAGCGGAAGTAGCGTGACGTCACAGGTTGAAAGGCTCCTCACATTTCCCCGTTGTTTAAACCAGCAGTGAGAGAGATTCGGACCGAGAAAGCGACGATTACCCCATTAATTTGAGCCAGGATGAAAGAGTTGTGGATGAGGAAACATGAGAGTGAAGGACTAGAGTGCAGTGCAGGACGTATCTTTTTTCGCTCTGACCGTAACTCAAGTACAAGGGTTGGATTCCACACTTTCTCCTTTTTCTATTGTGGATCACGGATTTGCATTTTAAACCACCTGGGATACTATATCCTCTTGAAAATGAGAGTCGAGAACGCGAAATGGACATTCACAGTGACTTTTATCTCCACGACAATACATCGGTGAAGCACTTTAGCTACGGAGCTAACGTGATAGCATCGGGCTCAAATGCAGATATAAACAAAATAAATAAACCCCTGACTGGAAGGATAGACAGAAGATCAACAATACTATTAAACCGTGGACATGTAAATACACGGTTAATAATTTCCAGCTTGTCGAAGCTCAACAATGCTGTTGCTAATGACGCCATTGGAGCTAACTTAGCTATGGAGCGGCCGCGGCGGCGGGCGTTGTAGCTTTCGACGACACCCCGGCCGTCATCAGAGTTGGCAAGAAACATGTATTTCCCCAAAGTTACGTACGTGACATGCACATAGCGACACGCACGTACGGGCAAGCGATCAGATGTTTGGAAGCCAAAGCTGTACTCACGGTAGCGCGTCTGCTATCCAACTCAAAGTCCTCCTGGTTGTGTTGCTGTAGTCCGCCGCTAATACACCGATCCCACCCACAGCTTTCTTCTTTGCAGTCTCCATTGTTCATTAAACAAATTGCAAAAGATTCACCAACACAGATGTCCAGAATACTGTGGAATTGTTCGATGGAAACAGAGCTTTTTGTATGGTGACACATTGGGTACGAATACTTCCGTTACCGCCGTGACGTCACGCGCATACGTCATCATACCTAGACGTTTTCAACCGGAAGTGTGGCGGGAAATTTGAAAATTGCACTTTATAAGTTAACCCGGCCGTATTGGCATGTGTTGCAATGTTAAGATTTCATTTTCATTTCATTTCATTTCAGGTTATTTCTATCTTCATTATTTGTCGGGAGAAAAAAAAGACTTATTTTTAAATGGAATGGCGTGTGCACAGAATCATTTATAAGAACATGTTTAACATGTAGACCAGGAGTCACCAACCTTTTTCAAACCAAGAGCTACTTCTTGGGTAGTGATTAATGCGAAGGGCTACCAGTTTGATACACACTTTAAAAAATTGCCAGAAATAGCCAATTTGCTCAATTTACCTTTAACTCTATGTTATTATTAATAATTAATGATATTTACACTTAATTGAACGGTTTAAAAGAGGAGAAAACACGAAAAAAATGACAGTTAAATTTTGAAACATAGTTTATCTTCAATTTCGACTCTTTAAAATTCAAAATTCAACCAAAAAAAAGAAGAGAAAAACTAGCTAATTCGAATCTTTTTGAAAAAATTAAAAAAAGAATTTATGGAACATCATTAGTAATTTTTCCTGATTAAGAATAATTTTAGAATTTGGATGACATGTGGTTAAAATCCAATCTACACTTTGTTAGAATATATAACAAATTGGACCAAGCTAGACAAATCATTATTTCTTCTAGATTTTCCAGAACAAAAATTTTAAAAGAAATTCAAAAGACTTTGAAATAAGATTTAAATTTGATTCTACAGATTTTCTAGATTTGCCAGAATAATTTTTTTTGAATTTTATTCATAATAAGTTTGAAGAAATATTTCACAAATATTCTTTGTCGAAAAAACAGAAGCTAAAATTAAAATGTATTTATTATTCTTTACAATAAAAAAAATTGTTTTACTTGAACATTGATTTAAATTGTCAGGAAAGAAGAGGAAGGAATTTAAAAGGTAAAAAGGTATATGTGTTTAAAAATCCTAAAATCATTTTTAAGGTGTATTTTTTCTCTAAAATTGTCTGTCTGAAAGTTATAAGAAGCAAAGTAAAAAAAAAAAAAGGATTTATTTAGACAAGTAAAGACCAAGTCTTTCAAATATTTTCTTGGATTTTCAAATTCTATTTGAGTTTTGTCTCTTTTAGAATTAAAAATGTCAGGCAAAGCGAGACCAGCTTGCTAGTAAATAAATACAATTTAAAAAATAGAGGCAGCTCACTGGTAAGTGCTGCTATTTGAGCTATTTTTCGAACAGGCCAGCGGGCTACTCATCTGGTCCTTACGGGCTACCTGGTGCCCGCGGGCACCGCGTTGGTGACCCCTGATGTAGACTAATTCTAATTTCCAAAAAAGACAGACTCTCTGGATAGTACTGAGCCTGGAGCATGAATTAGATCTGCTCCATGCTCATAATCCTAACCCAAATGAAGGCAGATTATGCATTAGTTGAGTCATACCGTATCAAAGATGATGGCCATGCTGATAGGAAGAAAAATATATTTCCTGCAACCAAATTTTTACACAGTTATATAAAAAAAAAAGGACCCACTTGTCCCTGAGGATCCCTGTGCTTCTCTCCAGATGTGCCAGTGTAAAATACAAGTGCACCATTCAATCTACCAAGTCATATTCCTTATGTGTTAACCCAGGGGTCACCAACCTTTTTGAAAGCAAGAGCTACTTCTTGGGTAGTGATTAATGCGAAGGGCTACCAGTTTGATACACACTTCAATAAATTGCCAGAAATAGCCAATTTGCTCAATTTACCTTTAACTCTATGTTATTATTAATAATTAATGATATGGACACTTAATTGAACGGTTTAAAAGAGGAGAAAACACGAAAAAAAAGACAATTACATTTTGAAACATAGTTTATCTTCAAATTTGACTCTTTAAAATTCAAAATTCAACCGAAAAAAAGAAGAGAAAAACTAGCTAATTCAAATATTTTTGAAAACATTAAAAAAAGAATGTATGGAACATCATTAGTAATTTTTCCTGATTAAGATTAATTTTAGAATTTTGATGACATGTTTTAAATAGGTTAAAATCCAATCTGCACTTTGTTAGAATATACAACAAATTGGACCAAGCTATATTTTTAACAAAGACAAATCATTATTTCTTCTAGATTTTCCAGAACAAAAATTTTAAAAGAAATTCAAAAGACTTTGAAATAAGATTTAAATTTGATTCTACAGATTTTCTAGATTTGCCAGAATAATTCTTTTGAATTTT
>NC_084737.1:80928203-80943203 GCF_033978785.1 Entelurus aequoreus
AAAAAAAAAAATAATTTTTTTTTTGGTTGGGGACCATTGCTCTAGGGAATATCCAAGTTTCATTTCCTCTTTTGCTGGGCTGTCCGGGCTGTCCAGGCGGGGTTTCTTAAATGCCTCAAATGTCCGGCATTTTAAGTCAGGGTTGCGTGTATTTTTAATGTACGTCCAGGATTAAGAAGGGGTTAAAAACAAAACAAATTGTGGAAGTATGCACACGCAGCAGCATTCGTGAGGGAGGGGCAGAGACAGAGAGAGCGAGGGAGTGGATTGATTGACATACTTGCCAACCCTCCCGATTTTTCCGGGAGACTCCCGAATTTCTGTGCCCCTCCCGAAAATCTCCCGGGGCAACCATTCTCCCGATTTCCACCCAGACAACAATATTGGGGGCGAGCCTTAAAGGCACTGCCTATGCGTGCCAGCCCAGTCACATAATATCTGCGACTTTTCACACACACAAGTGAATGCAAGCCATACTTGGTCAACAGCCATACAGGTCACACTGAGGGTGGCCGTATAAACAACTTTAACACTGTTACAAACATGCGCCACACTGTGAACCCACACCAAACAAGAATGACAAACACATTTCGGGAGAACATCCGCACCGTAACACAACAGAACAAATACCCAGAACCCCTTGCAGCACGAACCCTTCCGGGACGCTACAGCAGTGGTCCCCAGCCTTTTTGTAGCTGCGGACCGGTCAATGCTTGAAAATTAGTCCCACGGACCGGGGGGGATTTTTTATTTATTTATTTTATTTTATTTTTTTTTCCATAAAGAAATACAATCATGTGTGCTTACGGACTGTATCCCTGCAGACTGTATTGATCTATATTGATATATAATGTATATATTGTGTTTTTTGTGTTGATTTAATTTAATTTTTTTGATTTAATATAATTATTATTATTATTTTATTTTTTTATTTCTTGTGCGGCCCGGTACCAATCAGTCCGTGGACCGGTGGTTGGGGACCACTGCGCTACAGTATGCACTCACCGCCCCCCGTTACCCCCTACCCACCCCACAGCTAATGTTTTAAAGGCCCACGGCACATTCTAAAAATACTATTAAAATAAACAAAAACATAACAAAAGTGAAATAAAAAAGCTTAAAGGTTAAATGTCATTTAGAAAAAGTTGCAATGTTGACTAATAAAACAAAGCTGTTTTTTTCTTTTCTTTCAAACTGTCATTGCTCAAAACATAATATTGAATCAAAATCAATGTTATTACGAATTATTGACCTATCCAAGGTTCCCATTGCGTCACATCAAATATTCCACTTTGAAAAATATTTTCGGTGGAATATTTTGCATATTTTGTGTGTTTGCCATAAAAAAAACATAGTTTTGTTTGACAAAAAAAGGGCAGAAAACTACGGAGCCCCTAAAGGGACATGGGAATTTTTTTTTTTTTAGACATGTATCTCGTGGCCACGAGAAAGTATCTCGTGGCCACGAGAAAGTATCTCGTGGCCACGAGAAACTTTCTCGTGGCCACGAGAAACTTTTTATAAAAAAAAAAAAAAAAAAAAAATTTTTTTTTTTTTTTTTTTTTTTTTTAAATAAAAAGTTTCTCGTGGCCACGAGAAACTTTCTCGTGGCCACGAGAAACTTTCTCGTGCGCACGAGAAACTTTCTCGTGGCCACGAGAAAGCATTGGATGCGTGCTGATGGTTTAGTGTGTGTTAAAATGGCAGTTTAGGAGTTAATATGGCTGTATTTCCAGATAGGACTTTCCCCCATGTGTGTTGTGGCAAAATGTGAATGCTTGATTAGTAGGTGTGAGACAAACACTTTATCTTCCTGGTTATTGTAACGCTACGTGTTTGACATTATTTAAAGGCCTACTGAAACCCACTACTACCGACCACGCAGTCTGATAGTTTATATATCAATGAGGAAATCTTAACATTATAACACATGCCAATACGGCCGGGTTAACTTATAAAGTGACATTTTAAATTTGCCGCTAAACTTCCGGTTCGAAACGCCTCTGAGGATGACGTATGCGTGTGACGTAGCCCGGCGAACACGGGTATGCCTTCCACATTGAAGCCGATATGAAAAAGCTCTGTTTTCATTTCATAATTCCACAGTATTCTGGACATCTGTGTTCGTGAATCTGTTTCAATCATGTTCATTGCATTATGGAGAAGGAAGCCAAGCAAGCAAAGAAGAAAGTTGTCGGTGCGAAATGGACGTATTTTTCGAACGTAGTCAGCCACAACAGTACACAGCCGGCGCTTCTTTGTTTACATTCCCGAAAGATGCAGTCAAGATGGAAGAACTCGGATAACAGAGACTCTAACCAGGAGGACTTTTGATTTGGATACACAGACGCCTGTAGAGAACTGGGACAACACAGACTCTTACCAGGATTACTTTGATTTGGATGACAAAGACGCAGACGTGCTACTGTGAGTATGCAGCTTTGGCTTTTTTTTGCGTATGTACTAAACTTTTTTAAAATATATAAGCTTTATGAACCTTGGGTTAGGTGAACGGTCTTTTGGGCTGAGTGATTGTGTGTGTTGATCATGTGTTTGAATTGTATTGGCGTGTTCTATGGAGCTAGGAGCTAGCAGAGGAGCTAGGAGCTAGCATAACACGTACCGTACCGTAAGTGCGCGTCACGTACGTAACTTTTTAAAAATATATAAGCTTTATGAACCTTGGGTTAGGTGAACGGTCTTTTGGGCTGAGTGATTGTGTGTGTTGATCAGGTGTTTGAATTGTATTGGCGTGTTCTATGGAGCTAGGAGCTAGCAGAGGAGCTAGGAGCTAGCATAACAAACACGCAGGTGTTATTATGCAGGATTAATTTGTGGCATATTAAATATAAGCCTGGTTGTGTTGTGGCTAATAGAGTATATATATGTCTTGTGTTTATTTACTGTTGTAGTCATTCCCAGCTGAATATCAGGTACCGTGAGTATGCAGCCTTGGCTGCTAAACATTCGATAACTTGACCGTATTTGCGCGTCACGTACGTAACTTTTTAAAAATATATAAGCTTTATGAACCTTGGGTTAGGTAAACGGTCTTTTGGGCTGAGTGATTGTGTGTGTTGATCAGGTGTTTGAATTGTATTGGCGTGTTCTATGGAGCTAGGAGCTAGCAGAGGAGCTAGGAGCTAGCATAACAAACACGCAGGTGTTTTTATGCAGGATTAATTTGTGGCATATTAAATATAAGCCTGGTTGTGTTGTGGCTAATAGAGTATATATATGTCTTGTGTTTATTTACTGTTGTAGTCATTCCCAGCTGAATATCAGGTCACCCCCGGCTCTCACAGCATCTTCCCTATCTGAATAGCTTCCACACCCCACTAGTCCTTCACTTGCACTTTCCTCATCCACAAATCTTTCATCCTCGCTCAAATTAATGGAGAAATTGTCGCTTTCTCGGTCCGAATCTCTCTCACTTCATGCGGCCATCATTGTAAACAATAGGGAACTTTGCGTATATGTTCAACTGACTACGTCACGCTACTTCCGGTAGGTGCAAGCCTTTTTTTTATCAGATACCAAAAGTTGCAATCTTTATCGTCGTTGTTCTATACTAAATCCTTTCAGCAAAAATATGGCAATATCGCGAAATGATCAAGTATGACACATAGAATAGATCTGCTATCCCCGTTTAAATAAAAAAAATTCATTTCAGTAGGCCTTTAAGACGTTATCATGCCCGGGAAAGGACAGTTTTCCTCTTCTGTGGCTGTGGGGGGTGGGCGTGGCTTGCGGACCTGCAGTGAAGCGGAGTGTGTCAGTTAGTCCCATGTTGATGTGATCAAACTTCTTTCTTGCTTGGAAGATACACACACAATTGTAACTGTTATTTCTTCCTGCAAATAATAAATATGTACAACGTGTTTGGATGTATTCATTTATGTAAAATTGTCATTAAATGTAATATTGCCTGACAAAAAGTGATACGACGTACGTAATATTTTGATATTTACACATCGCATATTTACACACGCGCATCTGACTAGAATACCCTTATGTGCATTACATATATCAACATCAACTACCTACTGTACTGTTTACTTGTTGAAATACCCTTTTTAGAACAAATATCTACCCACATAATTTATATGTGTATATATAATATATATATATGTGTATGTATGTATATGCATATATATATATATATATATATATATATATATATATATATATATATATATATATATATATATATATATATATATATATATATATATATACAGTATATACACGCACACACACACATATACATGTATACTGTATAGGAAGAAACACACATAAATATATACAGTATACATATATACACACAAACACTAAATTTGACAAACAAAATAACTACTATTTTTAAGAACAAGTTACAGTAATATAATATATATATATACACTACCGTTCAAAAGTTTGGGGTCACCCAAACAATTTTGTGGAATAGCCTTCATTTCTAAGAACAAGAATAGACTGTCGAGTTTCAGATGAAAGTTCTCTTTTTCTGGCCATTTTGAGCGTTTAATTGACCCCACAAATGTGATGCTCCAGAAACTCAATCTGCTCAAAGGAAGGCCAGTTTTGTAGCTTCTGTAACGAGCTAAAGTGTTTTCAGATGTGTGAACATGATTGCACAAGGGTTTTCTAATCATCAATTAGCCTTCTGAGCCAATGAGCAAACACATTGTACCATTAGAACACTGGAGTGATAGTTGCTGGAAATGGGCCTCTATACACCTATGTAGATATTGCACCAAAAACCAGACATTTGCAGCTAGAATAGTCATTTACCACATTAGCAATGTATAGAGTGTATTTCTTTCAAGTTAAGACTAGTTTAAAGTTATCTTCATTGAAAAGTACAGTGCTTTTCCTTCAAAAATAAGGACATTTCAATGTGACCCCAAACTTTTGAACGGTAGAGTATATATATACATGCTTATACATAATATGTATATATGTATATATATATATATATATATATATATATATATATATATATATATATATATATATATATATATATATATATATATATATATATATATATATATAGATACACATACATATATATATATATATATATATATATATATATATATATATATATATATATATATATATATATATATATATATATATATATATGTATATATATATATATATATATATATATATGCATATACATACATACACATATATATATATATTATATATACACATATAAATTATGTGGGTAGATATTTGTTCTAAAAAGGGTATTTCAACAAGTAAACAGTACAGTAGGTAGTTGATGTTGATATATGTAATGCACATAAGGGTATTCTAGTCAGATGTGCGTGTGTAAATATGCGATGTGTAAATATCAAAATATTACGTACGTCGTATTACTTTTTGTCAGGCAATATTACATTTAATGACAATTTTACATAAATGAATACATCCAAACACGTTGTACATATTTATTATTTGCAGGAAGAAATAACAGTTACAATTGTGTGTGTATCTTCTAAGCAAGAAAGAAGTTTGATCACATCAACATGGGACTAACTGACACACTCCACTTCACTGCAGGTCCGCAAGCCACGCCCACCCCCCACAGCCACAGAAGAGGAAAACTGTCCTTTCCCGGGCATGATAACGTCTTAAATAATGTCAAACACGTAGCGTTACAATAACCAGGAAGATAAAGTGTTTGTCTCACACCTACTAATCAAGCATTCACATTTTGCCACAACACACATGGGGGAAAGTCCTATCTGGAAATACAGCCATATTAACTCCTAAACTGCCATTTTAACACACACTAAACCATCAGCACGCATCCAATGCTTTCTCGTGGCCACGAGAAAGTTTCTCGTGGCCACGAGATACATGTCTAAAAAAAAAAAAATTCCCATGTCCCTTTAGGGGCTCCGTAGAAAACAAACAAAAAAACAACATAAAAAAAACTACAACATTTTTTAAATGAGGGCTAGATGTGAAGTTGATGTAGACTCCAGAGATTTAAGAAAGTTTGATCATATTACGCCTATACTGGCTCACCTGCACTGGCTTCCTGTGCACTTAAGATGCGACTTTAAGGTTTTACTACTTACGTATAAAATATTACACGGTTTAGCTCCAGCCTATCTCGCCGATTGTATTGTACCATATGTCCCGACAAGAAATCTGCGTTCAAAGAACTCCGGCTTATTAGTGATTCCCAGAGCCAAAAAAAAAGTCTGCGGGCTATAGAGCGTTTTCTATTCGGGCTCCAATACTATGGAATGCCCTCCCGGTAACAGTTAGAGATGCTACCTCAGTAGAAGCATTTAAGTCCCATCTTAAAACTCATTTGTATAATCTAGCCTTTAAATAGACCCCCCCTTTTTTAGACCAGTTGATCTGCCGTTTCTTTTCTTCTCTCCTCTTCTCCCCTGTCCCTTGCGAGGGGGAGTTGCATAGGTCCGGTGGCCATGGATGAAGTGCTGGCTGTCCAGAGTCGAGACCCCGGGTGGACCACTAGCCTGTGCATCGGTTGGGGACATCTCTGCGCTGCTGACCCGTCTCCGCTCGGGATGGTTTCCTGTTGGCCCCGCTGTGGACTGGACTCTCACTGATGTGTTGGATCCACTGTGGACTGGACTTTCACAATGTTATGTCAGACCCACTCGACATCCGTTGCTTTCGGTCTCCCCTAGAGGGGGGGTGGGTTACCCACATATGCGGTCCTCTCCAAGGTTTCTCATAGTCATTCACCGACGTCCCACTGGGGTGAGTTTTTCCTTGCCCGTATGTGGGCTCTGTACCGAGGATGTCGTTGTGGCTTGTACAGCCCTTTGAGACACTTGTGATTTAGGGCTATATAAATAAACATTGATTGATGATTGATTGATTGAAGCGTTAGATATAAAATGTATTTATGCCCTGGCACACCATTATCATCATTTCATGACCCAAGCAAAACACTTTTTACACTTTTATACTGAAATAAATACACCTACAACTTATTCAATAAAAACATAGAAAAAACTAGCAGCAGCGGTAAAGTTTAGATCCATGAAGGAAAGAAGAAAGTGAATGAATGTTTATAACTGAATACATTTACATACGTATACACATTTATTTTTTTTAATGAATTAAGTAACGTTTATGACAACCTTTTTCCATAACACAATATAGAATGTGAGCTATAACAGGATCATGCATACATTTATCTTTTTTCTTCAAAACGCTTACAATAATGTGGGACCCCAAAAATTTACTGTGGGACCCCATTTTTATGAGTTGATGTGTATATATATGTATACACTACCGTTCAAAAGTTTGGGGTCACATTGAAATGTCCTTATTTTTGAAGGAAAAGCACTGTACTTTTCAATGAAGATAACTTTAAACTAGTCTTAACTTGAAAGAAATACACTCTATACATTGCTAATGTGGTAAATGACTATTCTAACTGCAAATGTCTGCTTTTTGGTGCAATATCTTCATAGGTGTATAGAGGCCCATTTCCAGCAACTATCCCTCCAGTGTTCTAATGGTACAATGTGTTTGCTCATTGGCTCAGAAGGCTAATTGATGATTAGAAAACCCTTGTGCAATCATGTTCACACATCTGAAAACACTTTAGCTCGTTACAGAAGCTGCAAAACTGACCTTCCTTTCAGCAGATTGAGTTTCTGGAGCATCACATTTGTCAATTAAACGCTCAAAATGGCCAGAAAAAGAGAATTTTCATCTGAAACTCGACAGTCTATTCTTGTTCTTAGAAATTAAGGCTATTCCACTAAATTGTTTGGGTGACCCCAAACTTTTGAACGGTAGTGTATATATATATATATATATATATATATATATATATATATATATATATATATATATATATATATATATATATATATATATATATATATATGTATGTATATATATATATATATATATATATATATATATATATATATATATATATATATATATATATATATATATATATATATATATATATATATATATTTATATTTATATTTATATGTAATGGGCCGAGAATCAATTATATATATATATATATATATATATATATATATATATATATATATATATATATATATATATATATATATATATATATATATATATATATATATATATATATATATATATATATATATATATATTCCTAGCGCCAACACTGAGCATTCCTCAACTTTATCAGTATTTATTGCCACCTTTCCCAACTTCTTTGTCACGTGTTGCCGGCATCAAATTCTAAAGTTAATGATTATTTGCAAAAACATTTTTTTTTTATCAGTTTGAACATTAAATATGTTGTCTTTGTAGCATATTCAACTGAATATGGGTTGAAAATGATTTGCAAATCATTGCATTCCGTTGATATTTACATCTAACACAATTTCCCAACTCATATGGAAACGGGGTTTGTAATACTTGTATCTCTGACTACGGTAGTCGTAATGGGCCGAGAATCCATCAAGCGGTGCGGCTTCAAAGTCGTCCTAAAACATTTTGACAGATTGTTGAGTGCCGTGTGTAATGTTCTTTATTTTCAATGGGTCATTTAAAGTTTTGGTGTTGTTTACTGGCGTCATATTGCAGTCTACACGTTTCTCTTATGTGTGACTGCCATCTACTGGTCACACTTTATCATTACACCATGTACCAAATAAAATTGCTTTGAGGTCGGTAAGCACAACCAGAATTATTCCGTACATTAGGCGCACTGTCGATTTTTCAGAAAATGAAAGGATTTTAAGTGCGCCTTATAGTCCGAAAAATACAGTAGTTTGCTGAAAAGTGTTTCTTGAATTCAACAGTCTTAGGTTTCTCACCTTCTTTGTCAAAGTGCTGGCAATTGCAAGTTTCTTTGGCCCAACGGTGACTTATTTGGTTGAGTTTTTTCATTGCCCGGATGTGGGTTCAGATCCGAGGATGTGGTGGCTTGTGAAGCCCTTTGAGGCACTTGTGAATAAGTGTTATATAAATAAATGTTGATTGATTTTGCAGTCTTACAGAGTCTGAGTCACAAACACACGCGATTGATTGACTTCCCCGCAATGATACACAGGAAAAACGCACTAGTCTGTTAGGCGCCAATGTTTGTAAAGAGAACCAAGGCAAAATTCTGTGTGATAGAGCAGTGGTCCCCAACCACTGGGCCGCAGCCCGGTACCGGTCCGTGGACCGATTGGTACCGGGCCGCGGCCGCACAAGAAATTTAAAAAAATATATTATTATTATTTTTTTTTTTAAATTCAATCAACATAAAAAACACAATATATACATTATATATCAATATAAATCAATACATTCGGCAGGGATACAGTCCGTAAGCACACATGATTGTATTTCTTTATGAGAGAAAAAAAAAAATTAAAAAAAAATTAAAAAAAAGTTTTTTTTTAATTCAATCAACATAAAAAACACAATATATACATTACATATCAATATAAATCAATACAGTCGGCAGGGATACAGTCCGTAAGCACACATGATTGTATTTCTTTATGAGAGAAAAAAAAAAAAAAAAAAAAAAAAAAATTTTTTTTTTTTTTTTAATTCAATCAACATAAAAAACACAATATATACATTACATATCAATATAAATCAATACAGTCGGCAGGGGTACAGTCCGTAAGCACACATGATTGTATTTCTTTATGAGAAAAAAAAACAAAAAAAAAACAAAAAAACAATTTTTTTTTAATTCAATCAACATAAAAAACACAATATATACATTATATATCAATATAAATCAATACAGTCGGCAGGGATACAGTCCGTAAGCACACATGATTGTATTTCTTTATGAAAAAAATAAAAATAAAAAAATAAATTAATTTAATCAACATAAAAAACACAATATATACATTATATATCAATATAAATCAATACAGTCTGCAGGGATACAGTCCGTAAGCACACATGATTGTATTTCTTTATGAGAAAAAAAAAAAAAAAAAAAAAAAAATACTACCCCCCCCCTACCGGTCCGTGGGACAAATTTTTTTTTATTTTAAATTTTTTTTTTTTTTTAACCTTTTTGGTACAAATTTTCAAGCGTTGACCGGTCCGCAAGTACAAAAAGGTTGGGGACCACTGTGATAGAGGAAATTAATTACCGCATAACAATTCAAATCCCCACGTTGTGTGTTGTTTTGTTAGGCGGCACTTTTATTTTCCTCCCGTTCCGCAGCATCTCCGAGTCACCTCCGCCACCAGTGAGAGTAAGCAATTTAAGGCAGGCGAGCGCGTCGCCAAGAATATGTTGCACTATTGACCTTAAGACAAGGCAGGTTGAGCAATGCTTTCATTGCTCGACGTGGCAAACCATCAGCTGCTGAAGGAGAAGAGCTGCAATCCAGCCGAGGAGAGAAAAGGTCAGAGGAGCAGGCAAAAAGGTCGCTGATACGATTACTTCGGGTTGTCGGGTAAAATGACGCAAGGGAGTCGTCAGTCACGATTAACTTAAGTTGTTGTTGACCGTGTCATCCATGTTGGTACTAATGCAAAGAACTGTCCAGGTTGCTATGTTAGCATACACACTGACTTTAACAGAGGTTAGGGATGGATACCTTTCACATTTGAAACAATAGCACCAATTTTAAATACTTTTGTGTTAATAAATGTTACCGTATTTTTCGGACTCCGGAGTATAAGTCGCACCGGCCGAAAATGCATAATAAAGAAGGGAAAAAAACATATATAAGTCGCACTGGAGTATAAGTCGCATTTTTGGGGGAAATCTATTTGATAAAAGCCAACAGCAAGAATAGACATTTGAAAGGCAATTTAAAATATATAAAGAATAGTGAACAACACTGAATAAGTGTACGTTATATGAGGCATAAATAACCAACTGGTATGTTAACGTAACATATTATGGTAAGAGTCATTCAAATAACTATAACATGTAGAACATGGGTGTCCAAAGTGTCATTGCCATTTGCGGCCCGCAGCTAATTGTTTAGCGGCCCGCCACACATTCTGGAAATACTATTGTAAAAATAAAAAAGAATATTAAAAAAAGTGGAATGAGGTGAAATCTAACGAGAAAAAGTTGCAACGTTGACACAAAAGCTGCCATGTATGCTGTTTTTTTCTTCTTTTGTCTTTCTTCATTTTTCTTTTTTTTGCCATTGCTCCAAAAACAAAAATATTGACAAAAAAATCCATGTTATAATTCATTGTTTTCAGGGCTCCAAATACTTCAAATATTTCACTTTAAAATGTTGTATGTGTTAAATATTGCATATGTTGTGTAGTAGCTAGAGATGTCCGATAATATCGGTCTGCCGATATTATCGGCCGATAAATGCGTTAAAATGTAATATCGGAAATTATCGGTATCGGTTTTTTTATTATCAGTATCGTGTTTTTTTTGTTGTTGTTTTTTTTATTAAATCCACATAAAAAACACAAGATACACTTACAATTAGTGCACCAACCCAAAAAACCTCCCTCCCCCATTTACACTCATTCACACAAAAGGGTTGTTTCTTTCTGTTATTAATATTCTGCTTCCTACATTATATATCAATATATATCAATACAGTCTGCAAGGGATACAGTCCGTAAGCACACATGATTGTGCGTGCTGCTGCTCCACTAATAGTACTAACCTTTAACAGTTAATTTTACACATTTTCATTAATTACTAGTTTCTATGTAACTGTTTTTATATTGTTTTACTTTCTTTTTTATTCAAGAAAATGTTTTTAATTTATTTATCTTATTTTATTTGATTCATTTTAAAAAAAAATACCTTATCTTCACCATACCTGGTTGTCCAAATTAGGCATAATAATGTGTTAATTCCACGACTGTATATATCGGTTGATATCGGTATCGGTTGATATCGGTATCGGTAATTAAAGAGTTGGACAATATCGGCATATCGGATATTGGCAAAAAGCCATTATCGGACATCCCTAGTAGTAGCCATATACAAACATCAAAGTTTTCTTTGACAAAAGCGCATAAAACAAACAAAATAATAGTTCCAGCATAAAATGGACAGATATATCTGAAGTTGATCTCGTAGCTTAAGTGTTGAAAGTAAAAGAAAAACCTAATAAAAATGTATCACTTTATGAGTGGGGCACCTTTTGGATCCCAAATGAGATTTTTTATTTATCTTTTCACTGTGATTACTCAAAAATATGAAATAATTAAAATCAATGGTGTCCAATGAACCCTTGTACCTAAGTAACGGTCAGAGCGAAAAAAGATACGTCCTGCACTGCAATCTAGTCCTTCACTCTCACGTTCCTCATCCACGAATCTTTCATCCTCGTTCAAATTAATGGGGTAATCGTCGCTTTCTCGGTCCGAATCTCTCTCGCTGCATTGTAAACAATAGGGAAATGTGAGCAGCCCTTCCTCCTGTGACGTCACGCTACTTCCGGTAGGGGCAAAGGCTTTTTTTTTTATCAGCGACCAAAAGTTGCGAACTTTATCGTCGTTGTTCTCTACTAAATCCTTTCAGCAAACATATGGCAATATCGCGGAATGATCAAGTATGACACATAGAATGGATCTGCATTTCAGTAGGCCTTTAAGCATACTAAAGTTGTGTGATAATATATATATACATGATTATTCTAACACCTAGTCACTGCCGTTGTGTCCTTGGGCAAGACACTTTACCCACCTGCTCCCAGTGCCACCCACACTGGTTTAAATGTAACTTAGATATTGGGTTTCACTATGTAAAAGCGCTTTGAGTCACTAGAGAAAAGCGCTATATAAATATAATTCACTTCACTTCAATTCACAGTTCGGCCGGTAAAACTGATTCAGACTCGTTTTCTGATATATAAAATTTGGTAGCCATCCTTAATGGAGGTTGCCATTCACACAGACTTGCCTCAATCCCACAAGTAGCAAGTTTTCAGGTGAATGTACAGTGGTTAGTGCGATTGAGGTTTGAGCAACTTTATAAATAATGTAAATAATGTAAATAATGTAAATAATTCAATGTGATTATCTTGTGTGTTGACTGTATTATGATGATAGTATATATCAGGGGTCACCAACCTTTTTGAAAGCAAGAGCTACTTCTTGGGTAGTGATTAATGCGAAGGGCTACCAGTTTGATACACACTTAAATAAATTGCCGGAAATAGCCAATTTGCTCAATTTACCTTTAACTCTATGTTATTATTAATAATTAATGATATTTACACTTAATTGAACATTTTAAAAGAGGAGAAAACACGAAAAAAATTACAATAAAATTTTGAAACAGTTTATCTTCAATTTCGACTCTTTAAAATTCAAAATTCAACCGAAAAAAAGAAGAGAAAAACTTAAAAAAATAATTTATGGAACATCAGTAGTCATTTTTCCTGATTAAGATTAATTTTAGAGTTTTGATGACATGTTTTAAATAGGTTAAAACACTTTGTTAGAATATATAACAAATTGGACCATTTCTAACAAAGACAAATCATTATTTCTTCTAGATTTTCCAGAACAAAAATGTTAAAAGAAATTCAAAAGACTTTGAAATAAGATTTCAATTTGATTTTACAGATTTTCTAGATTTGCCAGAATAATTTTTTTGAATTTTAATCATAATAAGTTTGAAGAAATTTTTCACAAATATTCTTCGTCGAAAAAACAGAAGCTAAAATGAAGAATTAAATTAAAATGTATTTATTATTATTTACAATAAAAAAAAATAATTTACTTGAACATTGATTTAAATTGTCAGGAAAGAAGAGGAAGGAATTTAAAAGGTAAAAAGGTATATGTGTTTAAAAATCCTAAAATCATTTTTAAGGTTGTATTTTTTCTCTAAAATTGTCTTTCTGAAAGTTATAAGAAGAAAAGTTAAAAAAAAAAAAAATTATTTAAACAAGTGAAGACCACGTCTTTAAAATATTTTCTTGGATTTTCAAATTCTATTTTGAGTTTTGTCTCTCTTAGAATTAAAAATGTCGGGCAAAGCGAGACCAGCTTGCTAGTAAATAAATAAAATTAAAAAAAATAGAGGCAGCTCACTGGTAAGTGCTGCTATTTGAGCTATTTTTAGAACAGGCCGGCGGGCTACTCATCTGGTCCTTACGGGCTACCTGGTGCCCGCGGGCACCGCGTTGGTGACCCCTGGTATATATGATAGTATATATCTGTATCATGAATCAATTTAAGTGGACCCCGACTTAAACAAGTTGAAAATCTTTTTCGGGTGTTACCATTTAGTGGTCAATTGTACGGAATATGTACTTCACTGTGCAACCTACTAATAAAAGTCTCAATCAATCAATCCAGTGTGAAATACCATTGGACTACTGGATCATTATGCTCTTTAATGGAGGTTATATAGCCCTCCTCTTATTTGCTGTTACGGCTTTTTGAATGGTGTCCAAAATGCTTTAATCAAGTCGATTTGCATTTAAATGTTTCCCTGCATTGGCATTTGGTGCTGGTGAAAAGCAGAGTAGCCTGCAGGGTGGACTGGTGCTTGCTTGAGAGTGGTTTTGTTTTACATAGCACAGAAACCTGAGACCATTTGTTTTTCTTCTTTTGTCATTTGGGATTGAATCGTCAAAACGTGTTAATTTGATAGGTGTCTAAATATTGCTACATGGAAATGATAATTATAGTAAATAGCACAATTTCGAATTTGTACTCATAACCTCTCTACAACGTTGGAATATTTTTGCATTCTTCACAGGCTTGTGAACGTAAAAGTAAGTTAACCGTTGTTGTTAAAACATACTGTGGAAGTCGCTCCCTAGCGGTCCCACTGTCAGACACGGCACCGGAGCCAAGCGTGCAGGTTTAGCAAGGTTTTTAATGATAATGTTGTATTTGTAGAACTATTCAGTCACGTCCGTTTCCTCTCTCCCCTCCTGCTCCCGTCCGCTTACTGTTAAAGACAACAGATGATTAGATTAACATGTACCACCTGTGAAATCTAATCACCTGCCAGCTGTGTCTCGCCGTCAGCACTGCCACGCCCCCCGTCTGATGGTGCTCTGTCCTCAGCACCAT
>NC_084737.1:80948203-80955151 GCF_033978785.1 Entelurus aequoreus
TGAACTCCTCCACTTGGGGCAGGGTCTCCTCCGCAACCCGGAGATTGGCACTCAACCCTTTTCCGGGCGAGAACCATGGACTCAGACTTGGAGGTGCTGATTCTCATCCCAGTCGCTTCACACTCGGCTGCGAACCGATCCAGTGAGAGCTGAAGATCCTGGCCAGATGAAGCCATCAGGACCACATCATCTGCAAAAAGCAGAGACCTAATCCTGCAGCCACCAAACCAGATCCCCTCAACGCCTTGACTGCGCCTAGAAATTCTGTCCATAAAAGTTATGAACAGAATGGGTGACAAAGGGCAGCCTTGGCGGAGTCCAACCCTCACTGGAAACGTGTCCGACTTACTGCCGGCAATGCGGACCAAACTCTGGCACTGATCATACGGGGAGCGGACCGCCACAATCAGACAGTCCGATACCCCATACTCTCTGAGCACTCCCCAACCATTGTCCCGAATTTCTCCCGATTTCCAGCCGGACCTGAGTGAGGACAGCCGGTCGTCACGTCCACTTTTCCTCCATATAAACAGCGTGCCGGCCCAGTCACGTTATAACATCTACGGCTTTTGGAGCTCAGTGCGCAACTGCACACACCACAAGAAGGAGACTATTATATATGTCTCCGTTATCCATAGGTTTATCTATAACCCATAAAGTAGGCAGGCACGGAGCTATTTCTCAGCGTGTGTTTATTCCAGCCGGCACGTTAATACACTGACACGCAACATCCGGATTCCCATCATGCATTGCTTCAAAACTACGGCAAGTAGTAATGCCCAAAAGAAGATAGTGACAGATAATAGAACGAGGCTGGACAATTCAACTCTAAACTCACTCCTTTCCTGCAATTTAAATGTCACAGATGCTGCCCCATACCTATGCTCCTTCAAAGGCTGTGCTACTGGCTGCAAAGCATTGCACTTTCAAATACAACGATGAGTAGAGAGGAGTGTTATGTGTGTAAATAAATGAACACTGAAATTCAAGTATTTCTGAGTCACACAAACGCATACTTGCCAACCTTGAGACCTCCGAATTCGGGAGATTGGGGGGTGGGGTTAAGTGGGGAGGAGTATAATTATAGCTAGAATTCACTGAAATTCAAGTATTTTTATTTATATATATATATATATATATATGAGGTGGCGACTTGTCCAGGGTGTACCCCACCTTCCGCCCGATTGTAGCTGAGATAGGCTCCAGCGCCCCCCGCGACCCCGAAGGGAATAAGCGGTAGAAAATGGATGGATGGATATATATATATATATATATATATATATATATATATATATATATATATATATATATATATATATATATATATATATATATATATATAGTAGTAGTAGGCCTGAATGTTCATTAAAAACAAGACATTTAATATATATATATATATATATATATATATATATATATATATATATATATATATATATATATATATATATATATATATATATATATAAATAAAAAATACTTGAATTTCAGTGAATTCTAGCTATAATTGTACTCCTCCCCACTTAACCCCCCCCCCCCCCCCCCCCAATCTCCCGAATTCGGAGGTCTCAAGGTTGGCAAGTATGCGTTTGTGTGACTCATTCATAAATTCAGGTGATAATACACCATGAAATGTAAAGTACCGTATTATTCGGACTATAAGGCGTACTAAAAATCCTTTCATGTTCTCAAAAATCGAACATGGTGCGCCTAATGTACGGGTTAGGGTTGGGGTTAGGGTTAGGGTTAGCCGCTAGCTAGCTAGCCATGTCTTAAAGCACCTCTTCCTGAGGGCGTTTCATTGTTATAGATTCACCTCTATCGTTAGTTTTTTAGGCCAAAATGTGTCCATTCTCCCTTTTCTGTCTACACACTGTGTCTGCTTGTAAGTACTCTGAGATTGTGCGCTGCCGAACATGCTCCTCTGCTTGCAAAACCAGCAATGTCATGACGTGACGGCGTGCCGTCAAAAACCCATAAAAAAAAAATTAAAAAAAAGATCAATTAGTACCGCGATACTATACTAGTACCATACTCGCCAACCCTCCCGTTTTTAGCGGGAGAATCCCGGTATTCAGCGCCTCTCCCGACAACCTCCCTTCTCCCGACAAACTCCCGGTATTCAGCCGGAGCTGGAGGCCATTGGATAGCCTGAAGAACACTGAAATTCAAGTATGTCTTTTATTTATATGTATAATAAAATAAAAATAAAATATATATATAGCTAGAATTCACTGAAAGTCAAGTATTTCATACATATATATATATATATATATATATATATATATATATATATATATATATATATATATATATATATATATATATATATATATATATATATATATATATATATATATATATATGTGAAATACTTGATTTGGTGAATTCTGGCTGTAAATATACTCTCCTCTTAACCACGCTCTCGGCCACGCCCCAACCACGCCCCCCACCCCTAACACCCCCCCCCCCCGAACCACGCCGCCCCCCCCGGCCCCCCACCTCCCGATATTGGAGGTCTCAAGGTTGGCAAGTATGCTAGTACCGATATACCATACAACCCTACTCTGTTCTTATTTATTGATTTATTTTTTTAATACAATCTATATTGTGCAGCTAAAATGATGCATAACGCAAACTATAATCTGCTACCCAACAATGTACAACAATTCTTCTCAACAAAAGAGGAGAAATATAACCCTAGAGGAAAATCTAATTGAAAACATCTGTATGCTCGTACAACACTTAAAACATTTAGCATATCAGTATGTGGAATTAAGCAAATAAATCAAACAAAGCAGCAATATGATTCAGTTTAAGAGACTGTTCAAACTACATGTGTTCACAAAGTACACAGAACAAGAATTATGATGAACATCTTAAACACAACAAAGATTATTTATGTATTTAATATTTGTTTGCCTACTATATTATTTATTTATTATTTATTTATGCACCGTTCTGTTAGAGAGAACAAGGAAATGGATAAAATGGCTATGGTATGAAAAGGGGTAGGATTAAATCAGCTCTGCTTCTTCCTACTCCTTTTCGGACGTGCTGCAATGAAACAACTGGAATTGTGCGATGCATTACATTGTGTCGCGTGCATGTTCCGAATGAACTGAAACTGAACTGAACATACTGTGCATACATACAGTTTATTACATTATTATAGAAGCATTATAGGGTACCTGCAGAAATAGCCTTAAATAGTACTTGGTAGTCCATACTTTCGCCTTCTTCCCCGCAGTATATAATGCACAGTTACAGATCAAATGAGCTCAGTTTGTTATCATTATACAAGGACATTAATGCTCATGTCCACTCTCCTACACGCACACACACACACACACACACACACACACACACACACACACACACACACACACACACACACACACACACACACACACACACACACACACACACACACACACACACACACACACACACACACACACACACACACGCAGGGAGGCTAATGGACTCTCGTGGGCTGTGTGTTACTCACAGTATTGAGCAACATTGAGGTTGATATGGATATCATGGATGTGTCATAGCGTGCCAAGAGAAGGGTGACATAAGAAGAGCGACCTTGAGTAGGTTCCTTCTTGCATTGTGTGGCTTTTAGAGAGCCGCACGTTGTCAGTTCCGCCGTAGCAAGCGGGCGATATTGTCCCGCGACTGGAGACCGCATCAAGTTTGTTCCTGCTGATTGCATCTTCTGTCTGCAGAGTAATTACAGTGTGCAAATCAGCGCTAGGAGCGACTGCGGAGGTAGGACGCGGATAACGCCGCGATGTGGTGAAAAAGCCACCTCAGCTGCTGTCAGACGCTCCTCACGCGTCGATCACACCATTTTTTTCAGGGTTGTCACTCTTTTCACACCCCCTTGGGTGTCTTCTTTCTGATAACGCCTCTCTGCGACTTTTCCCCTTTATAGTCGTTCGTCTGCCACCTTGAAAGCTTTGTGCGTTGCTCTTTTGTACACCTTTCAGTCTCACTTTATTCCCTCTCGCATGGGAAGTTGCTCATTTTGCCGCTAAACAGACAACCTGATGCACGAGCGCCGCATTCTGGACCCCTGGAAATGTATTCGGAAACTCGTATTCCAATCAGTGGTTCTCAAACTGTTAGAATAATTACGTATATATTATCAATCAATCAATCAATGTTTATTTATATAGCCCTAAATCACAAATGTCTCAAAGGGCTGCGCAAGCCACAACGACATCCTCGGTACAGAGCCCACATAAGGGCAATAGAAAACTCACCCCAGTGGGACGTCGATGTGAATGACTATGAGAAACCTTGGAGAGGACCGCATATGTGGGTAACCCCCCACTCTCTAGGGGAGACCGAAAGCAATGGATGTGGGGGGGGGGGGGGGGGCAGAGGAGAAAAGAAAAGAAACGGCAGATCAACTGGTCTAAAAAAGGGGGGTCTATTTAAAGGCTAGAGCAGTGGTCCCCAACCACCGGGCCGCGGACCGGTACCGGAAGGAAAAATAAAAATAAAAATAAAATTTTTTTTTAAATTTTTTTTTTATTTTAATTTTTTTATTTTTTTTATTTTATTTTATTTTATTTTTTTCATAAAGAAATACAATCATGTGTGCTTACGGACTGTATACCTGCAGACTGTATTGATCTATATTGATATAGAATGTATATATCGTGTATTTTATGTTGATTTAATTTTTTAAAAAAAATTTAAAAAAAATAAATAAATAAATAAAATAAAAATATTCTTGCGGTACCGTCCGGTGACCATGGATGAAGTACTGGCTGTCCAGAGTTGGGACCCGGGTTGGACCGCTCGCCTGTGCATCGGTTGGGGACATCTTTGCGCTGCTGACCCGTCTCCGCTCGGGATGGCCCCCTGCTGGCCCCACTATGGACTGGACTCTCACTATTATGTTAGATCCACTAAGGACTGGACTTTCACAATATTATGTCAGACCCACTCGACATCCATATCACACAACTCTTATGCTTAAGGGCCGTTGCTATAGTTATTATCAATTGTGCTGAAATTGTATTTTTCTTTGTCTGTGCAAAGCTGGCAATCCAAAAGATTGCAAGCCAGTCTCGCATCAGTGTTTGTTTCCAGAATCGGACTGCCAAGGCCGAACATCGAGTACCGTGACGCAGACATAGCAGAGACAAGGCGATATCGCGAGTGTCAGCACAAATGTAATGAAGTAATGCTTTGTGGTACCACTAGATGGAGTGGCACTCGTACCACAGGGAGAATTACTTATTGAGTAGTTTATGACTATAAATGTATTATATTATTATACAATTGCATGTGTATTTGATTACCGTATTTTCCGGACCATAGGGCGCATCGGGTTATAAGGCGCACCGCCGATGAATGGTATATTTTCGATCGTTCTTCATGTATAAGGCGGATTATAAGACGCGTTAAATAAGTCATATTATTATTATTATTATTTTCTAAATGTAAAAGACTTCCTTGTGGTCTACATAACATGTGATGGTGGTTCTTTGGTCAAAATGTTGCATAGATGATGTTTTACACATCATCTTTAAGCCGCTTTCTGGCAGTCGCTTCAGGATGCGCCGTTTTGTGGGCGGTCTTATTTACGTGGCTCACCTTCGACAGCGATGGAGCTAACTGTTTTAACGACATTTAGACTTTACTTCAATCAATAACGGAGCAGCGTCTCCTCATCCGTGGCTCACTAGTGCAACAACAACGCCGGAAATGTGTCCCGTGAAAAACCGTCCGACCGGAACTCTCTAATAACTAAAGTTCATTGGGTGAATAATGTAAACTCACTACACCGGTATGTTTTAGCACTTTCATGGCGAGTTTATTGATAGACATAAGTAAGAAATGTACACTACTTTATGAATGCGGAGGAAGAATGTCCCATAAGAAGAAGCAAATGCGGACACACACATTTTCAGGACTTATGCAGATCCCAAATCCAGATCAGCAGCTACCAGAAGGTAAAAGAAGTTGCTTTTGCATAATATTGCGAAACAAAACGCCAGATAATATGTCTTACCTTATACACACACCATAATAATACTCCTATGTTGAAGCACAGTACAATCCATCAAGCGGTGCGGCTTCGTAGCTTACCAAAGTCGTACTAAAACATTTGGATAGATTTTTGAGCGCCGTGTGTAATGTTCTATATTTTCAATGGAACATATGAAATGTTGGTGTTGTTTACTGGAGTCATATTGCAGTCTACACACATCTCTTATGTGTGACTGCCATCTACTGGTAACACTTATCATTGCACCATGTACCAAATAAAATAGCTCCGAACTATATATATATATATATATATATATATATATATATATATATATATATATATATATATATATATATATATATATATATATATATATATATATATATATATATATATATATTATTATATATATATATATATATATATATATATATATTTATATATATTTGTTTACAGTGTATCTAAAATATATATTACGGTGTTTTTCGGACTATAAGGCGCACTTAAAATCCTTTCATTTTCTCAAAACTTGACAGTGCGCCTTATAACCCGGTGCGCCTAATGTACGGAATAATTTTGGTTGTGCTGACCGACCTCGGAGCTATTTTATATACATATATACAGTATATATATATATTTTTTATTTTTTTTTATTTTTTATTTTTTTAAATTTTTTTAAAAATTAATTAATTAATTAATTTATTTATTTATTTAATTTTTTCAGTAAAAAACTGAGTGAAGTCACCACAATTTTGCCATAAAAATTAGGTTCGTTTTTACAGAATAACACTGTAAATGGAAAAACGGTAGCACAGTTTTTTGTTTTTTTTTTACAGTAGAATTCTGTCAAGTGAGCTGCCAGTATTTACCCTTGCATCTATTGTCATTTTTACAGGGGACAATTTGATGTACAACTTGCTTTAAAATCATAT
>NC_084737.1:80955171-80970171 GCF_033978785.1 Entelurus aequoreus
CAAATTGCAATAGATTCACCAACACAGATGTCCAGAATACTGTGGAATTTTGCGATGAAAACAGAGCTTTTTTGTATTGGATTCAATGGTGTCCGAATACTTCCGCTTCAACCATTGACGTCACGCGCATACGTCATCATACATAGACGTTTTCAACCGGAAGTTTAGCGGGAAATTTAAAATGTCACTTTATAAGTTAACCCGTCCGTATTGGCATGTGTTGCAATGTTAAGATTTCATCATTGCTATATAAACTATCAGACTGCGTGGTTGCTAGTAGTGGCTTTCAGTAGGACTTTAAATGTTTGGTCCCCAGGCCTTGGGTGTGGCACCTGTGTTATAGATAGTTTCCAGGAACAACAACAAAAGCATAACCAAGGGTAGTAATAAATGGTATTAATAACATTGTCACTAGGCACACATGAGTGACGAGCTAATGTCCTTATTGCATTGTCTTCCAAATGAGCTCGCCTGGTGATTAATGGCAGTTGGTCAAACAGGTGAAATATTCATGCGGTGGCGTGTCTTCATGAAATTTAAAAAAAAAAGCATCTTCTTCTTCGTCATCTCTGGCCCCGATGTTGATGGAAGGGAGAAGGCAGCGCAGTGGTTCTTCATTAGGCTGCAGCGGAGAACTCCGGTGACAAAAACACTGAGCTGCACTGTGACAAATTAATCTTGACTCACATTTCTGCGGGAAAAAGTGACCTCACAAGACGGAGAGCTGCAGTTATCTGTCAGTCGCAATTTGACAATTAGCTCTGCGCATCAGGCGTTAAATGGAGGTGACATGATTATGGCAGTGGGACTAGATCAAGTTAGGTAGGTCACTCTATTCCAGGGGTCACCAACCTTTTTGAAACCAAGAGCTACTTCTTGGGTAGTGATTCATGCGAAGGGCTACCAGTTTCAAACACTTCAATAAATTGCCAGAAATAGCCAATTTGCTCAATTTACCTTTAACTCTATGTTATTATTAATAATTAATGATATTTACACTTACCGTAATTTCCGGACTATAAGCCGCTACTTTTTCCCCTCGTTCTGGTCCCTGCGGCTTATACAAGGGTGCGGCTTATTTACGGCCTGTTCTTCTCCGACACAGAGGATTTCGGTGGTTTTAGTACGCAGGAGGAAGACGATGACACAATGATTAAAGACTGACTTTTCATAACGTACAGGCGAGCACTTTGTATTACTTTGCACCGTTGTATTATTTGTACTATGCACGAATGCTGTTCGCCATGTCAAAGATGTGAAAGTTTGATTGAATGATTGAAAGATTTATTGTTAATAAATGGGACGCTTTGCGTTCCCAAACAGTCATCTCTGTCCCGACAATCCCCTCCGTGGTAGCAGGAACCCCTATATACTACGGTAATTACACATCAAAACCCTGCGGCTTATAGTCGGGTGCAGCTTATATATGGAGCAATCTGTATTTTCCCCTAAATTTAGCTGGTTCGGCTTATAGTCAGGTGCGGCTTATAGTCCGGAAATTACGGTAATTGAACGGTTTAAAAGAGGAGAAAATACGAAAAAAAAATTACAATTAAATTTTGAAACATAGTTTATCTTCAATTTCGACTCTTTAAAATTCAAAATTCAACCGAAAAAAAGAAGAGAAAAACTAACTAATTTGAATCATTTTGAAAAAATTAAAAAAATAATTTATGGAACATCATTAGTAATTTTTCCTGATTAAGATTAATTTTAGAATTTTGATGACATGTTTTAAATAGGTTAAAATACAATCTGCACTTTGTTAGAATATATAACAAATTGGACCAAGCTATATTTCTAACAAAGACTAATCATTATTTCTTCTAGATTTTCCAGAACAAAAATTTTAAAAGAAATTCAAAAGACTTTGAAATAAGATTTAAATTTGATTCTACAGATTTTCTAGATTTGCCAGAATAATTTTTTTGAATTTTAATCATAATAAGTTTGAAGAAATATTTCACAAATATTCTTCGTCGAAAAAACAGAAGCTAAAATGAAGAATTAAATTAAAATGTATTTATTATTCTTTACAATAAAAAAAATAAATTTACTTGAACATTGTTTTAAATTGTCAGGAAAGAAGAGGAAAGAATTTAAAAGGTAAAAAGGTATATGTGTTTAAAAATCCTAAAATCATTTTAAAGGTTGTATTTTTTTCTCTAAAATTGTCTTTCTGAAAGTTATAAGAAGCAAAGTGAAAAAAATAAATGAATTTATTTAAACAAGTGAAGACCAAGTCTTTAAAATATTTTCTTAGATTTTCAAATTCTATTTGAGTTTTGTCTCTCTTAGAATTAAAAATGTCGGGCAAAGCGAGACCAGCTTGCTAGTAAATAAATACAATTTAAAAAATAGAGGCAGCTCACTGGTAAGAGCTATTTTTAGAACAGGCCAGTGGGCTACTCATCTGGTCCTTACGGGCTACCTGGTGCCCGCGGGCAGCGCGTTGGTGACCCCTGCTCTATTCAGTAACTAGAACATGTAACAGAATGGCTGAGAGATTGTGAACGTACTACAAAACCCAAAACCAGTGAAGTTGGCACGTTGCGCAAATCGTAAATAAAAACAGAATACAAAGCCCGTTTCCATATGAGTTGGGAAATGGTGTTAGATGTAAATATAAACGGAATACAATGATTTGCAAATCATCTTCAAGCCATATTCAGTTGAATATGCTACAAAGACAACATATTTGATGTTCAAACTGATAAACAATTTTTTTTGTGCAAATAATCATTAACTTTAGAATTTGATGGCAGCAACACGTGACAAAGAAGTTGGGAAAGGTGGCAATAAATACTGATAAAGTTGAGGAATGCTCATCAAACACTTATTTGGAACATCCCACAGGTGAGCAGGCTAATTGGGAACAGGTGGGTGCCATGATTGGGTATAAAAGTAGATTCCATGAAATGCTCAGTCATTCACAAACAAGGATGGGGCGAGGGTCACCACTTTGTCAACAAATGCCTGAGCAAATTGTTGAACAGTTTAAGAAAAACCTTTCTCAAGCAGCTATTGCAAGGAATTTAGGGATTTCACCATCTACGCTCCGTAATATCATCAAAGGGTTCAGAGAATGTGGAGAAATCACTGCACGTAAGCAGCTAAGCCCGGGACCTTCCATCCCTCAGGCTGTACTGCATCAACAAGCGACATCAGTGTGTAAAGGATATCACCACGTGGGCTCAGGAACACTCCAGAAACCCACTGTCAGTAACTACAGTCGGTCGCTACATCTGTAAGTGCAAGTTAAAACTCTCCTATGCAAGGCGAAAACCGTTTATCAACAACACCCAGAAACGCTGTCGGCTTCGCTGGGCCTGAGCTCATCTAAGATGGACTGATACAAAGTGGAAAAGTGTTCTGTGGTCTGACGAGTCCACATTTCAAATTGTTTTTGGAAACTGTGGACGACCAAAGAGGAAAAGAACCATCCGGATTGTTATAGGCGCAAAGTTGAAAAGCCAGGATCTGTGATGGTATGGGGGTGTATTAGTGGGGACATAGTCTTCCCAACATGTCCTGGGTCTTCCCCGTGGCCTCCTACCGGTCGGAGGTGCCCTAAACACCTCCCTAGGGAGGCGTTCGGGTGGCATCCTGACCAGATGCCCGAACCACCTCATCTGGCTCCTGTCTTCTTTTCAACCTATATTCAAATTAATAGACTGCAAAGACAAGATATTTAACGTTCGAACTGGAAAACGTTGTTATTTTTTGGCAAATATTAGCTCAATTGGAATTTGATGCCTGCAAGACGTTTCAAAAAAGCTGGCACAAGTGGCAAAAAAGACTGAGAAAGTTGAGGAATGCTCATCAAAGACTTATATGGAACATCCCACAGGTGAACAGGCTAATTGGGAACAGGTGGGTGCCATGATTGGGTATAAAAGCAGCGTACATGAAATGCTCAGTCATTCACAAACAAGGACGGGGCGAGGGTCTCCACTTTGTGAGCAAATTGTTGAACAGTTTAAGAACAACATTTCTCAACCAGCTATTGCAAGGAATTGAGGGATTTCACCATCTACGCTCCGTAATATCATCAATAGTTTCAGAGAAAATCTGCAGAAATCACTGCACGTAAGTGGCTAAGCCCGTGACCTTCGATCCCTCAGGCGGTACTGCATCAAAAAAGCGACACAAGTGTGTAAAGGATATCACCACATGGGCTCCGGGACACTTCAGAAAACCACTGTCAGTAACTACAGTTCGTTGCTACGTCTGTAAGTGCAAGTTAAAACTCTGCAAAGCGAAAGCCATTTATCAACAACACCCAGAAATGCCGCCGGCTTCGCTGGGCCCGAGCTCATCTAATACAAGTGTTCTGTGGTCTGACGAGTCCACATTTCAAATTGCGCGTGGGGCTGTACCTTAGAGCAGTGGTCCCCAACCTTTTTTGTAGCTGGGGACCGGTCAACGCTTGAAAATTTGTCCCACGGACCGGGGGGGGTTTGTTTTTTTTTCTTCATAAAGAAATACAATCATGTGTGCTTACGGACTGTATACCTGCAGACTGTATTGATCTATATTGACATACACATACACAATATGTATACATAGTGTTTTTATGTTGATTTAATTAAAAAAAAAAAAAAAAAAAAAAAATTAATTTTTTTTTTTTTTTTTTTTTTTTAAATTTCTTGCGCGGCCCGGTACCGGTCCGCGGCCTGGTGGTTGGGGACCACTGCCTTAGAGCGTAAGGGGAAACTGTAACTGAGTGTACAGCCCGATACGTTTCTCCTCATGAGTGAAATTCAACTCTGTCTCTGTTTGATTCCTTCTTCTTGTCTTGTGTAATAGATAGTTCGGTGTTTGAACCTGACAGTAATTTGTTGTGAGTTCATGCACTGTGTTGGTTTTGTTCTCGGAACAAGGTCATTTTGTGCACCAGTAAAAAAAAACATATAACTTTGTCTTGATTTAAAAAATATTTATATAATAATATTTTTCACTAAAGAAGGGTTCGGTGAATGCGCATTTGAAACTGGTGGGGTTCGGTACCTCCAACAAGGTTAAGAACCACTGCCCTAGTGACTCAAAGTGCTTTTACATAGTGAAACCCAACATCTAAGTAACATTTAAACCAGTGTGGGTAAAGTGTCTTGCCCAAGGACACAACAGCAGTGACTAGGATGGCGGAAGCGGGGATCGAACCTGGAACCCTCGAGTTACTGGCACGGCCACTCTACCAACCGAGCTATACCGCCCCACGTTGACTTGTATTGAAGTGGAGGTGATGCTCATGACAGTAGAACTAAGTAAGAGCCACTTGTACATGTCAGCCTAGAACTCTAGCCATTCATGTGTTGACTAAGTGCAAGACCAAATGGAGCCTTTAGGGGTTTTGCACCCTGCTGTTCTTGAACGCGCCCCCCAAAACCCCCGCCGGAGCTGTCAAGGATCAGCTGATGAAGGAGCATTCTTCACCCCATGCACACATCGCTCAGGTGTGGTTCCCCCCAAGGTGATCCTCCAGGGCTCCTCTGAATACACTCTCCATCCTCTCAAGACATGCAGATTAGTGCATTGATCACACTTTGATCAATGGAGAGTGAGCTATTAATCACACCCGCATTGCAGCAGCTGTCTCTGGCTGCACACAGCACAGAATGCCTGTAGAAGTCTGCCTGTCGAGTAGCATCAATTATATACTCTCAGTGCTGTGTTTTAGTACATTACGAGAAACTATGAAAAGATGTTAGGGTTTGTGGGAGAAAATACTGTTGTATAATTGTAACAAGGGCCAGAACTCCCCACATTAATCACGTAATTATGAGTGTAATACGGATGTTCAATTACAAGATTTTTCCTCGCAATTTACTGACTTTATTCTTGTAAAGTGAACATCCCCTCCTCTTCCTAATATTGTAAAGTTATTCTCCTAAAATGTATGTATTGAATAATGTGTATACAATTTTAAAAATCAATATTTCTTTGTAATATTGTGCTTGTATATATATATATATATATATATATATATATATATATATATATATATATATATATATATATATATATATATATATATATATATATATATATATACATATATATATATGTGTGTATATATATATATATATATATATATATATATATATGTATATATATATGTATATATATATGTATATATATATATATATATATATATATATATATATATATATATATATATATATATATATATATATATATATATATATATATACTGTATATTATAATGTGTTCCCACTTCTCTGTGAGCGCTTTGAGTATCTAATAATAGAAAAGCGCAATATAAAATCTAATCCATTATTATTATTATTATTATTATTATTTTTATTTTATTTTATTTTATTTTATTTTATTTTATTTTATTTTATTTTATTTTATTTTATTTTATTTCATTTCATTTTATGTTATTTTATTTTATTTATTTTTTTTAGATTTAATTAAAAAACATTTAAATTTAATTTAATTTAATTTATTTATTTTTTTAATTTATTTATTTTTTGTTATATATATATATATATTTTTTTTTTTAAGAAAATTGCAATTCATGAAATATCACTTGGTTTTTTTGTAAAATATGTATTTTTTTTTTCAGTCCAAATATTACTTTATTCATGTTAAAAAAAACAAATTCCCACCTCTAAGTATTTTTGTATGGTAAAATCGCATTGGAAATGTATCTTTTTTTTTTTTTTAAACAATTTTCTTAAATGCTATTTAATTCTTGTAAAATTGTGACTAGTTTTCATCTTATTATGTTGGTCTTATTCTTATAAAAATGCAGTTGTAATATATCTGAATTATTTAATTAAATGTAAAATGTACTTTATTATTTACTGTCAAATTTAGATTTTTTTTCTCCTAATATACTATTTTTAAAAAAAATTGAAATTTGCACTGGAAATGTTTTAGTTTTATGTTTTTATTAAGCATTATTTTACTATTGTTAAATTGTGACTGGTTTTACCCCTAGTATTTTTTATTTCATTCTTGTAAAAAAAATGCAGTTGAAATATATTTGAATTATGTGTTAAAAAACATTCTAAAACGTTACTTTATTTGGGTAAACTTTGGATTTAATGTCTCCTCATTGTATTGCATTATTCTCGTCAATTACAAAAAACAAGTTTTATTGTTTGGCATTGGCAGAAATCTGTGCTGTACTTGAACTTGTGCTCTGGGGACTTGAGCACAAGTTAATTAAGGGCCACACGTTTCTTGTTACCCATCATTACAGTGGGGGACACCAATCCATTTAATCCTGCTTTAATGCTGAGCCTCCAACCTGCTACTGTTTGACAGTCTGTTGTTTTTAAGCTCGGTTTGTCTTTGGAGACTCACAATGTGTCGCTTATCTGCATTTGATAACGACACATCTTCCAATATTGACCAATAATTGGCGCGTGAAAAGCAACGAAGAATATTGCTATAGAAATTAGAACACATTTGAGATTGCTTTTGTATTTATTAAGCAAAAAAGAAATACCCAAGTCATAAAATTTTTGTTTTATTTGCCATGTTTGTGACATAATTTGGCATTTTCAAAGAAGTGCCTCAAATATAATCACATCAACACTCTTTTGGGGTGTGGAGTTGTCTATCAGAATTTTTTTTTTTTTTTGGTCACATTTTTGCAATTTGTAGACAAAACTAAATGAATTATTGAACTTTTTTTTAAACATTTGCTTTTATATACCTTTTATGAAGCACATATTGGAATACTTGGAAGGTCAAAATATTAATCCCCCAAAAATGTATAAAACAATTTAGTGACTTTTTAAAATAAATCAATGATAGAATAAAATACTTAAACTAAATTAAAGATAATGCAATAGAATATATACACGTATAAATATATTGTAAATGTATATATGTATATATGTGTACATATACATGTATATACAAAGGGGATTTTATAAAATCCCCTGATGAGCAGGGAAACCTGTGAAACAGGCTTGTAGGGATGATACAGCCTACCGGTATATGTTTTTTTCCTGACCTAACGTATATTCCGCTCTAGCCCGGTATTGAGCACTGTATAACGGATAAACCACAGAAACTTCGACTATATATGTGTATATATGTATATATATGTACATATGTGTATATACTGTATGTATATAAATGTGTATATACTGTATGTATATATATATATATATATATATATATATATATATATATATATATATATATATATATATATATATATATATATATTATATATATATATATATATATAACAAAATATATATATATATATATATATATATATATATATATATATATATATATATATATACATATATATATATATATATATATATATATATATATATATATATATATTATATATATATATATATATGTATATATATATGTGTATATATGTCATCATCATCATCATTTCTTTTTATTCCTTTCATGAAAATGCATATATACAATCCATGTACAGTTGACACTTTCATTGTTTTTTGTGTATGTATATATGTATATGTATGTAGGTATATATGTATATGTAAGTAGGTATGTATGTATGTATGTATGTATATATGTGTATATATGTGCATATATGTATGTATATACTATATGTATATGTATGTATATTTATATGTATGTAGGTATATATGTATATATATATATCCGTCCATCCATTTCCTACCGCTTATTCCCTTCGGGTCGCGGGGGGCGCTGGAGCCTATCTCAGCTACAATCGGGCGGAAGGCGGGGTAAATCGGGCGGAAGGCGGGGTACACCCTGGACAAGTCGCTACCTCATCGCAGGGCCAACACAGATAGACAGACAACATTCACACACACATATATACATATATATATATATATATATATATATATATATATATATATATATATATATATATGAATTGAGTCATTCGAAAATCTATTTTTTTGACACCCCAAATATTTATATATTGTTAATAAAAAAACATATGGTATAACATTTGTATTATTAATTATATATTTACATTTGACATTATTATTGTTACCTTTCTTTGATGATTGGCTCGGATAAATCACATGTTTCTACTCTCTTACAAGGAGTCGTGTAGTATTAGTAATGTTTAAAATATACGTTACCAAACATGAATCATTCCCCTACAAAATGATTAATTTTTTTTAAAAATCAAGAAAACCATCTGTTTTAAACATTTAAACACTTTTTTTTTTTTGTTAAGGCTCCTACTTTGGATCAATTTAAAAGAATGAAAAATAATGCATAATAATAATAATATCAAGTTTGGCTCTGAGAAATACAAGAAGGGTTCTGAACACCTGTGTTGAATCCTATCTCAGTGGAGCTTTCTCGGAAATATTGAATGCATTTCTGCACAAAGTAATCCTGCAGGGAGGCTCTGCTGTCACCGTGTCCCATACCCATGTCTTCCTTACAGTAACATTTGAAACACACTGCTTCAGAACTGTGATTCAACATTCCACAACTCTTCGTGTCCTGGCGCTTTTTGTCTTTTTTTTTTGTGGTCATGTCTGCAGAGGCAACACCGAGAAGAGAGAGAGAGAGAGAGGATTGATTCACAGCTTTAAATAAACATGCTGTCGTCCAGCAGCTCAGTTCGGCAGACACCTTTCTGCCCCCACACTTCACATCACTCTGTGTGTGCGTGTGTGTGTGTGTGTGTGTGTGTGTGTGTGTGTGTGTGTGCGTGTGTGTGTGTGTGTGTGTGTGTGTGTGTGTGTGTGTGTGTGTGTGTGTGTGTGTGTGTGTGTGTGTGTGTGTGTGTGTGTGCAGTCGGCAAAATGTATATTTCATCCCCTGCTGGTTTTGTATGTTTACACCCTTTTGAAGATATGACCAAAAATAACACGACTTCTTGGCAGGTTAGACGTTACTCCGAAACTAATATTAAAAGTTTCAGTGCTGTTGCTTGGCAGATTTTTCTCCAGGATTCAAGTCCAGCGACTGACCAGGCCACCCTAGGGTCTGACTGGGCTTTTTCTTGAGGATTCCAGGGGCCCATGATGGAGGGGGGCCCAGAGAGGCCGTTAATGATGATGAAATTATAATACAGGGGGCCCTGTAAAGATTCTTTTCATGGGGCCCAAAATCCCTAGCGGCGTCCCTGGCCTTGACAGCACATTTAGTGTCATTGCCAAACTGTTCTCAACACAGTTTTTACTGTTCTTGCCGAGACCAGGATGTTCTTTTCAAAGATTGGTAAGCGGGTAAACTTAGAAAAAACCAGCAGGGGATCAAGTAACTAGTAGACCCTCTAGGACAGTTGTCACAGACCTTGTCGAGCCCAAGATCCCTGGTCTCAAAAAAAATAAAAAATAAATAAATAAATAAATAATAAAATAAAATAAAAAAATATAATAATAATAAAAAATAATAATAATAATAATAATAATAATTCAAAAAAAAAATATATATATATATATATATATATATATATATATATATATATATATATATATATATATATATATATATATATATATATATATATATATGTGTGTGTGTGTGTGTAAGACAATCCTGTGTCTTGGTGAGAATCAGGTGCCACAATATGTTTGTACAGTATATATATATATGTATACATATATATGTATATTTGTATATGTATATTTGTTTATATACACTACCGTTCAAAAGTTTGGGGTCACATTGAAATGTCCTTATTTTTGAAGGAAAAGCACTGTACTTTTCAATGAAGATAACTTTAAACTAGTCTTAACTTGAAAGAAATACACTCTATACATTGCTAATGTGCTAAATGACTATTCTAGCTGCAAATGTCGGGTTTTTGGTGCAATATCTACATAGGTGTATAGAGGCCCATTTCCAGCAACTATCACTCCAGTGTTCTAATGGTACAATGTGTTTGCTCATTGGCTCAGAAGGCTAATTGATGATTAGAAAAGCCTTGTGCAATCATGTTCACACATCTGGAAACACTTTAGCTCGTTACAGAAGCTACAAAACTGACCTTCCTTTGAGCAGATTGAGTTTCTGGAGCATCACATTTGTGGGCTCAATTAAACACTCAAAATGGCCAGAAAAAGAGAACTTTCATCTGAAACTCGACAGTCTATTCTTGTTCTTAGAAATGAAGGCTATTCCACTAAATTGTTTGGGTGACCCCAAACTTTTGAACGGTAGTGTGTGTATACATATATATATATACATATGTTGTCAGGTTCAAACACTGATGACATCTATTAAACAGACAAAGAAGCAAGGAATTAAACAGAGACAGAATTAAATTTGGCCCAATTGAGGAGAAACGTCTGGGCTGTACTCTTGCACAGTGTCCCACCAGGCTCTGACGAAAGATTGTACGCCTCCTCTTTTATTTGGACTTTCCCTGATCACATGGCATCAGATGTTTTTAAAGGCACGGGGGTCGTAAACATCCGCTGCCTTTGGTCACAAAACAGTTCAAAGAAAAGGTGCCTGGAGGGGAGTCAGGTCCCGCTTCTTCTCCGCTTTGTAGATCTCGGGTCAAGACAAAATCTTCCTGTGGATTACAATGCATCAAAGAAACCGACACCTTCATGTCGCTTCCTGTCCTACTCAGTGGAGTTTTACAAGCCTTTTGCTTGGTAGGAGCAAAGACAGCTTTTGTCTGCTCGCCGGGAACTCATTGCAACACAAAGTTTTGTGATAACTTAGCTACACTTATTCTGACGTAAGTAGCATATTTAATTTGTTGTTTTTGTTTTCTAAAGACACCAATTTTTGCTGGTGTTTTTCTGTAATGTGCCAATGATAAACAAGTCACGGGCCCCAGATGGTCCCTGTAACGCTCTTTGATCACCCCAGCTATAGAAGCTAACTGTTTAATACCGTAGTTGTCAGGTTCAAACACTGATGACATCTATTAAACAAGACAAAAGGCAAGGAATCAAACAGAGACAAAATTCAAGTTGGACTCAGATCTGAGGAGAGACATGGCCACTGTACTCTCTGAACAGTTCTGCACCACGCTCTTACGAAGAAGGTTTTCGTCTCCTCATTTATTTAGATGTTCAATGTTTACGCAACAACACCTGTCTCAACAGGAATGGGGAGTATGTAAACAGTCATTGTTTTCGGTCACATTGAAGACAAAAGAAGAAGATGCCCCGGGCTTGGGTTCGTCCTGGATTCAGCTTGAGCAGCTTTTCGAGGACAATGGATGACCCCTCCCGTCTCATTCCACCGTACACAGCGGAATCTTCCAAGCGTTTGGCTTGGTGCAACAAAGACAGCTTCTTGTCTGTTCATTGGAAACTCAGAACGGAAAGTTTTTTGATAATTTAAATACAATTTTTCTGACAGTAGTATTAGTTCATTCTATGTCACATACGGGACGCGAGTCGGATGGCTGGCCGGAAGTAGTAAAATCAGCTGTTCCCCTGGCAGGTTTTTCCCGTGTGATAAAAGAGGGGATAAACGGGGTAGTCCTTCTTGAGCTGACACATTCTTTTACCATAAATTACTGCCTTCGCACATGTCAATGTTTACTTTTGCATGTACAATAAATCAACATAAAATCCGTACTTTGGAGCAATGTTCACAGACTCTAGTATTTTGCTTGTTAGCTTCCCGTCGCAGGCGAGCACTGATGGTCGTGGACTCGTGGTTGGGGGAAAAGTTGTTGGATGCGAGAAAATGTCCGATGCGTTGCAACGGTCGATGATTTTTGTGGTGTAGCAGATGTGATGCTGAAGAGAGAGGGCTTAAAATGCGTTCCTGTTTGCGGGTCTGCTGATCACTTTCTGGGTGGGGGTGTCACTGGTGTCATATTAATATATATTTTTTCTAATATTTTCGCGATCGACCGGTAGGGTCCCAAAGATCGACTGGTAGATCGCGATCGACGGGTTGGCGACCTCTGTTCTTGGATGTTTGCGGCGTTGTAATGCTGCCAAACTCAAACAAACCTCATACATTTGTCCAGTCCCTGCAACTCACGAATTTGTCCCTGAGTAGTGCTCAAACAAGCAAGCCAACTCTCTAACCAATCAAACTTCTGGCGACTCGACCATGCAGCCCATTTTTCTTCAAGTGCCTCCTTATTGTGCATCCTGAAACAGCCACACCACAATTTTTCAGAGAGTCCTGTATTTCAGCCGAAGTTATTTATGGATTTTTCTTTGCATCCCGAACAATTTTCCTGGCAGTTGTGGCTGAAATCTTTGCTGGTCTACCTGAATCCCTCATTTTCCACTTCTTAATCAGCGTTTGAACACTGCTGATTGGCATTCTCAATTCCTTGGGTATCTTTTTATACCCCTTTCCTGTTTTATGCAGTTCAATGACCTTTTCTCGCAGATCCTTTGACAATTCTTTTGCCTTCCCCATGACTCAGAATCCAGAAACATATGTGCAGCACTGGATGAAAGATGCAATGGTCTGTCAGAATCCCAGAAACTCACTACACATTAATTACAAACAAACATGTCACAGGTGAGGATTGGAACCTTGATTAGCCATTCAAACCTGTTTGTGTCAACTTTTGTGCATGTTATCAGGTCAAAGTCACTGGGGTATGTAAACTTTTGATCAGGGTCATTTGGGTACTTTCTTTTGTCATTTTGATTTAAAAAGAGTAAACACAGTTGTTTGCCAATGAATAGCTTCACACAACCATTAAGCATGAGTGGAAGAAAGGTTTTTGTGTTATCATTCATACTCTCTGAAGAATGGCCAAGAATTCATACATTCTCCCAGGGTATGTAAACTTATGAGCACGACTGTATATCGCCCACCCACTGTTTTGTTCTCTGGTCCGGACCCCAGGATACAGAGCTGGGAAGGTGACGCGCAGGCAAGAAGTTTGTTTGAATATGGAAAACCTAGGTACTGCAAAAACAAACCTAGTGCAGCATGGTAGTGCACAGAAGACAAACTTGTTGAAGTACAATGATCCAGCATCAGCAAGGAGCAACAGGCTTGATTAGTGATTCTTAAACTGTGGTATGTGTACCACTAGTAGTATGCGGGCTCCATCGAGGTGTACGCCAAATAATTGATTCATTATTTAAGTACAGTCTTGTGTTTTCCTATATTCAAGCACAGTGTTACTGTTCAAACTACGTGTAATGTTACAATATCCAAAAATATTAAACTTCCGCTTTGTTTTTAATAAATACTTATGCCTATGCGCTACTGTACTTTAATGTTGGTCATTGTGGTGGTACTTGTAGAGGCAATTTTTTTCATAAGTGAAAACAGTTTGAGAACTGCATCCCACGCTTTGCATTGGACTTGGTGGTGTATGGTTTAGATGCAGCGGCTCGGCCATGGAAACCCATTCCATGAAGCTCTCTGCGTACTGTACGTGGGCTAATTGGAAGGCCACATGAAGTTTGGAGCTCTGTAGCAGCTGACTGTGCAGAAAGTCTTTGCACTATGCGCTTCAGCATCCGCGGACCCCTCTGTGTTAGATTACGGGGCCTACCACTCGGGGGCTGAGTTGCTGTTGTTCCCAAACTCTTCCGTTTTCTTATAATAAAGCCGACAGTTGAATTTGGAATATTTAGGAGCGAGGACATTTCAGGACTGGATTTGTTGCACAGGTGGCATCCTATGACAGTTCCACGCTGGAAATGACTGAGAGGGGCCCATTCTTTCACAAATGTTTGTAGAAACAGACTCCATGCCTAAGTGATTAGGACACCTGATTCTCATCATTTGGACGGGTGGCCAAATACTTTTGGCAATATAGTGTATGTCAGCAAACTGCTTTCTTCTGACTGCACCTCGGCTTATCTAGAACAGTGGTCCCCAACCACCGGGCCGATTGGTACCGGGCCGCGCAAGAAATGAAAAAAAAAAAAATATATATATATATATATATATTTTTTTAAATTAAATCAACATAAAAACACTATATATACATATTGTGTATGTGTATGTCAATATAGATCAATACAGTCTGCAGGTATACAGTCCGTAAGCACACATGATTGTATTTCTTAATGGAAAAAAAAAATAAAAATAAAAAAAAAAAACCCCCCCCCCCGGTCCGTGGGACACATT
>NC_084737.1:80975171-80977671 GCF_033978785.1 Entelurus aequoreus
TCTGTTATGGTGTTTGGGGCGTAGAGGTGTCCTAATACACAGTCTGTTATGGTGTTTGGGGCGTAGAGGTGTCCTAATACACAGTCTGTTATGGTGTTTGGGGCGTAGGGGTGTCCTAATACACAGTCTGTTATGGTGTTTGGGGCGTAGAGGTGTCCTAATACACAGTCTGTTATGGTGTTTGGGGCGTAGAGGTGTCCTAATGCACAGTCTGTTATGGTGTTTGGGGCGGAGAGGTGTCCTAATACACAGTCTGTTATGGTGTTTGGGGCGTAGAGGTGTCCTAATACACAGTCTGTTATGGTGTTTGGGGCGTAGAGGTGTCCTAATACACAGTCTGTTATGGTGTTTGGGGCGTAGAGGTGTCCTAATACACAGTCTGTTATGGTGTTTGGGGCGTAGAGGTGTCCTAATACACAGTCTGTTATGGTGTTTGGGGCGTAGAGGTGTCCTAATGCACAGTCTGTTATGGTGTTTGGGGCGTAGAGGTGTCCTAATGCACAGTCTGTTATGGTGTTTGGGGCGTAGAGGTGTCCTAATGCACAGTCTGTTATGGTGTTTGGGGCGTAGAGGTGTCCTGATGCACAGTCTGTTGTGGTGTTTGGGGCGTAGAGGTGTCCTAATACACAGTCTGTTATGGTGTTTGGGGCGTAGAGGTGTCCTAATGCACAGTCTGTTATGGTGTTTGGGGCGTAGGGGTGTCTTAATGCACAGTCTGTTATGGTGTTTGGGGCGTAGAGGTGTCCTAATACACAGTCTGTTATGGTGTTTGGGGCGTAGAGGTGTCCTAATGCACAGTCTGTTATGGTGTTTGGGGCGTAGAGGTGTCCTAATACACGGTCTGTTATGGTGTTTGGGGCGTAGAGGTGTCCTAATACACAGTCTGTTATGGTGTTTGGGGCGTAGAGGTGTCCTAATGCACAGTCTGTTATGGTGTTTGGGGCGTAGAGGTGTCCTAATGCACAGTCTGTTATGGTGTTTGGGGCGTAGAGGTGTCCTGATGCACAGTCTGTTGTGGTGTTTGGGGCGTAGAGGTGTCCTAATACACAGTCTGTTATGGTGTTTGGGGCGTAGGGGTGTCTTAATGCACAGTCTGTTATGGTGTTTGGGGCGTAGAGGTGTCCTAATGCACAGTCTGTTATGGTGTTTGGGGCGTAGAGGTGTCCTAATACACAGTCTGTTATGGTGTTTGGGGCGTAGAGGTGTCCTAATGCACAGTCTGTTATGGTGTTTGGGGCGTAGAGGTGTCCTAATACACGGTCTGTTATGGTGTTTGGGGCGTAGAGGTGTCCTAATACACAGTCTGTTATGGTGTTTGGGGCGTAGAGGTGTCCTAATGCACAGTCTGTTATGGTGTTTGGGGCGTAGAGGTGTCCTAATACACAGTCTGTTATGGTGTTTGGGGCGTAGAGGTGTCCTAATACACAGTCTGTTATGGTGTTTGGGGCGTAGAGGTGTCTTAATGCACAGTCTGTTATGGTGTTTGGGGCGTAGAGGTGTCCTTATGCACAGTCTGTTATGGTGTTTGGGGCGTAGAGGTGTCCTAATGCACAGTCTGTTATGGTGTTTGGGGCGTAGAGGTGTCCTGATGCACAGTCTGTTGTGGTGTTTGGGGCGTAGAGGTGTCCTAATACACAGTCTGTTATGGTGTTTGGGGCGTAGGGGTGTCCTAATGCACAGTCTGTTATGGTGTTTGGGGCGTAGGGGTGTCTTAATGCACAGTCTGTTATGGTGTTTGGGGCGTAGAGGTGTCCTAATACACAGTCTGTTATGGTGTTTGGGGCGTAGAGGTGTCCTAATGCACAGTCTGTTATGGTGTTTGGGGCGTAGAGGTGTCCTAATACACAGTCTGTTATGGTGTTTGGGGCGTAGAGGTGTCCTAATACACAGTCTGTTATGGTGTTTGGGGCGTAGAGGTGTCCTAATGCACAGTCTGTTATGGTGTTTGGGGCGTAGAGGTGTCCTAATGCACAGTCTGTTATGGTGTTTGGGGCGTAGAGGTGTCCTAATGCACAGTCTGTTATGGTGTTTGGGGCGTAGAGGTGTCCTGATGCACAGTCTGTGGTGGTGTTTGGGGCGTAGAGGTGTCCTAATACACAGTCTGTTATGGTGTTTGGGGCGTAGGGGTGTCCTAATGCACAGTCTGTTATGGTGTTTGGGGCGTAGGGGTGTCTTAATGCACAGTCTGTTATGGTGTTTGGGGCGTAGAGGTGTCCTAATGCACAGTCTGTTATGGTGTTTGGGGCGTAGAGGTGTCCTAATGCACAGTCTGTTATGGTGTTTGGGGCATAGAGGTGTCCTAATGCACAGTCTGTTATGGTGTTTGGGGCGTAGAGGTGTCCTAATGCACAGTCTGTTATGGTGTTTGGGGCGTAGAGGTGTCCTAATGCACAGTCTGTTATGGTGTTTGGGGCGTAGGGGTGTCTTAATGCACAGTCTGTTATGGTGTTTGGGGCGTAGAGGTGTCCTAATACAGTCTGTTATGGTGTTTGGGGCGTAG
>NC_084737.1:80980171-80985171 GCF_033978785.1 Entelurus aequoreus
GCTTCAGTAGACTCCCCTGAAGAGCAGGGAAACCTGTGAAACAAACCTGTAGGAATGAAAAAACCTCTGTGTTTTTTTTGCCCTAAGGAATATTCCGCTCTACTCCAGTATTGACCACTGTTTAACGGATAAACCACTATATATATATATATATATATATATATATATATATATATATATATATATATATATATATATATATATATATATATATATATATATATATATATATATATATATACTCCTATTAAATCAGAGTCAATAGTAAGACATAATTTAAAAAGGTCATTGTTATCGTTACGCCGCCATCCTGTGTTAATGTCTGTTTATAATTGTGATCAAAAATGTAACTATTTAATGATCTTGAAAAAAAAATTCATTTGAAATGTCAAGCAGCTAAAATGTGGCAAACATGGATAAGAAGTGAACGTTTTTTTTTGGTGCATTTTTCCCATCATGCCTTGCAATGGATTTAAATGGGTGTAATTTTGATTTGTTTTATGATGGTTTTCTGTTTTTAAAAAATAAATTAAAATATCCCCAAAGTTCATTGTGCAGGTTTTGTGTGACAATGTTTGTTGACTTTCTGTGCTGGTTGATTTTTTATTTTTTTCCTGCGTAATGACTAGGGAAGGTTGTTTGAATTGGGTTATATAAGTCAATTTTTTTGCATAAATTTACCAGAAAATGCACTTTGTGGTCACTTTTCTGTGTCAATAAAGTCCTCCTCAACAAAGATATTTGTTTCCCCCTGCGCCATGACTAGGGAAAGTTGTTTGGATTGGGTTATATAAGTCAATGCTGTGCATGCATTTGCCAGAAAATGCACTTCGTGGTCACTTTTCTGTGTCAACCACATCCTCCTCAAAAAAGTGACGTTTTTCCCCCCTGCAACGTGACTAGGGAAGGTTGTTTGGATTGGGTTATATAAGTAAATGATGTGCATGAATTTGCCAGAAAATGCACTTCATGGTCACTTTTCTGTGTCAATCACATCCTCCTCAAAAAAGTGACAGTTTTATTTTCTGCGCCATGACTAGGGAAGGTTGTTTGGATTGGGTTATTTAAGTTAAATGCTGTGCATAAATGCACTTCATGGTCACTTTTCTGTGTCAATCACGCCCTCCTACAAAAAGTGAAATTTTTTCCCTCTGCGCCATGACTAGGGAAGGTTGTTTGGATTGGGTTATTTAAGTAAATTCTGTGCATAAATGCACTTCATGGTCACTTTTCTGTGTCAATCACATTCTTCTCAAAAAAGTGTTTTTTCCCCCCCTGCGCCATGACTGGGGAAGGTTGTTTGGATTGGGTTGTATAAGTAAATGCTGTGCATGAATTTTCCAGAAAATGCACTTCATGGTCACTGTTCTGTGTCAATCATGTCCTCTTCAAAAAAGTTAAAATTGTACTTTCTGCGCCATGACTAGGGAAGGTTGTTTGAATTGGGCTATATAAGTAAATGATGTGTATGAATTTGCCAGGAAAACGCACTTTGTGGTCACTTTCCTGTGTCAATCATGTCCTCCTCAAAAAAAGTGATTTATTTTTTCCCTGCGCCATGACTAGGGAAGGTTGTTTGGATTGAGTTATATAAGTAAGTGCTGTGCATGAATTTTCCAGAAAATGCACTTCATGGTCACTTTTCTGTGTCAATCACGTCCTCCTCAAAAAAGTGAAAATGTTATTTTCTGCGCCATGACTAGGGAAGGTTGTTTGAATTCGGCTACATATGTAAATGATGTGTATGAATTTGCCAGGAAAATGCACTTTGTGGTCACTTTTCTGTGTCAATCATGTCCTCCTCAAAAAAAGTTATTTCTTTTTCCCCTGCGCCATGACTAGGGAAGGTTGTTTGGATTGAGTTATATAAGTAAGTGCTGTGCATGAATTTTCCAGAAAATGCACCTCATGGTCACTTTTCTGTGTCAATCACGCCCTCCTCAAAAAAGGGAAAATGTTATTTTCTGCGCCATGACTAGGGAAGGTTGTTTGAATTGGGCTATATAAGTAAATGATGTGTATGAATTTGCCAGGAAAATGCACTTTGTGGTCACTTTTCTGTGTCAATCATGTCCTCCTCAAAAAAAGTTATTTATTTTTTCCCTGCGCCATGACTAGGGAAGGTTGTTTGGATTGAGTTATATAAGTAAGTGCTGTGCATGAATTTTCCAGAAAATGCACTTCATGGTCACTTTTCTGTGTCAATCACGTCCTCCTCAAAAAAGTGAAAATGTTATTTTCTGCGCCATGACTAGGGAAGGTTGTTTGAATTGGGCTATATAAGTAAATGATGTGTATGAATTTGCCAGGAAAATGCACTTTGTGGTCACTTTTCTGTGTCAATCATGTCCTCCTCAAAAAAAGTGATTTATTTTTTCCCTGCGCCATGACTAGGGAAGGTTGTTTGGATTGAGTTATATAAGTAAGTGCTGTGCATGAATTTTCCAGAAAATGCACTTCATGGTCACTTTTCTGTGTCAATCACGTCCTCCTCAAAAAAGTGACCATTTTCTTTTCTGCGCCATGACTAGAGAAGGTTGTTTGAATTGGGTTACATAAGTAAATGATGTGTATGAATTTGCCAGGAAAACGCACTTTGTGGTCACTTTCCTGTGTCAATCATGTCCTCCTCAAAAAAAATTATTTATTTTTTCCCTGCGCCATGACTAGGGAAGGTTGTTTGGATTGAGTTATATAAGTAAGTGCTGTGTATGAATTTTCCAGAAAATGCACTTCATGGTCACTTTTCTGTGTCAATCACGTCCTCCTCAAAAAAGCGAACATTTTATTTTCTGCGCCATGACTAGGGAAGGTTGCTTGAATTGGGCTATATAAGTAAATGATGTGTATGGATTTGCCAGGAAAACGCACTTTGTGGTCGCTTTCCTGTGTCAATCATGTCCTCCTCAAAAAAAGTTATTTATTTTTTCCCTGCGCCATGACTAGGGAAGGTTGTTTGGATTGAGTTGTATAAGTAAGTGCTGTGCATGAATTTTCCAGAAAATGCACTTCATGGTCACTTCTCTGTGTCAATCACGTCCTCCTAAAAAAAGTGACAATTTCATTTTCTGCGCCATGACTAGGGAAGGTTGTTTGAATTGAGCTATATACAGTAAGTAAATTATGTGTATGAATTTGCCAGGAAAATGCACTTTGTGGTCACTTTTCTGTGTCAATCATGTCCTCCTCAAAAAAGTGATTTATTTTTTCCCTGCGCCATGACTAGGGAAGGTTGTTTGGATTGAGTTATATAAGTAAGTGCTGTGCATGAATTTTCCAGAAAATGCACTTCAGGGTCACTTTTCTGTGTCAATCACGTCCTCCTCAAAAAAGTGAACATTTTATTTTCTGCGCCATGACTAGGGAAGGTTGTTTGAATTGGGCTATATAAGTAAATGATGTGTATGAATTTGCCAGGAAAACGCACTTTGTGGTCGCTTTCCTGTGTCAATCATGTCCTCCTCAAAAAAAGTGATTTATTTTTTCCCTGCGCCATGACTAGGGGAGGTTGTTTGGATTGAGTTATATAAGTAAGTGCTGTGCATGGATTTGCCAGAAAATGCACTTCATGGTCACTTTTCTGTGTCAATCACGCCCTCCTCAAAAAAGTGACAATCAAGCACCTATCATACGAGCAGTTATTTACATTTATTTACATCTTGCGGGCCACATTGCAGACGCGGGTTGTAGTTTGGACACCCCTGTTTTAGTCCATATCCCCCCATCCCACTATTACATAATGCTAAAGATATAACATTATGATGGAAAAACATCCTAATATTGCTTGAAAGATTGCTATTTATACATAAAACACATTAGGGATGAATCACTGCGTGTTTTGGAGAAGAAAAAAGTGAAAACAGAAGGAAGATCATTTGAGACAAGAGGCCTTGAAGAGGAACGAGATTAAAAAAAAAAAAAAAAGAGAGACAAGGGGACAATTGAGATCAGAGGAGACATGAAAACAGATGAGCCAGAATGGGATGAAAAGGTTTACAAAGAAAAGAGGAGAATAAAAGTGAAGGGCGTATGCAAGAGTTGATGGAAGGCAACAAAGGAAGGATCAAAGCAGCGATAAGGAATGGACGTGACATATCAAAGTCATGACAGGAAGCCTTTGGAGCTGCAGAAAGAGAGTGTGACGTGTGTGCGTGTTTTCATGCAAGGAATAAATAATACAGCGTCACACCCGTGTACACCCCGCCATGTGACGCCCGTCGCCTTGGAAACAACCTGATGCTCGCGTGATGTCTAACGACAGGCGCAGCTGCGGAAGAAGTCATCTGGTGACATTTCATCTCCAAATAGGCCCTCTGGTGCTGCACCTTAATGGAAGTGAACACATTGTGGGGTAGCCAATGTGCCATTTAAGTAAAGAACATTTCATGAATATTGCTCTACAGTACATTTGCATTTAAATGGGGTTTTATTTTTTTCCTGCGAACTTGCTAAAAAAGAAAGGTGAGTCAGGATAAATACAGTAAACATGAGTGTTCACATTGCACTATTCCTCACTTAAATGCCCTTTTTTCCACCACTGCTTATTTATTTATTTTTTGGGGGGGGGATTAGGATTAGCTTTTGTGGGATAACTGCATGCTGCTTTTATTAAAGCCACAATAATGTGTTTTATCCTCGGTAATTGAGTAATACAAGTTTGTGGCAAAACCCGCATGGATAGACTAGTTAGGATAAGGAAGGAAAAGAAAGAAAACCAACCAATGTTCAGTCTTGGCCGATATTGATAGCACCGTAATTTTCGTTGCTACTGAAAGCCACTACTAGCGACCATGCAGTCTGATAGTTTATATATAAATGATGAAATCTTAACATTGCAACACATGCCAATACGGCCGGGTTAGATTACTAAAGGGCAATTTTAAATTTCGCGCAAAATATCCTGCTGAAAACGTCTCGGTATGATGACGTCTGCGCTTGACGTCACGGACTGTAGCGGGCATTTTGGGACAGCATTGTGGTCAGCTATTAAGTCGTCTTGT
>NC_084737.1:80990171-81012671 GCF_033978785.1 Entelurus aequoreus
TCCTGATGAAAAAAAATACAAAGACTCAAAGCTCATCTTTGTCTATTTAGGAAGCGTAGTATAATCCTTAACGATAACCAACATTTTTTTTTTAATAATAGAAAATACATACAAAGACTCAATATAATCCAAAAGTCAAATCTACGTCATGCTCGCTTATATATACCTAATAAATAAATGCATAATAAAGCATGCATATTTTAATAATTCTTACTTGTTTTGAAAACTGACACATTCCATAATAGAAAAATTAAAATATGAAGACTCAAAATAATCCAAAAGTCAAATGTCATTGGTTGTTTAGACTGGAGTGTTGGCCACTGTGTTCAGCTCATCTTTGTCTTTTTGAGAAGTGTACTATAATACATTACGATAAGCAACATTTTTTTAATAATAGAAATTAAATACAAACACTCAAAATAATCCAAAAGTCAAATCTACGTCATGCTCGCTTATGTACCTACAGTCACATTTGCATAATCAATAAATACTTATTAAAGCATGCATAATAAACACGCTTATAATGTGACTAATTCATACCAGTTTTGAGAACTGAATTTCATAATTTAACAAAAAATTAAGACTCAAAATAATCCAAAAGTTTAACCTACGATGCGCTCACTCACTTGTGTGCATAATAAAGAAGTATCATTTAATCAATGTAATCACTTTTTGCCAGTTCTCAACGATAACGCATTTTCTGATGAGAAAAAATACAAAGACTCAAAGCTCATCTTTGTCTATTTGGGAAGCGTAGTATAATCCTTAACGATAACCAACATTTTTTTTTTTAATAATAGAAAATACATACAAAGACTCAATATAATCCAAAAGTCAAATCTACGTCATGCTCACTTATATATACCTAATAAATAAATGCATAATAAAGCATGCATAATAAACATGCATATTTTAATAATTCTTACTTGTTTTGAAAACCAACACATTTCATAAAAATAAAAAAAAATATATGAAAACTCAAAATAATCCAAAAGTCAAATGTCATTGCTTGTTTGGACTGGAGTGTTGGCCATTGTGTTCAGCTCATCTTTGTCTTTTTGGGAAGCGTAGTATATACCTTAACGATAAGGAAACATTTTTTTTATAATAGAAATTAAATAAAAACACTCAAAATAATCCAAAAGTCAAATCTACGTCATGCTCGCTTATAAACCTACAGTCACATTTGCATAATCAATAAATACTTATTAAAGCATGCACAATAAACACGCTTATAATGTGATTAAGTCATACTAGTTTTGAGAACTGAATTTCATAATTTAACAAAAAATGAAGACTCAAAATAATCCAAAAATGAAACCTACAGTGCGCTCACTCACTTGTGTGCATAATAAAGAAGTATCATTTAATCAATGTAATCACTTTTTGCCAGTTCTTAACGATAACGCATTTCTTGATGAAAAAAAATACAAAGACTCAAAGCTCATCTTTGTCTAATTGGGAAGCGTAGTATAATCCTTAACGATAACCAACATTTTATTTTTAATATTAGAAAATACATACAAAGACTCAATATAATCCAAAAGTCAAATCTACGTCATGCTCGCTTATATATACCTAATAAATAAATATATAATAAAGCTTGCATAATAAACATGCATATTTTAATCATTCTTATCCGTTTTGAAAACCGACACATTTCATAATAAAAAAAATATATGAAGACTCAAAATAATCCAAAAGTCAAATGTCATTGCTTGTTTGGACTGGAGTGTTGGACATTGTGTTCAGCTCATCTTTGTCTTTTTGGGAAGCGTAGTATATACCTTAACGATAAGGAAACATTTTTTTATAATAGAAATTAAATACAAACACTCAAAATAATCCAAAAGTCAAATCTACGTCATGCTCGCTTATAAACCTACAGTCACATTTGCATAATCAATAAATATTTATCAAAGCATGCACAATAAACACGCTTATAATGTGATTAATTCATACTAGTTTTGAGAACTGAATTTCATATTTTAACAAAAAATGAAGACTCAAAATAATCCAAAAGTTAAACCTACGGTGCGCTCACTCACTTGTGTGCATAATAAAGAAGTATCATTTAATCAATGTAATCACTTTTTGCCAGTTCTTAACGATAACGCATTTCCTGATGAAAAAAAATACAAAGCTCATCTTTGTCTATTTGGGAAGCGTAGTATAATCCTTAACAATAACCAACATTTTATTTTTTAATAATAGAAAATACATACAAAGACTCAATATAATCCAAAAGTCAAATCTACGTCATGCTCGCTTATATATACCTAATAAATAAATGCATAATAAAGCATGCATATTTTAATAATTCTTACTTGTTTTGAAAACCGACACATTTCATAATAGAAAAATTTAAATATGAAGACTCAAAATAATCCAAAAGTCAAATGTCATTGGTTGTTTGGACTGGAGTGTTGGCCATTGTGTTCAGCTCATCTTTGTCTTTTTGAGAAGCGTAATATAATACATTACGATAAGCAACATTTTTTTAATAATAGAAATTAAATACAAACACTCAAAATAATCCAAAAGTCAAATCTACGTCATGCTCGCTTATATACCTACAGCCACATTTGCATAATCAATACATATTTATCAAAGCATGCACAATAAACACGCTTATAATGTGATTAATTCATACTAGTTTTGAGAACTGTATTTCATAATTTAACAAAAAATGAAGACTCAAAATAATCCAAAAGTTCAACCTACGGTGCGCTCACTCACTTGTGTGCATAATAAAGAAGTATCATTTAATCAATGTAATCACTTTTTGCCAGTTCTTAACGATAACGCATTTCCTGATGAAAAAAAATACAAAGACTCAAAGCTCATCTTTGTCTAATTGGGAAGCGTAGTATAATCCTTAACGATAATCAACTTTTTTTTTTTTAATAATAGAAAATACATACAAAGACTCAATATAATCCAAAAGTCAAATCTACGTCATGCTCGCTTATATATACCTAATAAATAAATATATAATAAAGCTTGCATAATAAACATGCATATTTTAATCATTCGTATCCGTTTTGAAAACCGACACATTTCATAATAAAAAAAATATATGAAGACTCGAAATAATCCAAAAGTCAAATGTCATTGGTTGTTTGGACTGGAGTGTTGGCCATTGTGTTCAGCTCATGTTTGTCTAATTGGGAAGCGTAGTATAATCCTTAACGATAACCAACTTTTTTTTTTTTAATAATAGAAAATACATACAAAGACTCAATATAATCCAAAAGTCAAATCTACGTCATGCTCGCTTATATATACCTAGTAAATAAATATATAATAAAGCTTGCATAATAAACATGCATATTTTAATCATTCTTATCCGTTTTGAAAACCGACACATTTCATAATAAAAAAAATATATGAAGACTTGAAATAATCCAAAAGTCAAATGTCATTGGTTGTTTGGACTGGAGTGTTGGCCATTGTGTTCAGCTCATCTTTGTCTTTTTGGGAAGCGTAGTATATACCTTAACGATAAGGAAACATTTTTTTATAATAGAAATTAAATACAAACACTCAAAATAATCCAAAAGTCAAATCTACGTCATGCTCGCTTATAAACCTACAGCCACATTTGCATAATCAATAAATATTTATTAAAGCATGCATAATAAACACGCTTATAATGCTCCCTGCTAGTTTCTATTGACAACCGACACATTTCATAACAGAAATAAAAGACAATGACTCAAAAAGTCTAAAAGTCAAATAACATGCTCGTTTACCCTCAGATACATTTGTGTGGATAATTGATGTGTTATTGAATTATTGTAATGAATCATTGCCAGTTTTAAGGGGAATTTACCTTTTTTTTTTTTTTTAACAAAAATAGAGTACAATGACTAAAATTAACCACTCACTCAGAACCATAATCAAACAGGTTTTTTTTCTAAGTAAATCTTGAAAGTGGTAGTGCCATGCGATTCAGTTATCAGTTTTTATTGATACCTGACATTTTTTGCAGTATAAGCAAACAACTAAGACTCAAAATAATCCAAAAGTCAAACTCACAGCACATTCACTCTGCGTAATAAAGATGTGTCGTAACTAATGCAATTGCTCCCTATTAGTTTCTAATGACAACCGACACATTTCATAACAGAAATAAAATATGATGACTCAAAAAATCTATTAGTCCAATCCATAACACGCTCGTTTACCCGCAGATAAATGTGTGTGGATAATTAATATGTTCTTGAATTATTGTGAAGAATCATTGCCAGTTTTAAGGAAAATCTCACGTTTTTAACGAAAATAGAGTACAAAGACTCAAAATAGTCCAAAAGCCGCTCACTCAGAACCATATTCGAACAAGTTTTTTTTCTAAGCAAATCTTGAAAGTAGTAGTGTCATGTGATTCAGTTGTCAGTTTTTTATAGATAACTGACATTTTTTGGTATAAACAAAAAACTAATACTCAAAATAATCCAAAAGTCAAACTCACAGCACATTCACTGTGCGTAATAAAGACGTGTCATGTAACTAATGCAATCGCTCCCAGCTAGTTTCTAATGACAACCAACGGGACAAGTGGTAGAAAATGGATGGATGGATGGATGGACATTTCATAACAGAAATAAAAGACGATGACTCAAAAAGTCTAAAAGTCAAATCCATGACATGTTCAATTACCCGCAGATAGATTTGTGTGGATAATTGATATTATTGTAATGAATCATTGCCAGTTTTAAAGGGAATCTACACATTTTTAAACAAAAATAGAGTATGAAGGCTCAAAATAGTCCAAAAGCCGCTCACTCAGAACCATATTCGAACAGTTTTTTTTAATGGAAATCTGAAGGTGGTAGTGTCATGTGATCCGATTATCAGTTGTTATTGATAACTTACATTTTTTGTAGTATTAAAAAAAAACTAATACTCAAAATAATCCAAAAGTCAAAATTACAGCACATTCACTCTGCGTAATAAAGACGTGTCATGTAACTAATGCAATTGCTCCCTGCTAGTTTATAATGACAACCGACACATTTCATAACATAAATAAATGACTCAAAAAGTCTAAAAGTCAAATCCATAACATGTTCAATTACCCACAAATACATTTGTGTGGATAATTGATATGATTGTAATGAATCATTGCCAGTTTTAAAGGGAATCTACACATTTTTAAACGAAAATAGAGTATGAAGACTCAAAATAGTCCAAAAGCCGCTCACTCAGAACCATATTTAAACAGTTGTTTTTTCAAATAAATCTGAAGGTGGTAGTGTCATGTCATGTGATTCAATTATCAGTTTTTATTGATAACTGACATTTTTAGTATAAAAAAACCCCAACTAATACTCAAAATAATCCAAAAGTCAAACTCACAGCACATTCACTCTGCGTAATAAAGACATGTCATGTAACTAATGCAATTGCTCCCTGCTAGTTTCTAATGACAACCGACACATTTCATAACAGAAATAAAAGACGATGACTCAAAAAGTCTAAAAGTCAAATCCATGACATGTTCAATTACCCGCAGATAGATTTGTGTGGATAATTGATATTATTGTAATAAATCATTGCCAGTTGTAAAGGGAATCTTCACATTTTTAAACAAAAAAAGAGTATGAAGACTCAAAATAGTCCAAAAGCCGCTCACTCAGAACCATATCCGAACAGGTTTTTTTTTTTCTAAGCAAATCTTGAAGGTAGTAGTGTCATGTGATTCAGTTGTCAGTTTTTTTTATATATAACTGACATTTTTTGGTATAAACAAAAAACTAATACTCAAAATAATCCAAAAGTCAAACTCACAGCACATTCACTGTGCGTAATAAAGACGTGTCATGTAACTAATGCAATTGCTCCCAGCTAGTTTCTAATGACAACCAACGGGACAAGTGGTAGAAAATGAATGGATGGATGGACATTTCATAACAGAAATAAAAGACGATGACTCAAAAAGTCTAAAAGTCAAATCCATGACATGTTCAATTACCCGCAGATGCATTTGTGTGGATAATTGATATTATTGTAATGAATCATTGCCAGTTTTAAAGGGAATCTACACATTTTTAAACAGAAATAGAGTATGAAGACTCAAAATAATCCAAAAGCCGCTTACTCAGAACCATATTCGTGTGCGTGATAAAGTCGTACTGCATCATTTAATTCAAGTGATCACTCATCTCACAGCTAATTGATGACATCCACCACCTTTCACAGAAGACTAGAAATAATCCACAATGTCAGGGTGGTTATATGCTCCATGATGTCGTCTCAGTATTTATTATTAGAGCAGCCATCTGGAGGTTGTTCAGTGTCCTTCTCTGCGGAGACAGAATCTTAAAGGCCTTGTTTTTGTGTTTTTTTAAGTGTTTTTTTTTCTTTCTTAAAGCCACGGCGTCGCCGTGTTCCACCCGTGTGTGTTTACTCCAAGTAAAACTACGCTCCTCACAGTAAGAAAGATCTGCAGGATGATTCATTGCCAGCAGGCTGATAGAAGCCAATTACAGAGTCTGAGAGGAGGCTGCACACTGTGCCAATACAACGTGCATGGAAATGAAGAATCTACATGAAAGACAAACTGTAAATGAAGAATCTAGATGAAAGACAAAGTGTAAATGAAGAATCTAGATGAAAGACAAAGTGTAAATGAAGAATCTAGATGAAAGACAAACTGTAAATGAAGAATCTACATGAAAGACAAACTGTAAATGAAGAATCTAGATGATAGACAAACTGTAAATGAAGAATCTAGATGAAAGACAAACTGTAAATGAAGAATCTAGATGATAGACAAACTGTAAATGAAGAATCTAGATGACAGACAAACTGTAAATGAAGAATCTAGATGAAAGACAAAGTGTAAATGAAGAATCTAGATGAAAGACAAACTGTAAATGAAGAATCTAGATGATAGACAAACTGTAAATGAAGAATCTAGATGAAAGACAAACTGTAAATGAAGAATCTAGATGATAGACAAAGTGTAAATGAAGAATCTAGATGAAAGACAAAGTGTAAATGAAGAATCTAGATGAAAGACAAAGTGTAAATGAAGAATCTAGATGAAAGACAAACTGTAAATGAAGAATCTAGATGAAAGACAAAGTGTAAATGAAGAATCTACATGAAAGACAAACTGTAAATGAAGAATCTAGATGATAGACAAACTGTAAATGAAGAATCTAGATGAAAGACAAACTGTAAATGAAGAATCTAGATGATAGACAAACTGTAAATGAAGAATCTAGATGAAAGACAAACTGTAAATGAAGAATCTAGATGAAAGACAAACTGTAAATGAAGAATCTAGATGAAAGACAAAGTGTAAATGAAGAATCTAGATGAAAGACAAACTGTAAATGAAGAATCTAGATGATAGACAAACTGTAAATGAAGAATCTAGATGAAAGACAAACTGTAAATGAAGAATCTAGATGATAGACAAAGTGTAAATGAAGAATCTAGATGAAAGACAAAGTGTAAATGAAGAATCTAGATGAAAGACAAAGTGTAAATGAAGAATCTAGATGAAAGACAAACTGTAAATGAAGAATCTAGATGAAAGACAAAGTGTAAATGAAGAATCTAGATGAAAGACAAACTGTAAATGAAGAATCTAGATGAAAGACAAAGTGTAAATGAAGAATCTAGATGAAAGACAAAGTGTAAATGAAGAATCTAGATGAAAGACAAACTGTAAATGAAGAATCTAGATGAAAGACAAACTGTAAATGAAGAATCTAGATGATAGACAAAGTGTAAATGAAGAATCTAGATGAAAGACAAACTGTAAATGAAGAATCTAGATGAAAGACAAACTGTAAATGAAGAATCTAGATGAAGGACAAAGTGTAAATGAAGAATCTAGATGAAAGACAAACTGTAAATGAAGAATCTAGATGAAAGACAAAGTGTAAATGAAAAATCTAGATGAAAGACAAAGTGTAAATGAAGAATCTAGATGAAAGACAAAGTGTAAATGAAGAATCTAGATGAAAGACAAAGTGTAAATGAAAAATCTAGATGAAAGACAAAGTGTAAATGAAGAATCTAGATGAAAGACAAAGTGTAAATGAAGAATCTAGATGAAAGACAAACTGTAAATGAAGAATCTAGATGAAAGACAAACTGTAAATGAAGAATCTAGATGAAGGACAAAGTGTAAATGAAGAATCTAGATGAAAGACAAACTGTAAATGAAGAATCTAGATGAAGGACAAAGTGTAAATGAAGAATCTAGATGAAAGACAAAGTGTAAATGAAGAATCTAGATGAAGGACAAAGTGTAAATGAAGAATCTAGATGAAAGACAAACTGTAAATGAAGAATCTAGATGAAAGACAAACTGTAAATGAAGAATCTAGATGAAAGACAAAGTGTAAATGAAGAATCTAGATGAAAGACAAAGTGTAAATGAAGAATCTAGATGAAAGACAAAGTGTAAATGAAAAATCTAGATGAAAGATAAAGTGTAAATGAAGAATCTAGATGAAAGACAAACTGTAAATGAAGAATCTAGATGAAAGACAAACTGTAAATGAAGAATCTAGATGAAAGACAAACTGTAAATGAAGAATCTAGATGAAAGACAAACTGTAAATGAAGAATCTAGATGAAAGACAAACTGTAAATGAAGAATCTAGATGAAAGACAAACTGTAAATGAAGAATCTAGATGAAAGACAAACTGTAAATGAAGAATCTAGATGAAAGACAAACTGTAAATGAAGAATCTAGATGAAAGACAAAGTGTAAATGAAGAATCTAGATGAAAGACAAAGTGTAAATGAAGAATCTAGATGAAAGACAAAGTGTAAATGAAGAATCTAGATGAAAGACAAACTGTAAATGAAGAATCTAGATGAAAGACAAAGTGTAAATGAAGAATCTAGATGAAAGACAAAGTGTAAATGAAGAATCTAGATGAAAGACAAAGTGTAAATGAAGAATCTAGATGAAAGACAAAGTGTAAATGAAGAATCTAGATGAAAGACAAAGTGACTCCCATCCAAGGAGCTTCAGTGAGCGTTAAAGAGCGGCTGACTTGATATTTCAATGTGTGCACGGTTGATTATTCCAAATAAAACGAGCGCTAGTATGATTTATTACGATATGAGTGAGCACACATTACATTCTGGTGGCGATCATAAATAGCCTCCATTATTTATTTATTTTTTAAAAATAATTTTATACTAATTATGTGTAATTTCTATTGTGGTTTTTACACACACTAAAACATTATTCATTTAGATGTCTTTTTTTTTTTAGCATTTGTAAAAATCCTGCGACTACAAGACTAAAATTTTATAATTTATCTAGTAGATTTTTTTTTTTTTTAATTATACATTTATTTAATGATGAATTTTACAAGAACATGAAATAAATGTACAATTTTTCTGTCTTTTTACCTTTTTTAAAATGAGCTCAAATAGCCTCACTGCCACCTACAGGACTCAAGTAGAACTATTTCAAATGATATTGAATATTTATATATATACAGTATATATTAGAGATGTCCGATAAAATCGGCCTGCCGATATTATCGGCCGATTTATGCGTTAAAATGTAATATCGGAAATTATCGGTATCGGTTTTTTTATTATCGGTATCGTTTGTTTTGTTTTTTTTCTAAATTAAATCAACATAAAAAACACAATTAGTGCACCAACCCAAAAAAACCTCCCTCCCCCATTTACACTCATTCACACAAAAGGGTTGTTTATTTCTGTTATTAATATTCTGCTTCCTACATTATATATCAATATATATCAATACAGTCTGCAAGGGATACAGTCCGTAAGCACACATGATTGTGCGTGCTGCTGCTCCACTAATAGTACTAACCTTTAACAGTTAATTTTACTCATTTTCATTCATTACTAGTTTCTATGTAACTGATTTTATATTGTTTTACTTTCTTTTTTATTCAAGAAAATGTTTTTAATTTATTTATCTTATTTTACTAATTTTTAAAAAAAGTACCTTATCTTATCTTGTCCAAATTAGGCATAATAATGTGTTAATTCCACGACTGCATATATCGGTTGATATCGGTATCGGTTGATATCGGTATCGGTAATTAAAGAGTTGGACAATATCGGAATATCGGATATCGGCAAAAAGCCATTATCGGACATCCCAAGTATATATACATGTTTAGTAATCAGTGTATTTGGAAAGTATTTATTATTGATATATTCATTGCTTTATTGTTTTCAGACACATTTACTATGAAGAATTCGGCCACATTGTTTCTCATTTTCACCCTCTTTTTTTATGTAGCATTAGCAACATTGCTACTATCTACAGAAGTGTAAAAAAAACTTTGCTTTAGAGTTATTTAATCATTTATCAATTCATTATTTAAAAAAAAATTGCAATTAAGGACATGTTCACCCATCCATCCATCCATTTTCTACCGCTTATCCCTTTTGGGGTCACGGGGGATGCTGGAGCCTATCTCAGCTTCATTCCGGCGGAAGGCGGGGTACACCCTGGACAAGTCGCCACCTCATCGCAGGGCCAACACCCAATTATTCAAATTAGTTTTTATTTTATTTTTTTAATTTGGCACCAGTAGCGATGAGGTGGCGACTTGTCCGGGGTGTACCCCGCCTTCCGCCCGAATGCAGCTAAGATAGGCTCCAGCACCCCCAGTGACCCCAAAAGGGATAAGCGGTCAGGCCTGGCCCTAACCAATCTGGCGCCCTAGGCAAGATTTTAGGTGGCGCCCCCCTCCCCACATCGGCAGTGAAGTGTATATACTCACAAGAAACCGAATAGCTTTGTCTTTGACCTTTTTTTTTACTTAAAGAAAGCAAATGAACATATTATATGAGAATGTTATGTTAGGATTATCTTTAACCGAATCACAGCAGTGCTCAAATTAAAAAACAGCATTCCCTCTCATGTGATATTGCTTAATTAACATTAATGATGTGCACTTTAACAAGTAGGCTTACAACTATACCTAATATATAAAGGAGTGGAAAAGTGACTATTACCTGCAGGGCAAACATTAGCTAACCAGAAGGCAATAACAATGTAAACAAAAAACACCTGCTTAAAAGATCTAATACAAATGTCCCTGAGGAATGTAAGGTGGGAGTACTGTAATTACCTAACGTTACATTATTATTTTCCATAACAATTTAGCCCCTCCACAATATTAACCCGACGTTAAAACAGAACTAGCTATTTATTGATTAGCAATTGCCGAATCATGTAACATTAGCTTAATGCTAAAAAGCCAGGTTACTATCACATTCTGTAACAGACAAATCATTTCATGTAGGCTAACGTTACCTACCTGCTACCTCTGTCTTTTTCTCGTTTCTCCTCCTCTTCTTTTCTATTTTTTCTTCCCTGGGCACCTGACAGTTTTGGCTGTTTTGACATCTTGTGTTGATTTTTTGATGTGCTGACGTCCAAAAAGAGTCATGATACGGGAAGGGAGGGGGCGCACCGTGCGGGGGAAGGGGAGGGGGGGGGTGTGGGGGGGGGGGGGGGCAGGGGAACGTAATGTTGTAACAAATAATATTTCTATTAAATAGGCTTTACTTTGCATTTTAATTAACGTGGGATTATTTTTTGTATTTAAAAATAATAGTACCAACTTTTTTTTTCTTTTCTCCAACATTTGTGGCACTGGCGTGGCGCCCCCTGATGGACGGCGCCCTTAGTATTTGTCTGTACGGCCTATGCCACGGGCCGACCCTGCAAGCGGTAGAAAATGGATGGATGGAATGAGCATTTATGGCATTTACGAAAATGCAGTGAAATTATGTATTATTACAATTAAATAATTGTTGATTTTCAATTAAGACCAACTGCTTCACTAATTATTAATTCGTCTTTTTTTGTATTTTTTAAAAAAATATTTATTTACAATTTCTGACAAATTTACCAATAATTCACCCTTTTTCTTCCCCAATTTTTTATTTTTTATTTTACTGCCACCTACAGGACTTAAGTTGAACTATTACCAACAAATATTTGTTGATTTATTTGTCAGTTTATGATTAATTATTCCCCTTTTTGTTTTATCTATATTACTTAAAATGAATGTATAACAATACATTTAATTACGTTTTACACCATTTCCTTCTTTGGAATTATTAGCAGGCCTACAGGGCTGAAGTGAAACATGTAATCATTATTATTGTTTTTTTAATGAATTATTTACTTTTCTTCTTTTCTAAAATGTTTTTGCTATTGACAATTTAAGACAGATTTGCAATTTTTCTTTAACGCGTTTGTCCCGAATTGTCTTTCTTCATCATCAGTGTCACTACTGCCACCTACAGGACTGGAGTGGGGGTTGGTGAAATGATTAATAATTATTGGAAAAAATATGGAAATATTACCATATTTTCCAAGATATTTCATTGACAAAATGGTTGCCCAGCGTATCGTCACCCTTTGCACACCAAACATTCAACTAAAAATGACAAATGGTGCTGCAAATGTGCTGCATCGGCAAAAATGGGTGTGTTGTGCTATTCCATCATTTATTCATTGTTTTTTTTTTTTTTTTTTTCAAACATCACATTTAAAAGTTTATGCAGGATAACTTACTTAAAACAGTTTTCTTGTTGAACAGCTGCAGGTATGTTATTGATCCTCTTACATTGTTCATTTTGATATTTTGTGTTGTGGGTTCAGGCTGTGAGGTGCCATGTTTGCTGTGGTGTTGTTCTGATGTGATGTTCTCCTGTTTCCCCAAGTGCTTTATTTACTAGCAGGCGTAAACGGTAATCACCGTTTTCAGTACACACCTTGATCTTAAGGTCGCGGTTTGCTTCATTGTTTGGGTACGGTCAAAAACAAAACATCAATTTGCGTTTAATGATTTTTTTTTTTTCCAACAAAAACATTCTCTGCTGGTATACTTCTTGTACCTCACTTTTATTATGTTCCATGCAGGAACTCGGTACGCCTCTGTTCCGTAGCAAAAATTGGTCTGTACCATTGCATCCTTATTTATCGTATAGGGACGTTTACGAACAGGTTTTATTCGGCCCGCGGGATACCATACCAACTTTATTTATAAAGCCCTTTAAAAAACAACCATAGTTGAAGAACAAAGGGCTGTACACCAGTGGTCCCCAACCTTTGTGTACTTGCGGACCGGTCAATGCTTGAAAATTTGTCCCACGGACCGGGGGGGTAGTAAAAAAAAATATTATTTTTTTTGTCATAAAGAAATACAATCATGTGTGCTTACGGACTGTATCCCTGCAGACTGTATTGATTTATGTTGATATATAATGTATATATTGGTTTTTTTATGTTGATTTAATTTTAAAAAAATAAAATAAAAATAAAAATAAAATAAAATAAATTCTTGTGCGGCCGCGGCCCGGTACCAATCGGTCCACGGACCCGGTGGTTGGGGACCACTGCTGTACACCACAAAGAAATAGAGGCAAAAGGACGGACTAAAAAATAAAAACAGAAGTAAAATACACATTGAAAAAGTAAATACAAATTATCCTAAGAACCATTTGTTAGATAAAAAGCAGTTAAAAGCAGTTAAAAACAGTTTAAAGTCTCATGCTGGGTTAAAAGCCAGTGAATAAAAATGGGTTTTAAGAAGGGTCTTAAAAGTAGCCAAAGAAGGGGCCTGAGGGGATGAGTTTGCCAAGTATAAAAATGAGCCGAAATTTTTAAATGAAAGAAACTGCTGTTCAAAATGTGTCCACTAGATGTCGCAATAGCAATTATTTGTATCTCTGTAGATCAGGGGTCACCAACGCGGTGCCCGCGGGCACCAGGTAGCCCGTAAGGACCAGATGAGTAGCCCGCCGGCCTGTTCTAAAAATAGCTCAAATAGCAGCACTTACCAGTGAACTGCCTCTATTTTTTAAATTGTATTTATTTACTAGCAAGCTGGTCTCGCTTTGCTCCACATTTTTAATTCTAAGAGAGACAAAACTCAAATAGAATTTGAAAATCCAAGAAATTGTTTTAAAGACTTGGTCTTCACTAACTGACAAAGAAACAGATAACAGATTTGGTGTCCAGTTCAAAGTGTGACATGATTTATTTAAAAATTTGAGAGTTGACTTTTGTATTTTACATGAGTTATTATCATTATTATTATTATTATTAGTATTTTTTTTTTTTTTGTACAAACATGGTGCAAAGTAATTCATGATTTGTTCAAAAATGTTAGTGGCTAGCTAGTTAAAATGGGATATTGTGATTTCACAAGACTCAGAGAAAATATAAAAATAAAGTGTTGCATATTGATATTTATCTGTTTCTATATATATTTATTGTGAGAAATCATTAAGATGATCAGTGTTTCCACAAAGATAAATATCATTAATTATTAATAATAACATAGAGTTAAAGGTAAATTGAGCAAATTGGCTACTTCCGGCAATTTATTTAAGTGTGTATCAAACTGGTAGCCCTTCGCATTAATCACTACCCAAGAAGTAGCTCTTGCTTTCAATTGAACGGTTTAAAAGAGAAGAAAACACGAAAAAAAAAGACAATTAAATTTTGAAACATAGTTTATCTTCAATTTTGACTCTTTAAAATTCAAAATTCAACCGAAAAAAAGAAGACAAAAACTTAAAAAAAGAATTTATGGAACATCATTAGCAATTTTTCCTGATTAAGATTAATTTTAGAATTTTGATGACATGTTTTAAATAGGTTAAAATCCAATCTACACTTTGTTAGAATATATAACAAATTGGACCAAGCTATATTTCTAACAAAGACAAATCATTATTTCTTCTAGATTTTCCAGAACAAAAATGTTAAAAGAAATTCAAAACACTTTGAAATAAGATTTCAATTTGATCTACAGATTTTCTAGATTTGCCAGAATAATTTTTTTGAATTTTAATCATAAGTTTGAAGAAATATTTCACAAATATTCTTCGTCGAAAAAACAGAAGCTAAAATGAAGAATTAAATCAAAATGTATTTGTTATTCTTTACAAAAAAAATAAAAAACTTACTTGAACATTGATTTAAATTGTCAGGAAAGAAGAGGAAGGAATTCAAAAGGTAAAAAGGTATATGTGTTTAAAAATCCTAAAATCATTTTTAAGGTTGTATTTTTTCTCTAAAATTGTCTTTCTGAAAGTTATAAGAAGCAAAGTAAAAAAAATAATTAATTTATTTAAACAAGTGAAGACCAAGTCTTTAAAATATTTTCTTGGATTTTCAAAATCTATTTGAGTTTTGTCTCTCTTAGAATTAAAAATGTCGGGCAAAGCGAGACCAGCTTGCTAGTAAATAAATACAATTTAAAAAATAGAGGCAGCTCACTGGTAAGTGCTGCTATTTGAGCTATTTTTAGAACAGGCCAGCGGGCTACTCATCTGGTCCTTACGGGCTACCTGGTGCCCGCGGGCACCGCGTTGGTGACCCCTGCTCTAGTGACTCAAAGTGCTTTTACATAGTGAAACCCAATATCTGAGTTACATTTAAACCAGTGTGGGTGGCACAACGGCAGTGACTAGGATGGCGGAAGCGGGGATCGAACCAGGAACCCTCAAGTTGCTGGCACGGCCACTCTACCAACCAAGCTATACCGCCCCAAACTACAAAAAAAAACATCCTGTAATTTGATTTCGATATTATTTTTTTTCATCTTGATAGATTGAAAATGAACACCAACAAGTTGACTGATCGACATTATCACATAACTTATTCAGAAAGTTTAAATAACCACAAATAAAGATAGAATACTATTAACCGCAACATGTTAGTGTAAAAAAAAAACAACAACATTATGATTTGTACATTTTCTGAATGTGCTCGTTCTATTTTTAAACAAAGAAAACAATCTGAAGTTGTCTTTATTTTTAAGTTATCGTGATTTTAACAGTCGATTTTTCTCCATTTGACACCCCTGATTTAGGGGTTTTTGCACACATTTTGGGAAACAAGAGCAAAGAGTTCTCCTGTGTTTGATCTCTTCCTCTCGCTGTACTCTGCTGTTACCACGGCGATGAACATGATGGCTAATTGCTTTGTGCTCTCGGTGAAGTGTTGCTGTGTGTGTTCATGTGATTACCGCACTGGATGGAGTCCTCCCGAAATGATGTCGAGAAGTATGTTTGTGGTAGAATTATTTACTCCCATACTGTGACAAATGAACGTCCGTAGTTGGTCCACAGAGTATTGTGTTCTATACTGACAGTGGAAGAAGTACTTCACCTTAAAGAACCGAGTCCGAAGTCATCACATGCCATACAAACACTGTAGTGCCCATGCATTGCTCGAAATGCTATATTTCGCTGCGATATATTCAGTTTTACTGTTATGGATTTGTGTTTTGATATTTTCTTACAATACAAAAAAAAAAAAAAAAAAAAATGGTATGAATGAATGCTCAAACCATTACAAGGGTCAGAGCTTTTCTTCCTGTCACTCGCACACGGATACGGGACGACAACAACAACAACAAAAAATGCCTCAAAGGTTGTTTGTAAACAACAGAGGAGTTTCAGTAGGAAGGGGGGTTCATAAGGCCCCGTTCGTCACGGTTTACCCGACACATGAAACGTGACGAATTTAGGGTGGTGGGTGGGGCGGGGGGGGTTCACCAAAGTAGAGCGTTAAATATCGTAAAACAGTGGTCCCCAACCTTTTTGTAGCTGGGGACCGGTCAACGCTTGAAAATTAGTCCCACGAACCGGGCGGGTGGAATTTTTTTTTTTTTTTTTTTTTTTTTTCATAAATAAATTCAATCATGTGCTGGGGACCGGTCAACGCTTGAAAATTTCTCCCACGGACCAGGGGAAGGGGGGGGGGGGGAGGGGTGGATTTTTTTTTCTTTTTTTTTTTTTTTCTTTTTTTTTTTTGATAAATAAATTCAATCATGTGTGCTTACGGACTGTATCCCTACATTGATATATAATGTATGTACTGTGTTTTTTATGTTGAATTAATAAAATAAATTAAAAAAAAAAATATATATATATATATATTTTTTTTTTAATTTCTTGCGCGGCCCGGTACCAATCGGACTGTATCCCTACATTGATATATAATGTATGTACTGTGTTTTTTATGTTGAATTAATAAAAAAAAAATATATATATATATATTTTTTTTAATTTTTTTTTTTATTTCTTGCGCGGCCCGGTACCAATCGGACTGTATCCCTACATTGATATATAATGTATGTACTGTGTTTTTTATGTTGAATTAATAAAAATAAAAAATAAAAAATAAAAATATATATATATATATTTTTTTTGTTTCTTGCGCGGCCCGGTACCAATCGGTCCGCGGACCGGTCCGCGGACCCGGTGGTTGGGGACCACTGTCTTAAAATGTGTTTTGTGGCAATTACTATGTATTTTCAGCATACCGCGTTGCAAAATGATTAGCCTCCCCTCTTCCTCTCGCGCGAGATCCACCCAGGAATGGGGCCGAATGAATCCCTTCCATACTGTATGATGCTTATTTTTAATGGATTATATGTTTTTCATTTTTATTTTTTTATTTTTATTTTATTTTTTATTCCAAAGAGGCATGGTCTTATATTCCGGGGAGTCTTGTAACCAGGTCATACGAAAGTTATCAAAATGTAACCAAAATAGGTCAGTTTTCGGCTAAGTACGCTGATTGCTTTGATTTGGGGAAAACATTTTTTTTTTTAAAAAGGCAACTTCTCTGCTTGATTCTGCCTGAATGTATCGACTTGACTCAAGAAATCCATTATAAAATGTACATTTGTTTGAATATTCTCAGAATTTTGATTTTTTTTTCAACACCGTGAACTACAAACCCCGTTTCCATATGAGTTGGGAAATTGTGTTAGATGTAAATATAAACGGAATACAATGATTTGCAAATCAATTTCCACCCATATTCAGTTGAATATGCTACAAAGACAACATATTTGATGTTTAAACTCATAAACTTTTTTTTTTTTTTGCAAATAATAATTAACTTATAATTTCATGGCTGCAACACGTGCCAAAGTAGTTGGGAAAGGGCATGTTCACTACTGTGTTACATGGCCTTTCCTTTTAACAACACTCAGTAAACGTTTGGGAACTGAGGAAACTAATTGTTGAAGGTTTGAAAGTGGAATTCTTTCCCATTCTTGTTTTATGTAGAGCTTCAGTCGTTCAACAATCCGGGGTCTCCGCTGTTGTATTTTAGGCTTCATAATGCGCCACACATTTTCAATGGGAGACAGGTCTGGACTGCAGGCGGGCCAGGAAAGTACCCGCACTCTATTTTTTACGAAGCCACGCTGTTGTAACACGTGCTGAATGTGGCTTGGCATTGTCTTGCTGAAATAAGCAGGGGCGTCCATGGTAAGGTTGCTTAGATGGCAGCATATGTTGTTCCAAAACCTGTATGTACCTTTCAGCATTAATGGCGCCTTCACAGATGTGTAAGTTACCCATGTCTTGGGCACTAATACACCCCCATACCATCACACATGCTGGCTTTTACACTTTGCGCCTATAACAATCCGGATGGTTCTTTTCCTCTTTGGTCCGGAGGACACGACGTCCACAGTTTCCAAAAACAATTTGAAATGTGGACTCGTCAGACCACAGAACACTTTTCCACTTTGTATCAGTCCATCTTAGATGAGAACAGGCCCAACGAAGCCGACGGCGTTTCTGGGTGTTGTTGATAAACGGTTTTCGCCTTGCATAGGAGAGTTTTAACTTGCACTTACAGATGTAGCGACCAACTGTAGTTACTGACAGTGGGTTTCTGAAGTGTTCCTGAGCCCATGTGGTGATATCCTTTACACGCTGATGTCGCTTGTTGATGCAGTACAGCCTGAGGGATGGAAGGTCACGGGCTTAGCTGCTTACGTGCAGTGATTTCTCCAGATTCTCTGAACCCTTTGATGATATTACGGAGCGTAGATGGTGAAATCCCTAAATTCCTTGCAATAGCTGGTTGAGAAAGGTTGTTCTTAAACTGTTCAACAATTTGCTCACGCGTTTGTTGACAAAGTGGTGACCCTCGCCCCATCCTTGTTGGTGAATGACTGAGCATTTCATGGAATACATTTCCCAACTCATCTGGAAACGGGGTTTGTATTTAGCTTTGTTTCCCGAGGCACCTGTTTGACATAACAACTATGGGTGTCCCGATACGACTTTTTCACATTCGACACGATACAGATATTGGGAGCCTTGAGTGTTGGTCCATACCGATACTAATCCGATACGATATCAGCACGAATCCTTGTACATACTTGTATTATTGTGTAGTGTGCAACGTTAGAAAAACCTTACGACAGTTGTAGGCTTTTGAGTGGAGTCTTAATTTGTGTCACAATAATTCATTAAAATAGATAAATACACTGAACGATGCGGACACGTTTGTTACTGGATACTTTTTTTAATAGGCTTCTGCCTTGGAGACTTTTTAATGTGTTCGTAATATGCAGCTATGACTATTTGGTATTTGTTTACATTAACACATGTCATGTTTTTAAGGACACTTAGCTTGTGTGCTTAGCTGTTGTGTAGCCGCTCGTTCCAAGTAGCCTATCGCCTACCATGTTTACATTTTTGTAAACGACTTGACCGAAACACAAGAAAATGCCAACTTTGTGTGCTTATTGGAGGTCGTTTAGTTTATTGGTCCCCAACCTTTTTGTAGCTGGGGACCGGTCAACGCTTGAAAATTTGTCCCACGGACCGGGGGGGGGGGATTTTTTTTTTTTTTTTTTTTTTTTTTCCCAATAAAGAAATACAATCATGTGTGCTTACGGACTGTATCCCTGCAGACTGTATTGATCTATATTGATATATAATGTATATATTGTGTTTTTTATGTTGATTTAATTTTAGAAAAAAAAAAAAAAAAAAAAAACATTTTTTTTTTTTTTTAATTAAAAAAAATAAATAAATAAAAAAAAAAATTGTTTTTTGTTTTTTTTGTTTTTTTGTTAAATTAAATTTCTTGCGCGGCCCGGTACCAATCGGTCCGCGGACCGGTACCGGGCCGATTGGGGACCACTGGTTTAGATGTCAACCGACTGTCCAGCTTCGCACAAGTAAACACGCTGCTTGTATCGAAGCGTTGATATCGGAGATTTTACGTGCAGGTCAATACCATTCCATAATTGATTTTACATTTTTTTGCTGATATCGGGTTGATTCCGATATCAATTTCAGATCGGGACACCCGTAATAACAATTCTAATGTGACAAATGAATGGATACACAGATTCATTATGTCCCTGCTGCCATCTAGTGGCAGATTATTGAATTGTTCTGCCTCTGACGCTGAACAAAGACTCATTATTTCTTGCAAAATAATCATTTTCAGGTGACACGGTGGTACCTGACTTAAATAACCCAGATATTCCTATTTCAAAGGTCAAATGACTTCTCACAGAAGACATGTTTTGCTGTGTTCTGTGTGAAAGGCCCATTTGCCTAATCCCACAATAACATAATAGTACTCATGATTTGATATGTAGGTGCTTACTGTAAGAGATGAATATGAAAGTACAGGCTGTGTATATATTTCATCCAGGTGATTGATGATGTTGTCACGTACACATTAGCACACACAATTATTGTGGCATCCAAACAACGCCATGAAATATACACGACAACATTCTAGTAGAACATATTGGCTCTTTAATGAATCACTTTGTCACTCAGGTGGATGATGATGATGATGTGAGGTGTTGGTTGTCACAGCAGTGCAGTCGTTCAGTGCCTAAACTGAAGGTGGCGTAGTGCCTCCAGTATAAATCCTGGTCTACAATAATAAAATATGTTCACTTGCTGTTTAAACCCTTGTTGCATTCCTTTTTTTAATTTGTATTTATTTATTTCTTTTTTCACCCTGTTCTTGTTTCCTTAAAAGCCTACTGAAATGCGATTATCTTATTTAAACGGGGATAGCAGGTCCATTCTATGTGTCGTACTTGATCATTTCGCGATATTGCCATATTTTTGCTGAAAGGATTTAGTAGAGAACATCGACGATAAAGTTCGCAACTTTTGGTCGCTGATAAAAAAAAAAGCCTTGCCTGTACCGGAAGTAGCGTGACGTCACCGGTTGTGGAGCTCCTCGCATCTGCACATTGTTTACAATCATGGCCACCAGCAGCGAGAGCGATTCGGACCGAGAAAGCGACGATTTCCCCATTAATTTGAGCGAGGATGAAAGATTTGTGGATGAGGAAAGTGAGAGTGAAGGACTAGAGGGCATGCCACAAATTAATCCCGCATAACAAACACCTCCCTCTTCCCGTCCATATAACCCGTAAATACAAATCAAACACCCGCACAACACACTTAATCCCACAGCCCAAAGTACCGTTCACCTCCCCAAAGTTCATACCGCACATATATTTCCTCAAAGTCCCCAAAGTTACGTATGTGACATGCATATAGCGGCACGCACGTACGGGCAAGCGATCAAATGTTTGGAAGCCGCAGCTGCGTACTCACGGTACCGCATCTGCGCATCCAACTCAAAGTCCTCCTGGTAAGAGTCTCTGTTGTCCCAGTTCTCCACAGGCCAATGGTAAAGCTTGACTGTCATCTTTCGGGAATGTAAACAATGAAACACCGGCTACGTGTTTGTGTTGCTGCAGCCGGCCGCTAATACACCGCTTCCCACCTACAGCTTTCTTCTTTGCTGTCTCCGTTGTTCATTGAACAAATTGCAAAACATTCACCAACACAGATGTCCAGAATACTGTGGAATTTTGCGATGAAAACAGACGACTTAAAGGCCTACTGAAATTATTTTTTTTTATTTAAACGGGAAAAGCAGATCCATTCTATATGTCATACTTGATCATTTCGCGATATTGCCATATTTTTGCTGAAAGGATTTAGCAGAGAAAATCGACGATAAAGTTCGCAACTTTTGCTCGCTGATAAAAAAAAGCCTTGCCTGTAGCGGAAGTAGCGTGACGTCACAGGAGCTAGTATTCCTCACAATTCCCCGTTGTTTACAATGGAGCGAGAGAGATTCGGACCAAGAAAGTGATGATTACCCCATTAATTTGAGCGAGGATGAAAGATTCGTAGATGAGGAACGTTACAGTGAATGACTTGAGAGGCAGCGATGGACGTATCTTTTTTCGCTCTGACCGTAACTTAGGTACAAGCTGGCTCATTGGATTCCACACTCTCCTTTTTCTATTGTGGATCACAGATTTGTATTTTAAACCACCTCGGATACTATATCCTCTTGAAAATGAGAGTCGAGAACGCGAAATGGACATTCAGTGCCTTTTATCTCCACGACAATACATCGGCGAAATGCTTTAGCTACGAGCTAACGTGATAGCATCTTGCTTTAACTGCATATAGAAACAAAAGAAATAAACCCCTGACTGGAAGGATAGGTAGAAAATCAACAATACTATTAAACCGTGGACATGTAAATACACGGTTAATGCTTTCCAGCCTGGCGAAGGTTAACAATGCTGTGCTAACGACGCCATTGAAGCTGACTTAGCAACCGGACTGCACAGAGCTATGCTAAAAACATTAGCTCTCCACCTACGCCAGCCAGCCCTCAT
>NC_084737.1:81015171-81055171 GCF_033978785.1 Entelurus aequoreus
TATTATAGTTTTGCAATACAGTATATAATAACATAATAGGCATGATCAGATAATATGTGATGAGGTGGCGACTTGTCCAGGGTGCACTCTGCCTTCCGCCCGAATGCAGCTGAGATAGGCTCCAGCACCCCCTGCGACCCCGAACGGGGCAAGCGGTAGAAAATGGATGGATGGATGGATCAGATAATATTAAAGTTTAAAATATGCATTTTTTTGTCTGGCAAAATTGAAAGAAAGAATGCATTTAGTAAAAATTAAATTAAATTAAATAAGTGTTTTATTGAAACCAATTTTTTCCAGGCTTTCGCGGGCCACGTAAAATTATGTGGCGGGCCAGAACTGGACCCCTGGCCTTGAGTTTGACACCCCGTGCTTAAAAACAAGGACGATGTTGTATTTAACAGGTATATTTAATATTTGTGGCCGCGGTAGCATTACACACGATTTGAACAGTAACACTGTGTTTAAATATTTAATCAAGTGATTTCTTTGGCGTACCACTAGATGGAGCCCCCGTACCAGTACCGCAGTTTGAGAATCACTGTTCTAGACCAGTGGTCCCCAACCACCGGACCGATTGGTACCGAGCCGCGCAGGAAATAAAAAAATAAAAAAATTAAAAAAATAAAAAAAAATAAAATGTTTTTATTTTTTTATTTTTTTATTTTTATTAAATCAACATAAAAAACACAATATATAAATTATATATCAATATAGATCAATACAGTATGCAGGGATACAGTCCGTAAGCACACATGATTGTATTTCTTTATGAAAAAAAAAAAAAAATAAAATAAATAAATACCCCCCCCCCCCACCATTAAAAATAAGTTGTTTGAAAAATCAAGATTAATGATTGTGATTAATCTGATTAAAAATGTCAGCCGTTTGACAGCACTAACACCAATAACTATATACACTTTTGCATCAAACAGTATGAAAAAGTGCCACACAACTTTAGCTTGGTACTGTATATGCATTTGTTGTGTGTTAACTCTAATAGTGGTTCTCAAACTGTGGTACGTAGGCTCCATTTCGTGGCTTGCCAAAGAATGTGTTTTATTTTTTTCCTATATTCAAAATGCGGCCAAAAGTATGAAATGTGCTTGCTAAATAAAACACGTGCTTTGTTTTTAATGAATACTTGGGCCTACTATGCTACTGTATTTTAATGTTGGTCATTATGGTGGTACTTGGAGAGCCAAGTTTTTCCTGAGTTGGTACTTGGAGAATAACGTGTGAGGACCACTGGTCTAGACAATATTGATAATATTGGATAAACTGAAAAGAGGAAAATCTCCTTTGAATGTAATTAACCACTTGTTGCTAGGCAGAATGGGAAGTTTACAAGGAGATATAGCATCAGCGAGGGCTGGGCCATAAAACAATAATAAATATCATGATAGATACATAATTGATAACAAAAAAAAATAAAATAGAAAAAAGGCCGTTAGGGCTGGGCGATAAAAAGAGAGAATATATATCATTACAGACACATAGATATAAAAAAATGGGGGAAAAAAATGGAAGAAGGCTGGGCGATAAAACAATTGCAATATATATGGCAAAAGACATAAAATCGATATCAATAAAAACATTTTAAAAAACATTCTGAAAAAATCCCCGTAGGGCTGGACAATAAAATGTTACCAATATATATTGCAAAATAAATAAAATCAAAATCAGTTCAAAAAAATAAAAATGTTCTGAAAAAATCCCCATAGGGCTGGGCCATAAAACAAAAATATATATCATGATAGACACATACTTGATAACAAATGAATTGAAAGAAATTAAAATTAAAAAAAAGGCCGATAGGGTGTTTGCGATAAAACGATATCAATATAAACTGCAAAAGACATCAAATCGAAGTCAATCGGATGGAAATCATGCCCTCATTTTAATTGAGTTCATCCAATGAGTCATTTTTTGGAGTGTGTGAATGTTGTCTGTCTATTTGTGTTGGCCCTGCGATGAGGTGGCGACTTGTCCAGGGTGAACCCCGCCTTCCGCCCGAATGCAGCTGAGATAGGCTCCAGCACCCGCCGCCACCTCAAAAGGGACAAGCGGTAGAAAATGGATGCATGGATGGTATTTTGCATCATTTTAAAGTGCATTGGGAGGTAGTGCATTATTGAAAAATACTAATTATTCAGCTTAAATTTTGTGCTTTAGTTGTTTGTTTGTTTTTTACATTTCAGCATCTATATATTTGAACTGAGTTTACATTCTTAAAGGCACAACAAAGAGTTGAAATAGAAGATTCTGGGTCCAATGAGCACGTTTTGTTTAAAATGGAGACATTTTATTTTCCATTTTCAGCACCGCATCTGTTTCTCCTTTTCTTTGTAGCATTTCTGCGCCACAAAGTCTGTTTTTTTGTGTCCAGTCAAGCAAGGAAACTAATGCAGAAAGTCATCATGTACTCGACAGACTGCACACAGCAGCCAAAATAAACAACAAAAGATGTGAGTGTATAAATCAATCTAACACATATTCATGAAAGACACATCTGCAAAGTATATCAATATTTGAGAAATGTCTTAGAATAGTTATATCAATTAGATCTAAATTGCATAAATCATCCAAAAAGTTTAAATTAATTTTCATTAATATTATACTGTTTGGATTGTGGCTAAAGTAGATATTAATACTTGTATGTTTCTGCCATCTAGTGGACAAAATTTGATACTACAGTGCTTAACTGTGAGTTGCATTGACAGAAGATAAATGTCTTTAATTTTTATTTGTGGTTATCTTAGTCAACATGTATATAATAATAATAATAATAATAATAACGCTAAAAATTACATTGACATCACTGAACACAATTTTGACCCCAGTGCTGTTTTTCAGAGGATTGGGAATAATGATCACTTGTTTCACCCTTAAAATAAAACCTACAAAACATTTTTAACATTTTCCTCTAATCGTAATCCTAATATAAACAGATGCACTTTTATTTGGATCGGAAAATATTGCTTTTATGTCGAAACTGGCTATGTATAGCCAAACTACACGTCCCAGAATGCATTGCGAGTTTTTGCCAGCGAACTCCTAAAGTGTTGTACCCTTTTAGTTTGTTTGTTGACATGTCCAGTCTCTCGTAAGTAGCTTTTGTAATCCACCTCAAAAGTTGTTTTTAATGACATGGATAAGTGGTGCAAATTGGTGATTGGAAACAATTGTTGTAGGTGTATATTTGGTCTCCTAATTGTGTTGCGAGTTCGCCAGCAGGCATTAGCTTAAACGCTAGCAGCTACTAACTTAAACTGCTAATCACAAGTCATATGTAAATACTGTGTTAATTGTACTTGTTTTATTATATATAGTTATGTGCACATTATTGTTTTGAAGTATTATTATTATTATTATAATTTTTTACCTATATTTATAATATGCAACATTTACATATATACCAAGAAATAATAATGATCAAAACAAGTACAGAAACAGTACAAAAACACTACAAAACAACGACATGGGGTTGTAAACTCAATAAAGCAATTAAAATAGAATGCAAAATATAGACTTAGACTTAGACTTCCTTTTATTGTCATTCAAATTTTAACTTTACAGCACAGATAAGAATGACATTTTGTTGCATCAGTTCGTTGTAGTGCAGGATAAAAGCGCAATACGGTGCATATATAAATAAATACAAAAACATAATAATTTATGTCTACTAGGGTACTGTTCTGAAATCAAAGCTATGTGTAGATGTTGGATTGATAAAACAAACCAAAAAAAATTACTATTTAAATTATTAATTGTTTCTGATTATACCCCCAAAATAGATATATAGATAGATAGTACTTTATTGATTCCTTCAGGAGAGTTCCCTCAGGAAAATTAAAATAAAAATTCCAGCAGCAGTGTACAGAATTGAGATCGAATTTGGGGGTATAAATGGAAATAAAATACAAAATATAACAATAACAATAAAAATAAAAAGCAACAATAAGAAAAAGAATATATCAGTAAAAATAAGAATATAACAAGAGCAACTAGGCAGTAGTGACCATGTTATGAAAATATATTGCACTGTTATTGCAGATAGTTTATGATAGTATATGTGAGCCAATACTGTACTGTACATTTTTATCTGTGATTTTCTTGTTTTTCCAACAGTTAAGTCAATAATATAGTATAGTAGTTTTTCTATCTACACTTGATAAATAACGTGAATGTGATTTTTAGTTGTTTTATATATTTTATTTATATCACTTGTGAATATCCTAATTGATGGCAATCAATTTTATTTTATTTGTATTTTATTTTTTTACACAGCATACCTTAACATGGTCCCTTTTCTCCTTCGTAATGTTCTTTTAGAAAATCTGTAGCTGGCCAATAATATTTAAACCATTCAATTAAAATAACCCTTAATTAATCAGACCGTGTGCATGTCTCGCACTAATCGACATTTGAGATGCAAAATGCGGCTTGTCCCTCATATTTGTGTTAATTATCTGGCTGGCTAATTCTAATTGTTCACTGGTTGTCTGACAGTGGTAATTGTAACACTAATTAAAAAACATTAATCACCGTCTCTTCATTTGACTTGAAGAAGATAGGTTTAAGCTTCGGATGAATGTAAGTAAGAATATTTTCAGAGCACAAGTGGTTCTTATTTCAATCAAGATTCAAGATGCTTTATTATTGTCCATTCTTTAACATGTACAAGACACATAAGAACGGAAATTACATTTTCGGCACAGTCCCACTAAGAGCAGACAAATGTTACAAGGGGGACAAGATGGGACCGCCAACGGATCAGCCACTTACTCCTTAAAAAAGGTGGGAAAAAGGTGACATTGGGAAAGGGGGAAGAGTAAAAAAAAGTATCAGTCTAAGGCTGGACCCTCGGGAGGGGTCCAGACTGAGTCCAAGGAAAAAACCTCACATAGCATAGCACACATAAACATGATACATGTAATCACAACAACTCGCAACAGAGGGGGGGGATTTGGGGCCCTGGAGGCCGGCTGCCGCTATAAAGCGCTACTCAGCCGTCCACAACCCCGAAGAGGAATTAAGCAGTGGTGAAGGCGTTGATTGGGGGAGGGGCGGGTGCGTGCATGTATGCCCAATTAACTTGGGTGAGATGTTGAAATGTTTTTGTGGACTGGGGCCGATCTCAAAGTTCGACACCAGGTGTTATTGAAAAAAAAGAAGGTCAAAAGCGTCCATCGTTGAGGAGTCCTCGGGGGAGTTTTTCAGAACAGCCTGATCCTGATAGCCTCAAGGCCATTCGAGGGAGTCAAATCGTAGATTAAGATGTTGTTTTCTTCGAGCAGTCAAAACAATGACATTCCTGCTCTATGTCCGTGCTGGCTCTCTCAAATTCAATTTAATTCTTCCTTCTCAGCAAGCTTCTCCATGATGAGATCCCTTTTGCGATTCAAATCAGAAATCGCCACAGTCTGTGTTCCCACAGCCCGACCCAATCCTTCCATTGCGATGAACAACCGTTGGGCCCCTTGAGTGGCTGCCATCGTCTTCCGAATTTGACGATACACCGGAGCAATGCCCAGCCCAATCAGCAGGTGCCCCGCGATCACGGTTCCAAATAGGTAGATGTCTTCCACGTCCTCGATGGAAAGGACTGAGAGGCACATGATTCTCCATTTGTCCCAGGAGTCTCTCACGTACCCCGCAGCAATGGTTCCATCAGGGCAGCCAGGCTCCCCCGAACCTCTTTTCCTTGTCGAAAAGACTTTGTCAATTGCGTCGAGAGTCCAGCTGACCATATCCATGTTTGATGTTTAGACAATTTAAACAATATTTCATATAGCAGCAAATGTAAGGTAAATAAATATGTTCCAGTGTCAAACCTTTAATAACTGTACAGTTAAGTTGTTAACCATTCTATAATTAGGGATATCTACCAAATGTGGTACTGTTATGGATACCGAACAAATTCAGTCGATACTACTGGGTACTAATTCACGCTAGGGCTGCAACTAACGATTAATTTGATAATCGATTAATCTGTCGATTATTACTTCGATTAATCGATTAATAATCGGATAAAAGAGACAAACTACATTTCTATCCTTTCCAGTATTTTATTGAAAAAAAACAGCATACTGGCACCATACTTATTTTGATTATTGTTTCTCAGCTGTTTGTACATGTTGCAGTTTATAAATAAAGGTTTATTTAAATATTTTTTAAAAAACAATTTTTAAATTTTTTTTTAAAGCCTCTGCACATGCGCATAGCATAGATCCAACGAATCAATGACTAAATTAATCGTCAACTATTTTTATAATCGATTTTAATCGATTTAATCGATTAGTTGTTGCAGCCCTAATTCACGCATAATCAAACAGTATCATCTTTTGATACCTTTGTTGCCGCGTTTTGAATAGCTTCCTCCCGGTAATGTTGCAATTTAATGCCGACAAAGCAAGCATGCCTGTTAGCTTTAATTTTAAGTGCTTTCTAACGACAAAGCAAGTATGCCTGTTAGAAAGCACTTAAAATAGCTAAGCTTTCTAAAATGTGTACAGTAAGTGATGTTTTATTATGTTTGCTGGCTCTCATGAAGTCTGCAGTGAGTAATAATCAGGGATGTAGTGGGGGAAAGAAGCAAACGTAGTGATGCGTTTTTTAAAGGAATGCGCCGCGTATGCTTAAAATGATCAAAATACGTAAATATTAAATGTTATTATTAATGTGCCTGTTACTACATTACATACATACGTGCATCATGCATATAAAACCCTAATGAAAGTGTTTGGATATTTTTTAAGGGCAGAATAGAGCGGCTCCCAGAGGCTCCTTTGTACGCAGACTTTTGATCAAATGTATTTAATATTTAGAATGCATAAGAAAAAAATATGTCCGTTGTCATGTCTTTCGTAATGATTGTGAACGATAGGCAAAATTCCCCAAAAAAGTGCAGTTCCCCTTTAACTGCAGTCCTTTTACAATTCATTCATGTGTGTTCTAATTTCAGGTTTCATTTTGGTGAGAAATATGGAAAAATATGAATCCAAATTTTTTCTTTACACTCTTAACTCACTGAGGACATTTTTGTCCTGGCGGTATTTAACTTTGCTAAAATTATTATACAGCGTGTCATTTATATGTGAAACAATTTGACTTTTTTTTTTTTTTCGGTCTGAACATTAAAAAAAAACATTCCATTCAGATTAACAAGTTATTGCCAAAATTTACATGAAAATACAAAAGAGTCCACAATGTACTGTAAGTAGGGATGATGTTCGAAACCGGTTCTCCCGGTTGTTCGATAAGAAAAGAACCGATTCCATGGACTTGAATCCCTTTTTGAGAACCGGTTCCCGTTATCGAGGCCACTATAGTAAAGAAAACGAGTTGGTCCTTTATTCGAATCCCTGGGAACAAATCCTAAATGGGCAATGTTATGCCCATTTGATTGTAGACTCTTACTGACACCTTGTAGAGATATGAAAATACTACACGTCAATAGTTTGGGCATTTCCGGGTTGGCGAGTCAGTTAAGTTCATGAGACAATTGAGAAGTAGACAAGTTGTGTTAGCTCTTACAAGCCTTGGAAAAGATACGTCTGTAAGTAAACTGTTTAACTTGTTTATGTAACTCAATATTAAGGTGGAAAGTGATTAAATTTGATACTAAAATGTTTATTGAAAAACAATTTTTGTGCACTGTTTCAATGGATGTTTTGAGGACTTAAAACGGCTGCCAGTTGTGTATTTCCACCATCGAAATAGTTTCAACACTCAGAAGTATTTGTTTGATGATAATACTGTATATTTGTGTGAAGCTAATATTTACATATTGTGTATTAAATTTCAGTATGTTAATTGAACCACATAGCTTATACATTTGTCATTGTGTGTATTTCAGTTTAAAAAAAATAAAAATAACAGTCCAGTGCAAGACAAAAGTAACGATAGGAAAAGACAAAGCAAGTTTAACAACAATAAAGAGCCTAAATGGATTAATCTGCTTTGGAACTTTATTAGACGTCTTGGATTGTTTGTTAGCTGTCTGCCTGTGTGTGTAGTTAGTATGTTCCAATAGCAGCAGAAGTGCACTTTTTGGAGAGCTGTATTATTTTCAGTTTTGTGCCCAAGGGACTGATTTTATTTAACACTATATTATTATTAATACACCTATAGTGATCACAGAGACAGGTTGTTTTTGTGTTACTGTATATATTTGTTTTTCTGAAAAATCCCACTTAATATACTTAGGGTAACAACAGTCAATATTTATTTATTTAATTTTTTTAGGGGGGGGTAACAGTCAATATTTATTTATTTATTTTATTTTATTTTTTTCTTATAAAATAAAAGTGAGCTTTTGTTAAACCAAATATTGTGTTTTTTTCCATATACTACAACCTATCTGGATTCGATAAGAGAATCGATTCGATAAGAGGATTCGATAATGGGCTCGAACTCGATAATTTCTTATCAAACATCATCCATAACTGTAAGGGTTAAAAAAGATAAAAAAAAGGAGACATTTCTAGGCATATAAAATAAATACAATTGTACAAATATACATGACATTGAAACAAATACAAGTAAAATCAGTATTTGTGATACTTTGTGATACATATTTAACTTATCCTCTTTTTCTACCCATCAAAAGGGCCACTGTATTATTTCTATTACTTTCTCTCGTAGTAGCACAACCTTTCAGAGAAATGTCACATTGAAGTGTGGATAAATAACACCAGTCCCTGCAACTCTTAACTATTCACACGCAGTTTGCCAAGAAGTGCGCCACAGCAATGCTCTTGATGGTGTCATCAATCCTAAACAACTTAAAGGAAGTGCGGAACTTGGCCAGAGTGAGAGATTTACACAAGCATGTGACAGAAGGTTAGTATCTGTTTACTGTGTATGTAACATGTCTGACATGGTGTTAAAAGAGCCACATAATCCACTTGCACTCCTAAGGAAATAGTCGTATTATTATTACTAAAACCAACATTTAATGCATAAAAAAGACATTTATTTACCCCCTCCAGGAGGATATTTGTCTGTTACTTAGCAAAATAACAAAGAAAGTGATGGGGGATTTTCATAACATTTTTAGGAAATGTCCGAAATTGGATAAGGAAGAGGTCATTATATTTTAGGACGTTACCTTATGTTTACGTTACGAGCTTCAACTTCTGTGTGTGTATGCTTGCGGACCCGCCTCCACCCACAGAGACAACAATATTTGGAGACTAGCAAGAGGCTTCACTCATTCTGTTATGAATAACTCAAAAGGTTTTTATTTTATTTTATGTAATATACCGTATTTATCGGACTATAAGGCGCACTTAAAATCCTTTAATTTTCTCAAAACTCAACAGTGCGCCTTATTACCCGGTGCGCCTAATGTACGCAATAATTTTGGTTGTGCTTACCGACCTCAAAGCTATTTTATTTGGTACACGGTGAAATTATGAGTGTGACCAGTAGATGGCACTCACACATTAGAGATACGTGTAGACTGCAATATGATGGCAGTCACACATAAGAGATACACGGAGACTGCAATATGACTCAAGTAAACAACACCAACATTTTATATGTTCCATTGAAAATATAGAACATTACACGCGGCGCTGAAAAATCCATCAAAATGTTTTAGTACGACTTTGGTAAACTATGAAGCCACACCGCTTGATGGATTGTACTGTGCTTCAACAGTGTATCATTATGCTGTGTGTATAAGGTAAGACATATTATTTGGCGTTTTGTTTCGCAACATTATGCAAAAGCAACTTTTCTTACCTTCTGGTAACTGCTGATCTGTATTTGGGATCTGCATAAGTCCTGAAAATTTGGTAGTCGATTACCTTGTTTTTTTTCTCTATCTTCTTGTTATGGGACATTCATCCTCCTTTGTTGCTATTTTCTAATATAAAGTAGTGTAAAGTTCATACTTATATCTGTCAGTAAACTCGCCATTAAAAACCGCTAAAACATACCGGTGTAGTGAGTTTACATTATTCACCCAAGGAATTTTAGTTATTAGACAGTTCCGGTCGGATGGTTTTTCACGGGGTGCATTTCCGGCGTTGTTATTGCACTAGTGAGCCACGGATGAGGAGATGCTGCTCCGTTATTGATTGAAGTAAATTCTGAACAGTTAGCTCCATCTTTTGACACTTCTTCCACTCGTAATTTGTCCTTTGGCAATTGCTCAGATGTTAAGTATTCAACTGTAGTGTATTTGACATCCAGCACATTATTTATAGGGACAGAGAAGAAGAGATGACAGAAGTTCTACAGCATTGCTTGCTTTGACAGGAGCGGTACCAACTGACATCACAAATACACTACATACATGCGTACACCCAATGGGACTCATTTGTGAGCAATGATATGTAAACATCACGCTAGGACTTACTGTTTATCTGCCCACTAACTGCCAGATATGAGTGTAGGATTAAGGCTGCTATGTGTCCAAAATAGATTGGCATTTCTTAATTGCTGCATTAGTTACTTTTTTTTTTTTTTGTTACCTGAGAGACGATATGGTTCATTCAAGCCGATAGCTGCAAGAAAGGTCCCCATTGTGGAGATTTTCCATAACAAACAGCAAGCATGTCATCGTTACTATTATGAATAGTACTCCCATGTGACCATTGATGGTCTACAATTGGGTGTGTGATCTTGTGTACAGTAACATTTGACTGACTTGACAGTGATTTAGCAGCGCCATGGCAACAAGATACAAAAATAACTTACTTTTCTCTTTGCTTAATTCGCAGATTAAGTCGCGACAACAAAGTTAGTACTTTTCATCATAATTTCCATCTAACAAGTGATAAATCCAATATTATTCTCGTAAAGTTTCTTGTTACTGCAACTTTTTTGTGAAATGGCTCTTCATTTATTGTAGGTGTTGCATAAAATGTATTTATCAATATTTGATCTTGTAATCTCTATTTTGGTCAATTCATTCCACTTTTTCTCATGAAATTCCAAATGTATTTATAATATTTTGTGTATCTTCTTGGAAAATTACACACAAATATATTTTTGCATAAAATATATTTTTTTTAAAAATAAAAAAATCAATTTGGACTTTGTCCCCCTAAAATGTAAACCTTATTTCCATTCCTACTTTATCCAGACAGTTCTTACTTAATTTTTATGAAACTATAACTTCCAAATTCCAAATTAATTCTGGTAATTGTGTACTGTTTAGCAAAAAAAAAAGGAACAATTATGAATTCATATTTTATCATTAAAAATGTTTTGTTTTAAAATTACAATTTATTATAAAATTACTTCACTCTCATAAAATTAAGATTTTTCTCACCATTGCAGCCATCTTTTTTAAAAAAAATAATTCAACTTATTGTGCAGCTGAGATAGGCTCCAGCACCCCCCGCGACCCCAAAAGGGACACTCGGGAGAAAATTATTCTCATTACATAATTTTCATAAAATAAGATATTCCCATAAAATTGAAAAATGTCTCTCAATATTTATCCTTCAATTGCTTGAGATTTTTATTCCTATAAATTTATTCTTGTAAAAATGACAGATTTTTTGAATACAGATACAAAATTTGATTTGAAAATACAAAATTATTTTTTCCTAATTATTGTACTTATGGCCTAATTCTTATAAAAATAGACAAATGTAAATATTTCAACATTCTTTTGCTAATATTTTTACTCTCTCATTAGAAGTATTTTTCCAATATTTAAAAACATTTAATCTCTAATATATATATATATATATATATATATATATATATATATATATATATATATATATATATATATATATATATATATACACTACCGTTCAAAAGTTTGGGGTCACATTGAAATGTCCTTATTTTTGAAGGAAAAGCACTGTACTTTTCAATGAAGATAACTTTAAACTAGTCTTAACTTTAAAGAAATACACTCTATACATTGCTAATGTGGTAAATGACTATTCTAGCTGCAAATGTCTGCTTTTTGGTGCAATATCTACATAGGTGTATAGAGGCCCATTTCCAGCAACTATCACTCCAGTGTTCTAATGGTACAATGTGTTTGCTCATTGGCTCAGAAGGCTAATTGATGATTAGAAAAGCCTTGTGCAGTCATGTTCACACATCTGAAAACAGTTTAGCTCGTTACAGAAGCTACAAAACTGACCTTTTTTTGAGCAGATTGAGTTTCTGGAGCATCACATTTGTGGGGTCAATTAAACGCTCAAAATGGCCAGAAAAAGAGAACTTTCGTCTGAAACTCGACAGTCTATTCTTGTTCTTTGAAATGAAGGCTATTCCACAAAATTGTTTGGGTGACCCCAAACTTTTGAACGGTAGTGTATATATATATATATATATATATATATATTTTATTTGTATTTTTTATTTTTTATTGTATTTTTTTATTTTATTATTATTATTATTATTATTTTTTTTTTAATTTAAATTTAATTTATTTATTTATTCTTCTAAATCCAAGTATACTTTTCTTCAAATAACTATGTACAATTTCGAACTTATTCTTGTAAAAGTACTACTAAGTTTTTGTAAAATGTCAACTTTTTCTTGTAGAACAAATCCACGTTCATATTATTTCTACTTTATTCTCAAAATGACCTTGGTATTATAATCTCATAGTATTGTATCCTGTCATTGTAGGGCTCTCCACCTTGTACACAGTTATCATTATACAGTACATATCAAAAGTACACACAGGCTTTGCAGTTGGAGTTACATTGGCTTCATCTGTGTTTGTTTGACAAGCCGGGACTGTGCACTCTGGTTAAGGGCTGAGCAGAAAGATGACCATGTGAATGTAATCCCCCAAGTGCAATGCATGGCATGAGCCCCGTGTCCCATGCAGGACATCCGTTAACTCGCACAGCAGCTGGAATTGAATACCAAGAGATTATTCAATAGAAAGGCAGCACGGAAAGAGTCATGTGATATCGGCCCAAGAGAGTGGATGCAAAGATCAGGAATGATAATTGAAATGGGGGAGTAATAAAAATATATTTATATATGCACCTGCTCTCATAGCATGTGATGTAATGGGTGACAAGAGCACTACAATACAACAGCAACACATGTGTACAACTAAAACTACAGGTCTAGAAACCTACTAAGTAAAAGAAAAACAAAACGTCACTAACCCTTGACTTAAAACCCCCAGTTTTGCATAAATAAATACAATGTCTTCTCAGCAATGGATCACATTCAAAGTGTTGTGAAGTAAAATACAAACTTTAAATAGTCCAACTACTCATTAGCACTAACAATAGTGAATATAATTCATTACTATCATTCTCTGATGATTATAACTGGTGTTTTTGATGCAAAAAAAAATGAAAAGCTTAGATTTTTTTTTTGACCAGTTGCATTTTAGCACAATGACACACAGAAGTTTGTGATGGATCAAATTAATCTAGACACATGGGCACATAAAATACCAACACGTTTATGTATGCACATCCTAAACAAAGAGTGTAGTGTTGGTGCCAGGCTGTTGTTAGGTAAACAGAATACAGTTGAAGAAAGTTTACATGCTACGGGGCTTTGCTTTGCTTATTTATTACACGACTGATATATTTCTGGCCCAGCCACCACTCTATGAATCAGCTTGAAAGTACACAAAGGTGTGACGACCGGGTGCGGGTGTTCGTCTCTCAGGGATGCAGATCGGGCTTCGGACACAGCTTGCAGGTAAGCAATGATTTATTAAAGCATAAATCAGACAGTAACGAATAAACACGTGCTCATAGCACTAAAAGTACAAAACAAAGGAGCTGGCGTGGGAGCTAGAGTAAAACACTAAACAGAGCCTTTAGCGTGGAAGCTAGCAGGTTACCAGAGCCTTTAGCGTGGAAGCTACAAGGTTACAGAACAGGAACAGAAGTCGTCAACTGTCGTGCGAACACAAACTACGATGCAACACAGACTGAATGAAAAGGCAGGCTTATATAATGAAGACAATGATGAAAAACAGGTGCACGTCGGGAACACCCGCGGCAGGTGAGAGTAATCAGTTGCTATGGTAACAAACTCAGGTGCATAAACAGATACTAAAAAGGAGTCCAAGACTAGCAGGAAAACACAAATGACTAGAAAACGTAAACCGAAATATGATCCGGGCAGCGGATCATAACACAAAGGTAGACCTTTACGAGGATGAAAAAGAAACTTGGTAGTGTTCGGGTTGTTGTGGACATCTACATCTTTCATGTTAAATGATATCCATCCATCCATCCATTTTCTACCGCTTAATCCCTTCGGGGTCGCGGGGGGCGCTGGAGCCTATCTCAGCTACAATCGGGCGGAAGGCGGGGTACACCCTGGACAAGTCGCCACCTCATCACAGGGCCAACACAGATAGACAGACAACATTCACACTCACATTCACACACTAGGTCCAATTTAGTGTTGCCAATCAACCTATCCCCAGGTGCATGTCTTTGGAGGTGGGAGGAAGCCGGAGTACCCGGAGGGAACCCACGCAGTCACGGGGAGAACATGCAAACTCCACACAGAAAGATCCAGAGCCCGGGATTGAACGCAGGACTGCTCAGGACCTTCGTATTGTGAGGCAGACGCACTAACCCCTCTGCCACCGTGCTGCCCGTTAAATGATATTATAACCTTAAACCTAATCTAACTTTGAAAATGTAACTTTACACCCCTGGCCTAAAACCATACTCAATAGCCATAACGGTAACTCTAAACCTAACCTAAGGCCCAAAGCTAAAGCTAAACCCAATCCTAAACCTTAACTCTAACCCAGCCAACCCTAGCCGTAATCTTTCTATAATTTTAAACTTTGGAACCCTATCCCTTTTTATCAAATTGAACCTAGTTACCCTAAAACCACATTATAAAACCTAACTTTAAACCCTAACTGTAATCTGAACAGAATACATTTTTTCTAACCTATATCTTTTCACTCCAATCCCAAACACAATCACTAATTTAACCATAAAACCCTAACATAACATTTCTCCCAACTGTAACTCTGAACTCTAACCCTGACTCGAACAAAACCCAACCCAAAACCATCCATCCATCCATTTTCTACCGCTTGTCCCTTTTCGGGGTGTACTCCCAAATTTTAACACCAACCCCTGCTTTAACGGTTAACCCTTAAACCAAACCCTAACTATGAAATTTTACCTTAACTTTGAGGTTAAACTATAACCTTAAATTGACTATAATACTGACTCTTAAACCAAATCATAACATTAAATCTGACATAACCTTAAAACCTAACTCAATCCTAACCCCATACTTGCCAACCTTGAGACCTCCAATATTGGGAGGTGGGGGGGGGGGACGTGGTTGGGGGCGTGGTTATTTACCGCTAGAATTCACCAACTCGAGTATTTCATATATATATATATATATATATATATATATATATATATATATATATATATATATATATATATATATATATATATATATATAATATATATGTATGTATGAAATACTTGACTTTCAGTGAATTCTAGCTATATATATATATTTATTTTATTTACATAAAAGAAATACTTGAATTATCTATCCATTAGATGGCAGTATTGTTTAACTTCTCTGTTCATGACTGAGAAATCATTTCGGCCACCGTGTTCAATGGAGAAGTCTGTTCTACATATTTACAGGCAACATACACCTTCCCCTTGCAACTGTCCTGGATGAACTGAAATTCTTGTTTCCATTCGTTTTGGAACTTGCAAGTGTATTTATATTGTGGGAAAGCGGACGTGAGAATAGGCTGTCCCCACTCAGTCTCAGGTCCGCATTGAGCTGGAGGGGGCGTGGCATCCAGCTCCGGCTGAATACCGGGAGTTTGTCGGGAGAAAATCTCTGCCGGGAAGTTGTCGGGAGAGGCGCTGAATAACGGGATTCTCCCGCTAAAAACGGGAGGGTTGGCAAGTATGCCTAACTCTAAAACCTAACCTGTGACTTCTGTCAATTACTTCAACCTAATTTAAGTCCAATGGCACAAACCTATGATACACATATCAAATTACAACACACATTCGAATAATGTAAAGCCCAAAGAAGAAATGCATTTGTTTTTAGATCATTCAATCAATATATTTTCTTGAACAATTTCAAGTCATGATATAGCATGGTCACTCTGCGTGATTTCCACGAATGTTACAATGAAATTGCAGGCTGTTATAAGTATTGGGGTATTAGATCTTATTTTATGTCCAAGCTTATTATTTATTTTCTACTGTCTGCAGCTGCTCCATCCCATGTTCCTTTTTAAGCCAAGCCTTCTCTACATATTGTCTCACCTCCCCAACGGTAGACCTCTTTTCTGCATCCAGAGCCAGGAGCTTGCCAAACAACTCCATGGCTTCTGGGGTGAACCTTTCCAAAGTGGTGGAATGTCATCCTCTGTGTTGGCGCTGTCTCCCAGTTTGGACCAGTCAGCAAACTCCTGGTAGGAGTCATCTGAATCCATGCAACGGTCCCATGGGAAGTAGCCTGTGAGGATGCAGAATATAACCACACCGAAGGCCCATGTGTCCAGACTTGGTTCCACACTCAGCGGAGGAGCAGTGACTTCTTTCTGCCCTCCAGTAGAGCAACAGTGCAAAGCTCAGGTGACATGTAAGGTAGGGTTCCTGTAATGAAGCTGATAAGAGTGCCTGTTTTCTGGGCCAGACCAAAGTCTGCCAGCTTGACCTGGCTGCACTGATGATCCAGCAGGAGGATGTTCTCAGGCTTCACGTCTCGGTGGACCAGGCCCCGGCTATGGATGAACTCCAAAGCGCTAGCAATCTGGAGGACGCAACGTTTAACGGACGACTCAGGAATACCCACCTTAAACAGACAGAGGAGTTTAAATAAGTTGATAACTACACATTAGATAGACGACAAGCCTGCTTTTTTACGTGAACTGGCCTTACCTTAGGCTGAATGACAGCAAACAGGTCCCTCCCAATAACGAGCTCCTGGGCGAAGCAGTAGTGATCGTTAGACTGAAAGGCAATGCCAAAGAGGCCCACGATGCAGGGGTGGCAATGCAGATGCAAGGAGATGCAGTATTCTCGCAGGAAGCCCTTTAGCTTTGTTGAGGTCTTGGGCATCACTTTCAAGGCCATAGGAGTCCCTGTGGAGCATTTATACCTCATGTCAACTAAATAAAAAATACAGAATCAGTGTTCACACTAGGGTTGTACGGTATACCGATACTTGTATAGTATCGCGGTACTGATTAATCAAAAACGGTACTATACTCCAGTGTTTTTCAACCACTGTGCCGCGACCGTGAGATACAGTCTGGTGTGCCGTGGGAGATTATCTAGTTTCACCTATTTGGGTGAAAAATATTTTTTGCAAACCAGTAATTATAGTCTGCAAATGATGTGTTGTTGTTGAGTGTCGGTGCTGTCTAGAGCTCGGCAGAGTAACCGTGTAATACTCTTCCATATCAGTAGGTGGCAGCCGGTAGCTAATTGTTTTGTATATGTCGGAAACAGCGCGCAGGTAAAAAAGTATCTTGTAGGAGTGTAGGCAGAGAAACGACGGAGATTTATTCCTCTTTGGAGAGCCAAGTAACACTCCGTTTATTTTCAGAGAGAACAACACAACAACCAAACTGTCGCACAGGTAATTACGTCAGCACCACAGAGGTGTGTCTCAACACTTCAAAGTAAAAGCACCTATGCACCTATGCAAGTAAACATGGGCTAGAACGCAGTGAATTATAACCGTAATAATTAATAAGTGTCCTGTGTGTGTATATCCACCACACACGTCCCCCCAGAATTCACAAGAACTGGCCCAGTGAAACGACCAGGGACCCGAATGACCGCCCAAAGCGATTCCGAAGCTCCTGGGCAGGTGGAGGGGGGTGAAGCGGGAGGGTGACAGCCGGCTGCTGACGGCGAGCAGACGTCGGTTGGCAGTGTGGGGGTCGACCGCGACGTGGTGCCTGAGCCACCTCAACTGAACGGCCCAAATCCAGGTGGGCTGGCTTCAGCCGGTCCACTGAGACGCGATCCAGTCTGCCCCCAATGTCAATGACAAATGTCTTATCCCCAGCCTCCACAACCCGATAAGGACCGTCGTATGGTGTTGCAAGGGCCCCCTATGGGCATCGTGGCGGATGAACACGTACCCCGCTGCTCGCAGGTCAGGGGGAATGTGCACCTGGGGCAAGCAGTGGTGCGAGGTCGGGACTGGTAGGAAGGTACGGGCAGTGTCCATGAGGCTTCGCCGCTGGTCAGAAGCAGACCAGGGGACTGTAGTGCGGGGTATAAATTCACCTGGGACTCTGAGGGTCTGGCCATAAACTAACTCCGCTGAGGAAGACAGGAGGTCCTCTTTAGGCGCAGTTCTAATCCCCAGCATCACCCACGGGAGCTTGTCGACCCAGCCGTCGTCTGTGAGAGAAGCCTTAAGGGCGGCCTTCATGTCCCTGTGGAAAACGTTCACACATGCCGTTTGCTTGAGGGTGGTATGCTGTAGTGCGGTGGAGTGAGACACCCAACTGACAGGCAACAGTATTCCAGAGCTCGGAAGTAAACTGGGGGCCACGATCAGACGAAAGGTCCGATGGGGCACCATACCGGCGACCCAGGTACCAATGAAGGCCCGGGCCACATCAGCTGATGTCGTTGCCGACAGTGGGACAACCTCCGGCCAACGGGTGGTCCGGTCCACCATAGTCAGAAGGTGAGTAAATCCCCTGGAGGGAGGAAGGGGTCCTACCAGGTCAACGTTGACATGGTCAAAACGTCTTTCGGGAACTGCAAACTGCTCCAACGGGGCCTTAACATGGCGATGGATCTTAGCGCGTTGGCATGCCACACAGGTCCTGACCCAGTCGCGAATGTCCTTCTTGAGGCCATGCCAGACAAACTTTGCTGCCACGAGACGCTGTGACGGCTTGCTGCCTGGGTGCGAGAGGCCATGTATGGCGTCGAAAACTTGCCGTCTCCAGACCTGCGGCACCACAGGACGGGGCAGGTCCAGAGATACGTCGCAGAGCAGCGTTGTGCTGGCATCGCCGAACGGGACGTCCGCCAACTGGAGGCCAGTGACCGCTGTTCTGTACGCCTGAATGTCGGGGTCCGAAACTTGGTCCACAGCCATTCGGGCATAGTCTATTCCAAGGTGGACAGCACCAATGACCACACGGGAGAGGCAGTCAGCCACGGGATTGTCTTTTCCTGACACATGTTTAATGTCCGTGGTAAATTCAGAAATAAAAGCTAGGTGGCGCTGTTGCCTGGCAGACCATGGTTCCGACACCTTGGCCATGGCGAAGGTCAAAGGCTTGTGATCCACAAAGGCAGTGAACGGACGGGCTTCCAGCAGGAAACGGAAATGACGGATGGCTAAATACAGGGCGAGGAGTTCACGGTCAAAAGTGCTATATTTCTGCTCACTGGACCTAAGTTGGCGGCTGAAAAAAGCGAGAGGTTGCCAAACACTATTGACCAACTGCTGGAGAACAGCACCAACAGCATAGTCTGAGGCGTCCGTGGTCAGAGCAACAGGGGCGTCAGGCACCGGGTGAGCCAGCATAGTTGCGTCCGCGAGTGCATCCTTTGTAGCAGAGAAAGCTGCCAACATGTCCGTGGACCAAGAAAGGGCATGCTTAGAAGTTTTTTTACCCTTGAGAGCGCTGTATAGGGGGCGCATAAGGTCGGCAGCCCGAGGCACAAAACGGTGGTAAAAATTGACCATGCCGCAGAACTCTTGTAGAGCCTTGACAGTGTGAGGCTGCGGAAGCCCCAACACTGCCTCCACCTTTGACGGCAGAGGAATCGCCCCTGCTGTAGTGATGTGGTGGCCCAGGAAATCCATGGAAGACAGTCCAAACTGGCATTTCGCTGGGTTGATGATCAAGCCGTGCTGCTGGAGACGACTGAAGAGAAGACGCAGGTGTGATAGGTGCTCTGCCTCAGACGTGCTGGCCACTAGGATATCGTCCAGGTAGACAAAAACGAATGACAAGTCACGCAGCACCGTGTCCATCAATCGCTGAAAGGTCTGGGCAGCATTTTTTAGTCCGAATGGCATCCGTAGAAACTCAAAAAGCCCGAATGGGGTAATCACCGCTGTTTTGGGAATGTCCTGAGGCTGAACTGGTACCTGGTGATAGCCCCGGACGAGGTCCACTTTAGAAAAAATAGACGCACCCGCCAGGTGGGCAGAAAAGTCATGGATGTGTGGAATAGGGTACCGGTCCGGCGTAGTGACAGCATTAAGGCGTCGGTAGTCGCCGCACGGGCGCCAACCACCATTGGGCTTTGGCACCAGGTGAAGGGGGGAGGCCCAGGGACTGTTCGACCGGCGGACGATGCCAAGGCGTTCCATGGCGTCGAACTCAGCTCTTGCGATACTGAGCTTGTGTGGGTCAAGGCGCCGGGCTTTGGCGTGCACAGGCGGGCCATTGGTGGAGATGTAGTGCGACACACCATGTTTGGCGGAGGTGGAGGAGAAGGTAGGTGCGGTGATGTCTGAGAACTCCTTGAGGAGGTGAGAAAAGTCATCAGCGGGCGAGAGGGCACTGGACAGCTTCGTCGGGGCAGTGTCACTGTGTTCACAGGGAAATGAGCCGAATGTTTCAGCGTGGACGAGGCGGCGGTTCCTCACATCCACTAGAAGCTTGTTGGCAAACAAGAAATCAGCACCCAACAGGGGAGTGGACACCTTTGCTGACACAAAATCCCAGGTAAAACGCTGACCAGCAAAACTCACTGTCACAGTGCGTGTGCCAAAGGTGTGGATTGTGCTGCCATTTGCGGCCAGAAGGGGGGGGCCACACGGCCCTGCTCGAATGTCTGTGGCTGATGCTGGCAGCGCACTCATATGGGCACCTGTGTCACAAAGAAAGCGACGACCGGAGAGGGAGTCAGTAATAAACAGCAAGCCGCTGGTACGGCCGTCACCCACGGCTGCTAATAGGTGGCGGCCGGTGCGTTTCCCGACGCACTGAATGTACAGGGGGGAAGGCATTTCTTGGCTTTGTTGCCAAACTTGGCGTGGTAGAAACACAATCCTCCTGACTGCTTTGCACGTCGGGGCACAGTAGTGGTGCAGAGATGGAGTATGGCTGTGCATATGGTCATCACTGGTGGCAGTAGACGTGGAAGGGGCGTGGCTGCAAAACATTTCTTCCCAGCTGAGAAAAATTTGTCCGCCTCCCTGGCCAACTGGCGAAAATCCGTATAGATGAATTCGCAAGTGCCAAACGCACCTGTTCTGGAAGCTGCTGCAGGAATAGTTCTTTGAAAAGAAAACACGGCTGATGGTCTCCCAGCAGAGCCAGCATGTGATCCATCAGCTCAGAAGGCTTACTGTCGCCGAGACCGGGAAGTGAGAGGAGTTGGCGCGCACGTTCGGATTCAGAAAGTCCAAAAGTCTCCAGTAGATGCGCCTTCAGAGCGGCGTATTTGTTGCGTGCAGGAGGACGTTCTAGCAGACTCACCACTCTCCCCGCAGTCGAGCTTGTAAGGGACGCCACCACATGATAAAACTTTGTTTCGTCCGCCGTAATGTCTTTGATGGCGAATTGAGCCTCCGCCTGTGCGAACCACGCAATTGCGTTCCCTTCCCAAAAGTCGGGCAACTTTAGTGTAGCAGACATGTTCAGTAAACTCTGGAAACGTCCAAGAGTAAAAAGGGGTCACCAATGTAGGAGTGTAGGCAGAGAACGACGGAGATTTATTCCTCTTTGGAGAGCCAAGTAACACTCCGTTTATTTTCAGAGAGAACAACACAACAACAAACTGTCGCACAGGTAATTACGTCAGCACCACAGAGGTGTGTCTCAACACTTCAAAGTAAAAGCACCTATGCACCTATGCAAGTAAACATGGGCTAGAACGCAGTGAATTATAACCGTAATAATTAATAAGTGTCCTGTGTGTGTATATCCACCACAATCTAATGCTTAAACCAAAAATAAACAAAAGGGGAGTGCCCCTAAGAAAAGGCATTGAAGCTTAGGGAAGGCTATGCAAGAATGAAACTAAAACTGAACTGGCTACAAAGTAAAGAAAAACAGAATGCTGGACGACAGCAAAGACTTACTGTGGAGCAAAGACGGCGTCCACAACGTACATCCGAACATGACATGACAATCAACAATGTCCCCACAAAGAAGGATAAAAACAACTGAAATATTCTTGATTGCTAAAACAAAGTAGATGCGGGAAATATCGCTCAAAGGAAGACACGAAACTGCTACAGGAAAATACCAAAAAAAGAGAAAAAGCCTCCAAAATGGGAGTGCAAGACAAGAACTAAAACACTACACACATGAAAACAGAAAAAAAAACTCCAAATAAGTCAGGGTGTGATGTGACAGGTGGTGACAGTACACCTACTTTGAGACAAGAGCTATAGTGATGATGCTTGGTTGTGGTTTAAAGTCATATCCAACAATTGCGACAACGACTTTTTACTGTCAACTGAGTTTCGTTTTTTAAAGATTTCTGCTGGTGGTGTGCCTCCGCATTTTTTCAACCCAAAAAATGTGCCTTGGCTCAAAAAAGGTTGAAAAACACTGCTATACTCTGTTTGAAAAGTACCGGTTCCCAATTTTTTTCCCCCTTTTTTTTTTTTAACGGGCATGACGCTGCGCCGTCACGTCATGACATTGCTGGGTTTACGAGCAGAGGAGCGTGTTCGGCAGCGCACAATCACGGCGTACTTACAAGCAGAGAAGGTGTGTAGACAGAAAAGGGAGAATGTAAGCATTTTCGTCTAAAAACTGACGATGGTGAAGCTATAACACTGAAACGCCTTCAGGAAGAGGTGCTTTAAGACATGGCTAGCAGCTAACATCCATCCGGAGTCGGCAGTGTTTTAGCTACTTCTATATCACTAATCCTCGCCTCCATGGCGACGAATGAAGTATGTTTCTTACAAGTATCATCCCTGCAGGACGAGGAATAGCTAAACATGCTTCACTACACACCGTAGCTCACCGGCGTCACCGCTAACAAAAGCTAGCGTGCTATGGGTGGATCTACACCTGACATCCACTGTAATGATACCAAGTACAAGAGCGTATCCAGTTGATACTACTATGATTACATCTATATTTTTTATCGTCACAAAATCTTTTTTCCTTTATTTTTAAACTCATATTATGTTTATAAACTCAGGAAATACGTCCCTGGACACATGAGGACTTTGAATATGACCTATGTATTATCCTGTAACTACTTGGTATCGGATTGATACCTAAATTTGTGGTATCATCCAAAACTAATGTAAAATATCCAAACTACAGAAGAATAAGTGATTATTACATTTTAACAGAAGCGTAGATAGAACATGTTAAAACAGAAAATAACCAGATATTGACAGTAAATGAACAAGTGGATTAATAATCCATTTTTACAGCTTGTCCTTTATAATTTTGACGATATAATTGAATGGAAAATGACACAATATGTTACTGCATACGTCAGCAGCCAAATTAGGAGCCTTTGTTTGCTTGCTTACTACTAAAAAAAAGTTGTCTAGTATGTTCACTATTTTATTTCAGACCAAAATTGTTCTTCGATTGCAATAATAAACATATGTTTAATGTACCGTAAGATTTTTCTGTTAAAATAAAGCCAATAATGCAATTTTTTGTGTTCCCCTTTATTTAGAAAAGTATCAAAGTATCAAAACACATTTTGGTACCGGTACAACCCTAGTTCATACAGATTCCGTTTAGCTCTCATTAGTCCCCAGAACAAGAAAATCTTAGCCATAACCCTAAAATTAATTCTAGCTCTACACTGACCTTAAATACTAACCGTAAACCATGAATGTAAGGTAAGGCCCCGCCTAACCCCCAACTCTAAACCTAACCCTAACTTTATCTTACCCTACCCTACCTCTAAATTATTCCTTCTCAAATAGTGGGGCGGGTGGGGGGTGGCACGGGGCGATGCCAGGGGTAGAAGACGAGGAAAGACAGGCGTGTTGTTTCCTTTAATGTTAATAAGCTCGCAATGTTGTACAGAGGTATAATTCTAACAATTTTATAGACAAAATATACTATTTGTAGTCGCGGTGTGAAATATTTTCTTCTTGCTCGGGCAGGCGTAACAGAAAATATTTTGAGAAGCACTGCTCCAAACCATTACCCGCAAACACTACCTCGGTCCTTAACCTTAAGTCCTAAGTCTTAAATCTTGATTCTAAAACCTAACAATAAACTTAAGTACGACCCTAACCCTACTTCTAAACCCTGATAAACAATTTACAATGTATATTTTCAGTTGATGTCAAGTCAAAACATAGGTTTACCTCTGAAACGATGTGTGACCAGCAGCACTTTGCCATACTTTCCTCGCCCGATCTCCTTGATGACATTGAAGTGTTCCTGGATCTCCAGCTGACCGAGGCTCTGGGCCGTCAGCTCAATCAGCTCGTCGATCAGGCTGCCGTCAGCCAGGCCTAACTCAATCATTGAGAGCCCTGCTTAGGAACATGGAAGAAAACAAATATTACAGCAGGTAAATACATTTTTTAACATCATATTTTACAGCTAAGTCATTTTTATTCCTAACGGCCTGGGTATAAGAATAAAAATGACATAATTCTTAGAATAACTAACGGACTTAATTGGATTTTACAGCTATTTGGTCATTTATTCATCAGAAAACGCTTTCTAAAAATACCCTTAAACACATTTTTTTACAAATTTAAGCGAATTACTTCTCCTGCGAAATGTAGCTATTTGTGTGAAGTCAACCATTTCAGAATTCAACTTCAAAGTTTACTGGAAATTAGGGCTGCAACTAACAATTAATGTGATAATCGATTAATCTGTTGATTATTACTTCGATTAATCGATCAATAATCGGATAAAAGAGACGAACTACATTTCTATCCTTTCCAGTATTTTATTGAAAAAAAACAGCATCCTGGCACCATACTTATTTTGATTATTGTTTCTCAGCTGTTTGTACATGTTGCAGTTTATAAATAAAGGTTTATAAAAAAAATTTAAATATTTAAAAAAAAATTTAATCGCGCATAGCATAGATCCAACGAATCGATGACTAAATTAATCGCCAACTATTTTTATAATCGATTTTAACCAATTTAATCGATTAGTTGTTGCAGCCCTACTGAAATACTGTATGCTTATTATGCTTAGAACTGAAAGGATCTGAAACCTATCGCAGTTTTTTTCATAGTTTGGCCGGGGGTGCGACTTATACTCAGGAGCGACTTATGTGTGAAATTATTAACACATTACCGTAAAATATCAAATAACATTATTAGCTCATTCACGTAAGAGACTAGACCGGGGTCGGCAACCCGCGGCTCTAGAGCCGCATGCGGCTCTTTAGCGCCGTCCTAGTGGCTCTCTGGAAATTTTTCAAAAATGTATGAAGAATGGAAAATGATGAGGGGAAAAAAAATCAATTTTTTGTTTTAGTATGGTTTCTGTAGGAGGACAAACATGACACAAACCTCCTTAATTATTATAAATCACACTGTTTATATTAAACATGCTTCACTGATTCGAGTATTTGGCGAGCGCCGTGTTTTCCTACTTATTTTGGCGGTCCTTGAACTCACCGTATAGTTTGTTTACATGTATAACTTTCTCCGACTTTCTAGGCCGTGTTTTATGCCACTTCTTTTTCCGTCTCATTTTGTCCACCACACTTTTAACGTTGTACATGAGTACACAAAGATGAGTTTTGTATTGTTATTGACTTGTGTGGAGTGCTAATCAGACATATTTGGTCACTGCATGACCGCAAGCTAATCGATGCTAACATGCTATCTAGGCTAGCTATATGTACATATTGCATCATTATGCCTCATTTGTAGGTATATTTGCGGTCATTTAGTTTCCTTTAAGTCCTCTTAATTCAATTTATATCTCATGACACACTATCTGTATGTAATATGGCTTTTAATTTGTTGCGGCTCCAGACAGATTTGTTTTTGTATTTTTGGTCCAATATGGCTCTTTCAACATTGTGGGTTGCCGACCCCTGGACTAGACGTATAAGATTTCATGGGATTTAGCGATTAGGAATGACAGATTGTTTGGTAAATGTATAGCATGTTCTATAATAATAATAATAATACCTGGGATTTATATAGCGCTTTTCTAGATACCCAAAGTCGCTTTACACGTGTAGGGGGGGGGGGGGGGGGGATTAAAACAACTTTATTAGGAAAAGAAACTAAGAAAAGAAAAATATATATAATAATAATAAACACCAAGGGCAGGGTCAGTTTGGAAAGGCTAATGTGAAGAGGTGAGTTTTTAGGGTGGTTTTGAAGGTAGGGAGGGAGGGGGCTTCTCTGATGTGCCTGGGGAGAGCGTTCCAGAGAGAGGGGGCAGCCACGGAGAAGGCCCTGTCGCCCCAGGTTCGGCGCCTGGTCTTGGGGACCTCCAGGAGGCCAGCATCACTAGATCTATATGTTATAGTTATTTGAATGACTCTTACCATAATATAATATAATATAATAATAATGTAACATACCAGGCACGTTCTCAGTTGATTATTTATGCCTCATATAATGTACACTTATTCAGCCTGTTGTTCACTATTCTTTATTTATTTTAAATTGCCTTTCAAATGTCTATTCTTGGTGTTGGCTTTTATCAAATACATTTCCCCAAAAAATGCGACTTATACTCCAGTGCGACTTATATATGTTTTTTTCCCTTCTTTATTATGCATTTTCGGCCGGTGCGACTTATACTCAGGAGCGACTTATGTGTGAAATTATTAACACATTACCGTAAAATATCAAATAATATCATTTAGCTCATTCACGTAAGAGACTAGACGTATAAGATTTCATGGATTTAGCGATTAGGAGTGACAGATTGTTTGGTAAACGTATAGCATGTTCTATATGTTATAGTTATTTGAATGACTCTTACCATAATATGTTACGTTAACATACCAGGCACGTTCTCAGTTGGTTATTTATGCCTCATATAACGTACACTTATTCAGCCTGTTGTTCACTATTCTTTATTTATTTTAAATTGCCTTTCAAATGTCCATTCTTGGTGTTGGGTTTTATCAAATACACTTCCCCAAAAAGTGTGACTTATACACTACCGTTCAAAAGTTTGGGGTCACATTGAAATGTCTTATTTTTGAAGGAAAAGCACTGTACTTTTCAATGAAGATAACTTTAAACTAGTCTTAACTTTAAAGAAATACACTCTATAAATTGCTAATGTGGTAAATGACTATTCTAGCTGCAAATGTCTGGTTTTTGGTGCAATATCTACATAGGTGTATAGAGGCCCATTTCCAGCAACTATCACTCCAGTGTTCTAAGGGTACAATGTGTTTGCTCATTGGCTCAGAAGGCTAATTGATGATTAGAAAAGCCTTGTGCAATCATGTTCACACATCTGAAAACAGTTTAGCTCGTTACAGAAGCTACAAAACTGACCTTCCTTTGAGCAGATTGAGTTTCTGGAGCATCACATTTGTGGGGTCAATTAAATGCTCAAAATGGCCAGAAAAAGAGAACTTTCATCTGAAACTCGACAGTCTGTTCTTGTTCTTAGAAATGAAGGCTATTCCACAAAATTGTTTGGGTGACCCCAAACTTTTGAACGGTAGTGTATATGTTTTTTTTCCTTCTTTATTATGCATTTTCGGCCGGTGCGACTTATACTCCGGAGCGACTTATACTCCGAAAAATACGGTGCATGACAATTATCGATGCTAAAATGTCAAAACATTACTTGTAATATACAGCATGTGGCTCTACATAATTGTATGTTTAATATGTCCTACGGAGAAATTGAAAGAGGGGGCCAAAAAAACCCATCAAAGCTAAAAATCTAAATGAACGACTTATTGTCCGCTGTCTTTAACTGTACTCTTAATAAAAAAGTCCCAGTAAAATCTTACCTTAGAGAGAGCACTTTAAACACCTTGTAGCAGAAAGAGTAGAGTGAAGCAGATGGTGTCCGTGCAGTATGTACTTCACATCCACGACTGCTTCTTGGATGAACATACCCAGTGGACCCGAGCGCTTTCCCCCTGCCCAGCACATAGCTCAACTCTCAGCGGCTACAATGGGAACATCTGACACTTTGACAGCTGATTACAAACTGTCTCTACAAAGGGCACTCGCGCTCTCTCGAATACCAACACACAAATACACGTACGCTCCTGCAACATAGTCATATTTTGTTATGTATGTATGCAGCCAGCGAAAGCTTTAGTAGCTCTTATTAACCAAGGACATACAGTACGCAGTGACAAACACTGCATCTGACTGCAGCTGCATGCGAGATACTGCATAGAATTAGCATAACAAATCCATTTCTAACTGAATGGCAAACACCCATGTTGGGGGAATGTCGCTCATTTTTAACCTTTAAAGGCCCTACTGAAAGCCACTACTACCGACCACGCAGTCTGATAGTTTATATATCAATGATGAAATCTTAACATTGCAACACATGCCAATACGGCCGGGTTAGCTTATAAAGTGCAATTTTAAATTTCCCGGGAAACTTCCGGCTGAAAACGTTTAGGTATGATGACGTTTGCGCGTGACGTCAAGGGTTGAAGGAGACATTTTGGAATAGCACGGTCGCCAACTTAAAGGCCTACTGAAACCTACTTCTACCGACCACGCAGTCTGATAGTTTATATATCAATGATGAAATCTTAACATTGCAACACATGCCAACACGGCCGGGTTAACTTATAAAGTGACTTTTAAAACTTCCCGGGAAATATCCGGCTGAAACGTCGCGGTATGATGACGTATGCGCGTGACGAAGTCAGAGTAACGGAAGTTATGGTACCCGTAGAATCCTATACAAAAAGCTCTGTTTTCATTTCATAATTCCTCAGTATTTTGGACATCTTTTGCAATTTCTTTAATGAACAATGAAGGCTGCAAAGAAGACAGTTGTAGGTGGGATCGGTGTATTAGCAGCGGACTACAGCAACACAACCAGGAGGACTTTGTTGGAGCGCTAGCCACGCTAGCCGCGCTAGCCGCCGACCTCACCTTGACTTCCTACGTCTCCGGGCCGCCAAACGCATCGGGTGAAGTCCTTCGTCCTTCTGCCGATCGCTGGAACGCAGGTGAGCACGGGTGTTGATGAGTAGATGAGGGCTGGCTGGCGTAGGTGGAGAGCTAATTTTTTTAGCATAGCTCTGTGAGGTCCCGTTGCTAAGTTGCTAAGTTAGCTTCAATGGCGTCGTTAGCACAGCATTGTTAACCTTCGCCAGCCTGGAAAGCATTAACCGTGTATTTACATGTCCACGGTTTAATAGTATTGTTGATTTTCTATCTATCCTTCCTTCTATCCTTTATTTTTTTGTTTCTATATGCAGTTAAAGCACGATGCTATCACGTTAGCTCGTAGCTAAAGCATTTCGCCGATGTATTGTCGTGGAGATAAAAGGCACTAAATGTCCATTTTGCGTTCTCGACTCTCATTTTCAAGAGGATATAGTATCCCAGGTGGTTTAAAATACAAATCCGTGATCCACAATAGAAAAAGGAGAGTGTGGAATCCAATGAGCCAGCTTGTACCTAAGTTATGGTCAGAGCGAAAAAAGATACGTCCATCACTGCCTCTCAAGTCATTCACTGTAACGTTCCTCATCTACGAATCTTTCATCCTCGCTCAAATTAATGGGGTAATCATCACTTTCTCGGTCCGAATCTCTCTCGCTCCATTGTAAACAACGGGGAATTGTGAGGAATACTAGCTCCTGTGACGTCACGCTACTTCCGCTACAGGCAAGGCTTTTTTTTATCAGCGAGCAAAAGTTGCGAACTTTATCGTCGATTTTCTCTATTAAATCCTTTCAGCAAAAATATGGCAATATCGCGAAATGATCAAGTATGACACATAGAATGGATCTGCTATTCCCGTTTAAATAAAAAAAAATCATTTCAGTAGGCCTTTAAATCGTCTGTTTTCATCGCTAAATTCCACAGTATTCCGGACATCTGTGTCGGTGAATCTTTTGCAATTTGTTCAATTAACAATGGAGACTGCAAAGAAGAAAGCTGTAGGTGGGATCGGTGTATTAGCGGCCGGCTGCAGCAACACAACCAGGAGGACTTTGAGTTGGATAGCAGACGCGCTACCGTGAGTACAGCTTTGGCTTCCAAACATTTGATCGCTTGCCTGTACGTGCGTGGCGCTATGTGCATGTCACGTACGTAACTTTGGGGAAATATATGTTTCTTGTCGACTCTGATGGCGGCCGGTAGAGATGCGCGGATAGGCAATTATTTCATCCGCAACCGCGTCACAAAAGTCGTCATCCACCCGCCATCCACCCGAACTAACATTTTATCAAAACCACAACCACCCGCCACCCACCCGTTGTTATATATCTAATATAGACGATGCAAGGCATTGGTGAGGTTAGAAAGCTTTTGCCTGTTAAAGAAAGGAGACTGATCCAATGCAGCAGAGACATTCAATGCGTGCCACGCATTAATATCTCTTCGCCACGCATTAGAGGCTAAGAGATATTAATGCGTGATAATATTATTTATCATTGTTATAATATTATTGTCATTTCCATTAAGAAAGTGTTGACTATTATTGTTATTTTTTATTATATAATTTATTTTTTAATGCTTTACTGAGCAGGACCCTTTTGGATCCCCAATAATATTACAGGGACTTTTTTTTTTTTTTTTTTTTTTTTTAAGTGTCATTGCTCAAAAAATAATAATGAATCAATGTTGTTATGAGTTATGCTATGAGCTCCAATTATTATATAATCTCAAATATTCCACTTTAAAATGTTATTGGGGGAAAATATTGCATATTTTGTGTTTTTTCCATAAAAAAACAGGGTTTTCTTTGACTAAAAGAGCATACAGCGTAAATGTTTTAAAAAAAAACTTTATATTGACAGATAGACCTAATGTTGATCTGGAGATTTAAACCTTGGATAATAATAATAATACTAAATAACGACACATTTTAAATATTTTTTTTACCTAAACCCTTTGGGGACCTGAGACTGAGTGGGGACAGCCTGTTCTCACGTCCGCTTTCCCACAAAATAAACAGCTTGCCTGCCCAAAGACGTCATAACATCTAGGGCTTTTATAGAGTGCACAACTGCGCACACAACAAGGAGACGAAGCAGAAGAACGAGGAAATTACAGACATGGCGGCCGAAATGATATACTCATCATGAAGGGAGAAGTTAAACAGGACAATACTGCCATCTAATGGATAGCCACTGGAACACTGAAATTCAAGTATTTTTATTTTTTTTCTATGTAAATAAAATTAAAAAAAATATATATATATATAGCTAGAATTCACTGAAAGCCAAGTATTTCATACATATATATATATATATATATATATATATATATATATATATATATATATATATATATATATATATATATATATATATATATATATATATATATATATGAAATACTCGAGTTGGTGAATTCTAGCTGTAAATAACCACGCCCCCACCCCCGACCAAGGCCCCCCCACCTCCCGATATTGGAGGTCTCAAGGTTGGCAAGTATGACTACTCCTTCCACATTTTTCAACCCACTTCAACCGTTCCACCGTCAAATCATTTTTCTTAATCAGGACTGGATTGAACTGGAAAAATTCCCTGTTTTCCCAAAAATTCCAGGAATTCCATAATACCATTTCTCATTTAAAAATGTTACTGCGTCAACATTTCTCGACAGATTTGAACAATTCCAACACCAACTCATTCAGAACATTCCAATGTTTTTAGCATTTTCAAAATTATTCCAGCGTTTCCCGAAATCCCCAAATTTCCATGCAATTCCTATTTAAATGAATGGGACATTTTTCAAAGTTCCACAACTCCCACAATTTTTATCTAATTCTAACCTTTCTAACTTCCTTTTTAGGAATTGTGTGCTCCTTTTCAACAATTATTTTTAAAAATTCACGGAATTCTCTTCCACATTCAAACTATTCCAACATTCAAACTATTCTTACATTCATTCTACATTCTGTCAGCATTTCAGTTCAACTTCAGCATTGGAGCATTCACATGCAATTCCTTCAGGAATTGCCTCATCTACAAACCCTGTTTCCATATGAGTTGGGAAATTGTGTTAGATGTAAATATAAACGGAATACAATGATTTGCAAATCATTTTCCACCCATATTCAGTTGAATATGCTACAAAGACAACATATTTGATGTTCAAACTGGTAAACATTTTTTTTGTTGCAAATAATCATTAACTTTAGAATTTGATGCCAGCAACACGTGACAAAGAAGTTGGGAAAGGTGGCAATAAATACTGATAAAGTTGAGGAATGCTCATCAAACACTTATTTGGAACATCCCACAGGTGAACAGGCAAATTGGGAACAGGTGGGTGCCATGATTGGGTATACAAGTAGATTCCATGAAATGCTCAGTCATTCACAAACAAGGATGGGGCGAGGGTCACCACTTTGTCAACAAATGTGTGAGCAAATTGTTGAACGGTTTAAGAAAAACCTTTCTCAACCAGCTATTGCAAGGAATTTAGGGATTTCACCATCTACGCTCCGTAATATCATCAAAGGGTTCAGAGAATCTGGAGAAATCACTGCACGTAAGCAGCTAAGCCCGTGACCTTCCATCCCTCAGGCTGTACTGCATCAACAAGCGACATCAGTGTGTAAAGGATATCACCACATGGGCTCAGGAACACTTCAGAAACCCACTGTCAGTAACTACGGTTGGTCGGTACATCTGTAAGTGCAAGTTAAAACTCTCCTATGCAAGGCGAAAACCGTTTATCAACAACACAACAAAATGAAATTTTGACATTCCCCCATTCATTCGGTGGGTGCCTAATCTAATCCATTGGTTTACTTTGTACCTTTTTTTGTAACAGTTACACAGAGTGCAATTCTACCATTGAGATGCGACACACAATATAACATGTGGCGGTTCTTTGCACACCCGACAAAAAAAGATAATACATAAAGAGTGAGAAATAATAAGAAGGGCTATTGCAAACCCATAAAAAATATTTGTTTCTCCTCCATCCATGCTTTTTCTTCCACTTATCCCAGGTCAGAAGCCCAGACTTCCCTCTCCCTGGCCTACCATGTTCAGACCGGACCCCATCAATACCATGACTGTGCCTAGAAATGATGTCCATAAAAGGTATGAACAGAATAAGTGTCTAACCCTCACTGGAAACTAGTCCGACTTACTTTTGGCAATGCGGTCCAAGCTCTGACACCAATCATACAGGGAGCGAACTGCCAAAATCAGACGGCATACCAAGTATTTACACCAGGGGTGTCCAAACTTTTTCCACTGAGGGCCTCACACTGAAAAATCAAAGCAAGCGGGGGCCATTTTGATATTTTTTATTTTAAAAACCAATACAATATATGTATAAAAAATATACATGTAGGCCTCCACTCAGGCTTGATCCCGGGGACCCCAAAGGGTTTTGGTCAAAAAAATATAAAAAATGTGTCATTATTCAGTATTATTATTTTTATTATTCAAGTTTTAAATCTCTAGATCAACATTAGGTCTATCTGTCGATATAATGTTTTTAACGATTTAAGTTGTATGCTCTTTTTGTCAAAGAAAACCCTGTTTTTTTATGAAAAAAAAACACAAAATATGCAATATTTTCACCCAATACATTTAAGTGGAATATTTGAGATTATATAATAATTTGAGCCTTAAAATGGTCTATAACTCATAACACCATTGATTTTAATTCATTATTATTTTTTGAGCAATGACACTTAAAAACAAATCACACTAAAATTATTGGGGATCCAAAAGGGTCCTACTCATTAAAGTGTTAAAAAATATATATATACATTTTTTTTTACTGTTTACTTTTAACACAATAATCTCGAGATCAACCTCAGATCTATCCGTCAATTATAAGTTTTATTGTTGTTTATGTTTTTTGTTTGTTCGTTTTAGGCCCTTCTCTTAAAAAAACAGCTCCGTTTTGTCAGGACACGGACTGAGATGCAGTTTCCTGCGTGTGTTGCTTTCCCGAGATGCAAACGAACTGAAGCGGACATGGCGTGGAGGTAAGGACATGTTTTTATTTTACACTAACAAAGCTCAAAAGGGTATAACAAAAGGCGCTCACAGCGGAGGTAAAAAAAACTTGACTATGAAAACAAAAGGCGCGCACAAAGGCGGAGAACTACAAACATGAAACAAAAACTCACTTGGCGTGGGACATGGCATGATGCAAAACGATGATAACGTGCAGAGCATAAATATGGAGCATGAATGTGATGTCGCCAGAAAGACCAACAGTAAATGAAAAGCTTAAATAGTGACATGATCAGTGAAAACAGGTGCGTGACTCAAAACGTGAAACAGGTGCGTGACAGGACAGGTGAAAACTAATGAGTTGCTATGGAAACAAACAAACAAGGACGTGCAACCAGGAACTAAAAAGAGTCCAAAAAAACAAACACATGGCCAAAACAAAAACATGATCACACAGACATGACAAGTTTTTTATATGGCAAACACAAAATATGCTACATTTTCCCCAAAAAATATCTCAAAGTGGAATATTTAATGTGATGTAATTGGAGCCTTTTGAATAGGTTAATACAGTGGTTCTCAAACTTTTTTTGTCATCCCCCACTTTGGACAAGGGGGAGTTTTCAAGCCCCACCTGCCCCCATCGCCCCAACAGAACGCTAATGCCAAGCTTAACATTTTCAAATTTATCGAACATCAAGTAACATCAAGTTTTATACATTCAAACTCAATAACATAAAATAAAATCAAGTTCAATAATAAATAAAATAACTGTGCAGCTGTGGTATAACTTGCATCAAGTTCAATATCAAATAAAATAACTTGCATCAATTCAATAATAAATAAAACAAAAGTGTTATAACTTGCATCAAGTTCAATAATGAATCAAAAAAAGTGTTATAACTTGCATCAAGTTCAATAATAAATCAAAAAAAGTGTTATAACTTGCATCAAGTTCAATAATAAATCAAATAACTTGCATCAAGTTCAATAATAAATAAAACAAGTGTTATAACTTGCATCAAGTTCAATAATAAATAAAACAAAAGTGTTATAACTTGCATCAAGTTCAATAATAAATCAAAAAAAGTGTTATAACTTGCATCAAGTTCAATAATAAATCAAATAAAAGTGTTATAACTTGCATCAAGTTCAATAATAAATAAAACAAAAGTGTTATAACTTGCATCAAGTTCAATAATAAATCAAATAAAAGTGTTATAACTTGCATCAAGTTCAATAATAAATAAAACAAAAGTGTTATAACTTGCATCAAGTTAAATAATAAATCAAATAAAAGTGTTATAACTTGCATCAAGTTCAATAATAAATCAAATGAAAGTGTTATAACTTGCATCAAGTTCAATAATAAATCAAATAACTTGCATCAAGTTCAATAATAAATGAAAATAAAAGTGCCACTTTGCAATCTTTGCCAAAAAAAGGAGGACAGGGCAAGTGAACATGAGTTTTCCAGTACTCCAGCATTAGTGGCTGCAATGAACCTGTTTTGCACTGCACAGCTTTTCAAATGGGGGTTGCAGGCTTGACACTGCCACTGTTAAAACCTCATTGAATTCGGGGCTGAGCTGCCTTGACGCGAGTTTTCCCGGTGAATGACACATTGTGTCCAATGCACTTTTGGCGCAACCCTCTTTATTAGAGCCTGCAGCCCGTTTCTTGACTTTGCCATGCGCGCCATCAGAGCAAAAGCCCACACAGTTTTCCCATTTAAGGTCGTGTTCTTTGAGGAAACTGTCCATTATCTTGAACAGCTCATCAGCAGTGGCTCTATTTTTTATGTATTTGCAAAACAGCAAATCCTCGCACAGTGACTCGCCATTCACAAAGCTTCCGCTTAGCCCCGCCCCCATTAGTTACTGTTGCTATGTCAGTAAACTTTCACTCCTACCTAGAAATGTAAAGCCTACAGGAAAAATAAGTAATTTACATTTATCTATATAGCGGATTTCACAGACAGAATCACAAAGTGATTTACAGTGTGTATAGAAAATGAAAGCATAGTAAAAAAAAAAAATCAAAGAATATAATAATAAAAAAAATCAAAGTGAAATTTCCTCCCGTTCCTCGCGCCCCACCTGTCATGTCTCTATTCCCCACCAGTGGGGCGCGCCCCACACTTTGAGAAATGCTGGGTTAATAATTCATAATGACATTGATTTTGATTCATTATTATTTTTTAAAGAAAGAAACAGCCTGCATGGCAGCTTTGTGTTATTAGAGTAAACATTGCAACATTTTCTTGTTACATTTCACCTGTTTGCTCTAATATACCACTTTTTACGTTTAAAACATTTTTCAATGGTGTTTGTAAAATGTGCCGTGGGGCCGTTAAAACATGACCTGCGGGCCGCACTTTGGACACCCCTGATTTACACCTTTTATGTATTCATACTGCCCAAAAGTACAATAATAGAGTCCAAATTAGTCCCTTCTAAAACAAAGCATCATTGCATTACATTGTCATTCGTGATCACAGTTTAAATGCAAGCCTCCTCACAAACATGTTGAGTCAAGATATTACACGTGTAAGGTAGAACCAGATCCCCTTGAAGCACAGTGGGAATGTTGTCGTGAAGGCCCTAAAGTAGAGGACATACATACCCTCCTGCAGAGGTGGCACTCACCCAAACAAATCCCCCCTCCCGGGGTGTGTTGCTTACAGGTTAACGGGGTGTTCTTGCCTACACTCTGTGCGTGTGGCATATGTTGTGTAATGTTGTGCGACCCATGAGATCTATTCTTGAACCCCGGGCGTCAACACGTGCCACACAAAGAAACAGATATGTTTGTGGGATCCTGGACACGGTAATCATCAGGTGTCACTTAACAATGTTAACCCTGAGCTTGGTTGGCAAACATTGTGGTTATTTTTTTTATTTAGGAGTGTTTACCGTAGTGACAGATACATGCAAAACCCAAAACCAGTGAAGTTGGCACGTTGTTTAATTCGTAAATAAGAAGAGAATACAATGCTTTGCAAATCCTTTTCAACTTATATTCAATTGAATAGACTGCAAAGACAAGAAATGTAATGTTTGAACTGAGAAACTTTATTTTCTTTGCAAATAATCATTAACTTAGAATTTAATGGCAGCAACACATTGCAAAAAAGTTGGCACAGGGCATTTTTACCACTGTGTTACATGGCCTTTCCTTTTAACAACACTCAGTAAACGTTTGGGAACTGAGGAGACACATTTTTGAAGCTTTTCAGGTGGAATTCTTTCCCATTCTTGCTTGATGTACAGCTTAAGTTGTTCAACAGTCCGGGGGTCTCCATTGTGGTAGTTTAGGCTTCATAATGCGCCACACATTTTCAATGGGAGACAGGTCTGGACTACAGGCAGGCCAGTCTAGTACCCGCACTCTTTTACTATGAAGCCACGCTGTTGTAACACGTGGCTTGGCATTGTCTTGCTGAAATAAGCAGGGGCGTCCATGATAACGTTGCTTGGATGGCAACATATGTTGCTCCAAAACCTGTATGTACCTTTCAGCATTAATGGTGCCTTCACAGATGTGTAAGTTACCCATGTCTTGGGCACTAATACACCCCCTTACCATCACAGATGCTGGCTTTTCAACATTGCGCCTATAACAATTCGGATGGTTCTTTTCCTCTTTGGTCCGGAGGACGTGACGTCCACAGTTTCCAAAAACAATTTGACATGTGGACTCGTCAGACCACAGTACACTTTTCCACTTTGCATCAGTCCATCTTACGGCGGCGTTTCTGGGTGTTGTTGATAAATGGCTTTCGCTTTGCATAGTAGAGTTTTAACTTGCACTTACAGATGTAGCGACCAACTGTAGTTACTGACAGTGGTTTTCTGAAGTGTTCCTGAGCCCATGTGGTGATATCCTTTACACACTGATGCCGCTTGAGGGATCGAAGGTCAGTAATATCATCGCTTATGTGCAGTGATTTAGTTAAAGTTAAAGTTAAAGTACCAATGATTATCACACACACACACGAGGTGTGGTGAAATCTGTCCTCTGCATTTGACCCATCCCCTTGTTCACCCCCTGGGAGGTGAGGGGAGCAGTGAGAAGCGGCAGTGAGAAGCGGCAGTGGCCGCGCCCGGGAATCATTTTTGGTGATTTCTCCAGATTCTCTGAACCTTTTGATGATATTACGGACCTTAGATGGTGAAATCCCTCAATTATTTGCAACAGCTCGTTGAGAAATGTTGTTCTTAAACTGTTCGACAATTTGCTCACGCACTTTTTTGAAACATGTTGCAGGCCTCAAATTCCAAATGAGCTAACATTTGCAAAAAATAAAGTTTTCCAGTTCGAACGTTAAGTATCTTGTCTTTGCAGTCTATTCAGTTGAATATAGGTTGAAAGTGATTTGCAAATCATTGTTATCTGTTTTTATTTACGATTTACACAACGTGCTAACTTCACTGGTTATGGGTTTTGTCAATAGAAAGACCGATATCATACCTATCTAGTTGGGATTTTGGAAAAACAATGTCTTCACTAAGAATCAACGAAATACCATCTAAAGTAGTCAGGATGTTGGTAAAAAACAATGTATTCAATATGGACTGTAAAGATAGTCAAACCTATCTAGTCAGGAATTTGGTTAACTAGTATCTTCAATATGGACTGTTTAGATCAGAGGTCACCAACCTTTTTGAAAGCAAGAGCTACTTCTTGGGTACTGATTAATGCGAAGGGCTACCAGTTTGATACACACTTAAATAAATTGCCAGAAATAGCCAATTTGCTCAATTTACCTTTAACTCTATGTTATTATTAATAATTAATGATATTTACACTTAATTGAATGGTTTAAAAGAGGAGAAAACACGAAAAAAAAATGACAATAAAATTTTGAAACATAGTTTATCTTCAAATTCGAATCTTTACAATTCTAAATTCAACCGAAAAAAAGAAGACAAAAACTTAAAAAAATAATTTATGGAACATCATTAGTAATTTTTCCTGATTAAGATTAATTTTAGAATTTTGATTAAATGTTTTAAATAGGTTAAAATCCAATCTACACTTTGTTAGAATATATAACAAATTGGACCAAGCTATATTTCTAACAAAGACAAATCATTATTTCTTCTAGATTTTCCAGAACAAAAATTTTAAAATAAATTCAAAAGACTTTGAAATAAGATTTAAATTTAATTCTACAGATTTTCTAGATTTGCCAGAATAATTTTTTTGAATTTTAATCATAATAAGTTTGAAGAAATATTTCACAAATATTCTTCGTCGAAAAAACAGAAGCTAAAATGAAGAATTAAATTAAAATGTATTTATTATTCTTTACAATAAAGAAAAATACATTTACTTGAACATTGATTTAAATTGTCAGGAAAGAAGAGGAAGGAATTTAAGAGGTAAAAAGGTATATGTGTTTAAAAATCCTAAAATCATTTTTAAGGTTGTATTTTTTCTCTAAAATTGTCTTTCTGAAAGTTATAAGAAGCAAAGTAAAAAAATTAATGAATTTATTTAAACAAGTGAAGACCAAGTCTTTAATATATTTTCTTGGATTTTCAAATTCTATTTGAGTTTTGTCTCTCTTAGAATTAAAAATGTCGGGCAAAGCGAGACCAGCTTGCTAGTAAATAAATACAATTTTAAAAATAGAGGCAGTTCACTGGTAAGTGCTGCTATTTGAGCTATTTTTAGAACAGGCCAGCGGGCTACTCATCTGGTCCTTACGGGCTACCTGGTGCCCGCGGGCACCGCGTTGGTGACCCCTGGTTTAGACAGTCAAATCTATATCTAGTCAGGAAGTTGGTAAAATACAGTTTCTTCAATATGCACAATACAGATAGATAGTCAAAACTATCTAGTCAGGAAGTTGTTAAAATAACTTCTTCAATATGGATTATAAAGAGAGTTTGTCAAACTTGCCCCATCCTTGTTTGTGAATGACTGAACATTTCATGGAATCTACTTTTATACCCAATCATGGCACCCACCTGTTCCCAATTTGCCTGTTCACCTGTGGGATGTTCCAAATAAGTGTT
>NC_084737.1:81069187-81171687 GCF_033978785.1 Entelurus aequoreus
GCCTTTCGTGCGCCCCCCCGGGGGCTCTGTTTGGCGACGTTGGTGTGTGGTGTTTGACAAAGTGCAGACCCACCAAGCATTATTAGGGTCAGAGGTCACAGACATGGACAGATCGTATCTTGATTTCGTTTGAAGTGATTTATACTTCTTTATTTGTGTGCTGTGATTTATTTACTTACCTGTGTGCAGTGCTTTTGAGTCCAGCTGGCCTGGACCACTTTTATCTTTACTTACCTTTTGAGTGAATATATTTTTTGGTGTTATTTTGCACCAAAGACTTGTCCATGTCTGTGGAGTGTGATTATTGCAGCTGTGAGCAATCGCCACCTGCAAACACTCTGAGCGATTCATTGCAGTTGAGGGCATAAGCCACGCCCCCTGCTAGCTCCTTTAAAACCTCTTTATGCATTCGCGGCTCATTTTACCTCCAGCAGTTGAGGGGACAACTGGTCTAGGAGAAGTAATGAAGCCTAAGTTTTTAAAGTTTCACACCTGATGAGGCCATATAGGCCGAAACGTACGTAGTGTGATTTTTAAAGACTTGACGGTGTTGACGCCACACTCGGCGCTTGCCGTTCGGGGTCCTTGGGGGGTGTGCGTCTGGTGGGGGCGTCACTCTGGCGGGTTGTTGATTGGACCGTGCCATCCTAATTCCTGTCCCATTCCCCTTACCCTAATCCTAACCCTAACCATAACCCTCTACAAACCTAACTTGCCTGTGCCTCCAATCCGCCTGTTGAGTGGCGTCCATGCCTTTCGTGCGCCCCCCCGGGGGCTCTGTTTGGCGACGTTGGTGTGTGGTGTTTGACAAAGTGCAGACCCACCAAGCATTATTAGGGTCAGAGGTCACAGACATGGACAGATCGTATCTTGATTTCGTTTGAAGTGATTTATACTTCTTTATTTGTGTGCTGTGATTTATTTACTTACCTGTGTGCAGTGCTTTTGAGTCCAGCTGGCCTGGACCACTTTTATCTTTACTTACCTTTTGAGTGAATATATTTTTTGGTGTTATTTTGCACCAAAGACTTGTCCATGTCTGTGGAGTGTGATTATTGCAGCTGTGAGCAATCGCCACCTGCAAACACTCTGAGCGATTCATTGCAGTTGAGGGCATAAGCCACGCCCCCTGCTAGCTCCTTTAAAACCTCTTTATGCATTCGCGGCTCATTTTACCTCCAGCAGTTGAGGGGACAACTGGTCTAGGAGAAGTAATGAAGCCTAAGTTTTTAAAGTTTCACACCTGATGAGGCCATATAGGCCGAAACGTACGTAGTGTGATTTTTAAAGACTTGACGGTGTTGACGCCACACTCGGCGCTTGCCGTTCGGGGTCCTTGGGGGGTGTGCGTCTGGTGGGGGCGTCACTCTGGCGGGTTGTTGATTGGACCGTGCCATCCTAATTCCTGTCCCATTCCCCTTACCCTAATCCTAACCCTAACCATAACCCTCTACAAACCTAACCCTAACCCTAACCCTAACCCTAACCCTAACCCTAACCCTAACCCTAACCCTAACCCTAACCCTAACCCCTAACCCTAACCCTAACCCTAACCCTAACCCTAACCCTAACCCTAACCCTAACCCTAACCCTAACCCTAACCCTAACCCTAACCCAGAGTTATCGACGGCAGAAGTGCTCCTGTGACCTTGTGTAAGCTTCTTTAAATTTTCTTTGACACTATTTTTTATGACATATCGTGCCTGATGAAGGTTTTACCGAAACGTTGCATCGATTTGTCATAGTTTATACATGTTTAATAAATAGTGCTATTTTTTGGAAATTTGGATTTTTCATTTTTCCTTTTCATCTGCCCATTGACACTTTAACAAACTACCTCCGATTCTGTTGCCTGCCTTATATTTGCATACAATGTCCGGGTTGTTGAAAAAGCAAGCCCCTCTTTTTATGGCTAGCAGCATTAGCAAAAGCCATGCGGTGCCACCATTTTGGCTTACTGCTGCTAGCGCCGGTGAAGATGGGCGTGGCCTCAACTATGAGTCACGCTACGGCGAATTAGCAGGCAACAACATCCAGAACGGAGATGGTCTCCAAGACTACCATTTCGGCCCTAAAATAAGAGGTATGCAAAACATTATCACAATGTTGCATCATCTTAAAAATATTAACCAACATGAGCAACCACAAACTATTTCCAAAATGGCAAATACATTGGCCAACAGAATAAGGCCTGCATTAAACAATGCGGACACGCAGGCCTTAATTGTAATTAACGCCAGAAATTGGGCCGGCGCAACTATGGACATTTTGAAGAGGCATTATTTAAACGCATTAAACGTTGAAAAGGACAAGCTGACTCCTATAATTGGATACAATTGGAGGTCTTCCTTTTTTATTGCCTCCAACTGGGCCAAAAAGAAGTTTGGCACAAAGATGACTTTTGACACCCTACAACTGGCGGAGAGCCATATAGCCTCGCTGATGATGACACCCAAAGGCCACAACGAGCGAGCGGTTCCACCAGGACCGAGCGATGACGCCGGGACGACGAAGCCTGTCTCTGCATCCCAGAAACCTCAGGCCATGGTGGAGATTGGCGGCGAGTTCCCTCCTCCTGCCTGCTTGGCGCCGGCTGTTCTGATGACTCCACAAAGTTCCAGCACACACGCAGAAGCTTCCTGCTCCGCTCCTGTGACGCAAGACGACAGACGAAGGCGAGAACGCAGACGGCCCGTGAGTGACCTGAGACCGTGGAACATCGGACCCCGCGCGCCCCAGGTACAGAGTGTGACTTGTGGTTCACCCCCTCCCACCTGCAGGCGACCTGAGACGGAGAGGATGAGACGACCGAGTCCTGAGCGCACCGTTCCTCCTGACTACAGCTCGCTCACGCCCATCGTTGTCCAGCCAGCCACACATGTCGGTGCGGTGACTTGGAAGTCCCCCACTGACGGGCTGACACGCTGGTTCCGTAAATGGGCGGGCCCACCACACATGACCCATATATCGGGGGGATGTCTAAATGGGGTGCAAAATGTCTGACTTTGTGGGTGTTATCTGGTTGGCCTCCTTTGGGGACTTCCGGTGGGTTCTGCGTCTGGCGGGGCTTCGCCTTGGCGGGGAGTTGATGGACCGAGCACAAACCCCTCCCCCCCTCTCTCTCTCTCTCTCTCTCTCTCTCTCTCTCTCTATCGCTCTTTCTTTCTTAATCCCCCAAAAACCTAACCCTAACCCTAACCCTAACCCTAACCCTAACCCCTAACCCTAACCCTAACCCTAACCCTAACCCTAACCCTAACCCCTAACCCTAACCCTAACCCTAACCCCTAACCCTAACCCTAACCCTAACCCTAACCCTAACCCTAACCCCTAACCCCTAACCCTAACCCTAACCCTAACCCTAACCACAAACCTAACCCTAACCCTAACCCTAACCCTTACCCTTTGGCACAAAGATGACCTTTGACACCCTAAAACTGGCGGAGAGCCAAATAGCTTCGCTGGTGGTGACACCCAAAGGCCACAACGCACGAGCTGTTCCACCAGGACGGAGCGATGGCGCCGGGGCGAAGACGCCTGTCTCTGCATCCCAGATTCCTCAGGCCATGGTGGAGATTGGCGGCGAGTTCCCTCCTCCTTCCTGCTTGGCGCCGGCTGTCCTGATGTCTCCGCAGTCCGACACACACGCAGAAGCTTCCTGCTCCGCTCCTGTGACGCAAGACGGCAGACGTAGGCGAGAACGCAGACGGCCCGTGAGTGACCCGAGACCCAGGAACATCGGACCCCGCGCGCCCCAGGTACAGAGTGCGACTTGTGGTGGACCCCCTCCCACCTGCAGGTAACCTGAGACGGAGAGGACGAGACGACTGAGCGCTGAACGCATCGTGCCTCCTGACCACAGCTCGCGCACACCCGTCGGTGTCCAGCCAGCCACAGAGGTCGGTGCGGTGACTTGGAGGTTCCCCACTGACGGGCTGACACGCTGGTTCCAAAGATGGACGGGCCTATCACACAATCCCCATATTTCGGGTTGGTGTCTAAATGGGGAGCAAATGGTCTAATTTTGTGGGTGTTGTCTGGTTTGCCTCCTTCAGGGACTTCCGGGGGGTTCTGCGTCTGACACAGAGGAATCGTCTGGATGTCTTTTATTTATTTATTTAAATACTTACCTTGTTTGCTGTGATTTACTTATCTTGTTTGCAGTGCTTACTTTATTTTGAGTGGTACTTACCTGATTTGCAGTGCTTTGCTTTATTTTGAGTAGAGTTTTATACCCAGCTGGCCTGGATGATTAATTACTTGCTTTGAGTTGTGTGCAGTGATTTCTTTTTTCAAACACCAGACATTCCTTTGCAATCAGTGGAGCGAACTGAATGACCGCAGGTGTGAGCCTTAGCCCCGCCCCCTGCGGCGCTCTAACAAAATCCTCCTCCGTCCATAGCTCCATTTGACAAAAGGCTCCAGCTAATGAGGAAGGCATTATGCTGGAGACCGCAAATGTGGTAGCTTTTACATGCCTGAAGAGGCCAAATAGGCCGAAACGCGTCGCATATTTACAAAATGAATGGTTGATGTGTCTGACACCACTCTCGGCGTTGTTCGATTGGGGCTCCTGGGGGGGGTGTGCCCTTGGTGGGGTGTCACTCTGGCAGACTGTTGATGGACAGTGCATATTCCTAACCCCCTCCCCCAAACCCTAACCCTAACCCCAACACCTAACCCTAACCCTATTTTGGCTTTGCAAAAATATTTTCGTATTTTCTGCCAGCCATGACTCCACCCTAACTCCAATGGTCTCACTTGCCATCTAACCACCCGAGGAGCAACAGCTCACGAATTTGCATGAACAACCCGAATTTCACATTTATTTCGTTAGACAAGTCTTACGCCTGAAGAAGGTACAGAGTACCGAAATGTTGCGAAATAAGACTTGCATTTATCAACATTTTACTGTTTTTTGCATTTCTTTCTCCCTTTTCCATATCTCCCTTTTATTTGGTACCGTGGCGAGCTGGTCTTCCACGAGGCGAAAAGTCCTTCGACAATTCGCTCATTTACGTTTAGTTTTATAAGCCTAAGTTTCTTAGTTAGCTAGTATAACTCCTTACCTTGGGGTTTTTTCATCGTTCTTCGCAGAGCCGCCCTTAGTTGTTTGTATATTTGTTTTTTTGTCGAGAGTGCTTCGCATTCTCGGCCATCTTGAGACATCCGGTCCGGACGGAAGTGCGCTACACAGCGGACGGAAGCCCTCCGGTGTCCTCTTGTTTAACTATTTATATATATAAACTTACATTCAATCTATTTTTCCATTTACCCTACTTACCTGAGTCCCTATCATATGTTCAGTATACCCACTTTATTTTACTTACCAAAAAATGCATTTTATCAAATGGCGGCGTGGCAGGACGAGGAGTGGCATCCGGTCCGTCCGCGCGGACGAAAACAGCGTCAGCAGCGCAAGATGGTTCCGCGTTCCCGATCCCCGTATCAAAACGACCGCCATTACGGCCAAAACACACACTATTCCGGCCGTTTTCAGCACCTCACATATGCTGAAGTGACTCGAGGTTGGCCTCATGATCGCGATCATTGTTGCGGCGGCCATGGTCGTCCCCATGGTGACACGCGTCGCCGTGATCATGACACGCGTCGCCGTGATCATGACGCGCGTCAGATGCGCAACAGCGCCCCACAGTGGCGAAATAACGACACTACACACCAAAACAATAATAACACATTTTTCAGAGGCTTCCAACCTCAATATCCCAATTTTCCGGCAGATGATATGCCCCGCCTAAACAGGGGAAATTTCCATCCCACCCATGATAACCCTCCCTATCCCAGGGGGACTCATAGGGCAAATCATAGGGGTAATAAACAACAAAAAACAGCACGGGGAAAACGCCGCAAGGAAAGAACAGCCAGGAACAACAAGGCACATCCCCCCAGGGCATCTTCTCCTGACAATCAGGACTCTGATTTTAGCTCCATAGCTAAAATTATGTACAACATTATCAAAGTTGTACATCATTTAAAAAATGTCAGCAAGGAACAACAACCGCTTACCATCACTAGGATGGAACTTGCCTTGACGACGGGAATTAGACCAGCTGTCACCAACCCCGACGCAGAAGACCTGATAAAGGGAAATGCTAAAAATTGGGCACATGTTACAATCATAATTCTCAGGGAACACTACCAAAAAACACTCCAATCGGAAGTTGATAAACTGGGGGAATTTATTGCACACAACTGGGAAGCCCCATTCAAAGTGGCCTCGGCGTGGGCCAAGACACACCTGGGGCGCAGGCTGACGGCTGAGACGCTCCGGCAGGCCCAGTCTCAGGTGGACTCGGTCTTGGTTGACACCCGGGCCGTTGAGGAGGTGTTGCCCACAGCGTGGACCCCACCCCTTCATTTGAATGTTTGATTGCTATTGACACTTTACGACTGCACTACCTCTTATAAACGGCAAGGTTAAAAGGTTGACTTTTGCCTACCTGTCGTGCTAACCTGCTAACTCTTGACAAACGAGTCAGGCCTGATGAAGGTATTCTACCGAAACGTTGCCCTCTGACTCGTTTCATGTAAATATACTTATTTTCAAATTTTCATATTTTTCATACACATTGTAGTATTTTTTCTCTGTTTGTTTACTCACCGAGCTCAGCTGGCCTGGGCTAGGAGCGACGCTTTCGTTCCTCTATTCGCTTTTTTCTGTAAATAAACAGCCTATTTTTGATACTACATGTGCTATTATTATTGACGAATCATTCCGGTGGCTGATTGACATCGGTTGCTTGCTAAATGCTATCAGCCAAGACCGGAAGTGCTCCCTTTGACCTCGGCGGAAGTCCCGCCCACGAGCACTCCGTTCTTATTTTTTACAAAAGAAACGGATAAAGACAATTTATTTTTATAAAGCGAACATGTCTTTGTTTCACCAATTATTTTTACCATTATTTACACCAGCGGCATTAAATAAATATTTTTAAACAACGCCACGGTGGGACGATGACGCACGACTTCCTGGTCGGTCCGGGCGAGGACGCGCATCGCGGCGTCAGGCGCCTTTCCAGGAAGGTGACTATTATGATGAGGATGATTACGACCATGAGGATGATTCTCCTGAGCGGTACGAGCAGCGGCCGCGAAGATCTTATGCGGATGTGGTACGGGGACACCAGGATTCCCATCCTGTTTGCCCCTACCATCGCCCCTACCCGCGGACACGCTGTCGTTTTGAGGACGAGCATCGAGAGCGCCGCAGCGCCCCTCAGTGGAATGATTGGAGTAACACACGCTCAGCTCACAACAGGGACTTTATGCCTCCAAGACAGCACTCTCGGGAATATTTTAGACCTCGATACTCACCTCGGAGACGTCCCCGCAATCCTCCTCGTCCCAGGGGGACACGCAGGAGGCGCCGGGATACTTCAAGGAGGGGTGTGCTGCCTCAGAGTTCCAGGAGAGACAGGGACTTTGGACCTTCAAGGCATTATTCACGTCCCCGCAATCCTCCCCGTCCCAAGAAGAAACGTAAGAAGCAGCAGAATGCTTCTCGGAGGAAGGGACCCCCTGACAATTCCCCAATATCCATGGAGGGGAATTTAAAAGCTCAGTGTTTTTATAACATTATTAAAGTCACACATCACCTGACCAATGTTACAAAAGACACTCACCCCCAGTCCATAATTAAAATGCAAGAGACGCTTGCCACCTTGATCAAACCGGCTGTCACCAACCCCGAGGTTGAGGCGCTTATCCAGTGCAATGCCCGAACCTGGGCATCAATGACGGTCGAAGTTTTAACAAAACATTATCAACAGACTCTACAAATAGAATTGGACAAGATAACCAGTTTTATTCAGGAGACTTGGAGACCCGCCTTTCAGCTGGCTTCTATATGGGCTAAGAAACATTTGGGAAAAAGACTTATGGGTACACCCTTGAGCAGGCTGAGGCTCTAATTGTTGCGGCCTTCGCCGACCCCCCTGTCAACGCTGGGGTGGCACGCCCGGCCCAGCCCTTACCAGTCCAGACTGCCACCCCGGTCCGGAGGTGATACACCCGGCCCGTTCTTTGCCGGTCCAGACTACCACCCTGGTATCGGTGGGTACCCTCACTGACCGTATGGGCCCAGTTGGGGCTCCTGACGTGATACGGGCAAGAAGCCCTCCAGCTCAGATAGTCACTCGGGTTTCAGTGGCTACCATCACCGACGCCGTCGCCCCAGATTGGTCTCCTGAGGGGGATCGGCAAGCAGCCCCTCCAGTACGGTTGGCCCCCATCTTCCTTCCTCGCCAACCGCCGGCTCCTGCAGTGGCGGAACCTCCCAAGGAGTAGAGGAGCACAACGCGCCGGGCTCCGGACAGCAGGCCCGCCGAAGACATCATCGATGAGGGTCCCCCGACCCGGCCCATTCCTGCACGCCGCAGGCTACTTTCTCTGGGATTACCTGCAAGACATGACACACAGGATACCCCCACTCAGACCGAGGACGACGATGACTCACCACGTGGGTCCACAGTCTCCGGGCAAAACAACACCCAGGAGACCCCCACTCGGACCGAGGACGGCGATGACTCACCAAGCGGGTTCACAGTCTCCGGGGAAAAATAAAACCCAGGAGACCCCCACTCAGACAGAGTACTACGGTTACTCACCAATGGGGCCCACATTTCATTCGCCCCTCCTTATTGACCTTCAGGTCCAGGAACAGGGACAGGATCTTTCTTCGATGTTGTCCCCAAGCATCTCTCCTGTCGCCGCCGCCACCCCCGTCTCTTCCCCGTTCCAGCCTCATACGGAAGATGAGACGACACCACAAGATGAATTTTCACCACAGGGGCCCACACTTTCCAGGACCCCTAGGGTGGACTGTGAAGACTCACCTTAATACATTTTGCGGGAGACACTCCCTGGGGAGATGCTTCCTCAGGAGTCCCCCGATTGGTCACATTTGTTCCCCGGGGCACTAAAAAAGAAACCACATGGGGGGCCTTTGGTCCCAGGTACTCCACAGCTGTCCATCTCGGATTGTGTCGAGTTGGTAGAGGATGTGACCTGTTTCTCCCCCCGTAGACCCACTAGACACATGGGCTCTCAGAGGAGGATGATGGATTGGAAGTTGTCGGCCAACAAGAAGTACTTGATGATCGGCGACTGCAATCTGTCTCATCTTCCACCTTTTTATATCGACGATCTTCAGATCGATAGCTACCCGGACGCCAATTTCCGACACGCGGAGGCCTTCCTAGTTAGGGCCACAGCCGCGGGAGACATGGTGCTGGACCAGGTTGAAGTGGTAGTACTAGCCTTTGGTATCAACAATCGTGGTCAGAAGGTTAAGGAGACTACTATCAAGCAGCTCCAAGGGGCACGCAGGGCAGCCAGGAACACCTTCCCACGTGCCCGTGTGCTAATCCCCCTGATTAATTATTCAGCTTATCTGCCTGCGGAGCAGAAAACCAATCTTCAAAATCTGAATAGTTATATCGGGAACCATTATGATCACATCCCGGCCCTCAACAGCCAGGCATTTGAGACCGAAGTAGACCGGATCCATTGGACGCCGGACACGGCCCAGCTAATGCTTGTACATTGGCTTAATTATTTAAACTAGGAATCCCCACAATCCCGAACTTTTGGGGGGGCCAATAAGAACGTGGTAAATTTGGCCCAAAAATTCACGCCAACCCCCTCACAAATCTCCCTTCTCAATAAGGGCCTCAACTTTATTCCTTCTACTAACCTGAGTAGTGACTGGCATCATCAACTGCAATTTGATCTGCAGCGCTACCATAGATGTGTCAAACTGGCGGATTATTATGAGAATCAAGACACTCTGACCCACACCTTTTACAGCCCGCTCCTGCTGGGAGCCCTCACCTTGACTTTTGCCTCCGGAATTCCAGGCAATGGTCCGGGCTGATGGGCTCACAGTTTCCGGTTCGGGCTGCGCACCTGCGGCCACCCCCACTTTGACACGCGAAGAAGTAGAGGCCCTGTATAGTCTAAAAACAAACAAACACATTGTGATCAAACCAGCAGACAAGGGGAGCGCTGTTGTCATTTTTGACAGATCACAATACATATGGGAGGGTTCTCGACAGCTGGGTGATACTACTTATTACAAACCCCTGCCGGAACCAATTTATCCCCAAACCATCACCATGGTAGAAAAGATTCTCGATAATCTTCTACTCAAAAAATGGATCAATTTGAAACAAAAAAGGTATCTCCTGGGGGAACCGGATCCTCGCCCCCGCAGGTTTTATATGCTCCCCAAAATACACAAGGAGCCAGACAAATGGAGTAGGCCCCACGAGATTCCTCCGGGCCGACCCATTGTGTCTGACTGCGGCAGCGAGACATACAGAACGGCAGAGTACATCGACCATTTTTTAACGCCCCTCTCCGTTCGACACGACAGCTACCTCAGGGATACCTATGATTTCATTGATAAAATCAAGAATGTGCGCATTCCCCCAGATGCCATCCTATTTACCATTGACATTGACAGCCTGTATACAAACATTGACATCAGTGAGGGTGTCCAGGCTGTCAAAAATGTCTTCTTCAAGTACCGTGACGTCAGCAGGCCTGAAAAGGAGCTCTTGCAGCTCCTGGAAATTAATTTGAGGAGAAACGATTTTGAGTTCGATGGTCATTTCTACCTCCGGCTTAAGGGCACTGCTATGGGCAAGAAATTTGCGCCGACTTATGCCAATATTTTTATGGCAGAGTGGGAGACCTCGGCCTTGGCCTCTTGCCCAAAACGTCCCCTCCACTACTTCCGGTACCTTGATGACATTGGGGGCGCCTGGACTCATTCTAGTGAGGAGTTCGGCACGTTTTTGAACGTGCTGAACACTCTCAATAAAAACATTACCATCAAGTCGACCACGAGTATCACATCTGTCGACTTTTTGGACACGACGACATTCAAGGGTCCGAATTTTGCTAAAACGCAACATTTGGACATTAAAGTGTTCTTCAAGGAGACAGATACCCATGCGCTCCTTTACAAAAGCAGCTTCCACCCCAAACACACCTTTCGGGGCTGGTGAAATCCCAATTACTCAGGTTTCATCGGATCTGCACCAGGCCGGGGGACCTTCTGGTGGCCTCGAAGGCCCTCTTTTCTGCTCTGAAGAGGAGGAGCTACTCCAGGTCCTTCCTCAGACAACAGTTGAGGGTCTTTTTGGACCCGAAGGCTCCCCCTGGGGCAGACATGATTCCCTTGATCACCACCTACTCTCCCTCGGCCGTACGGGTCGTTAGAAAGGCAAAAAACAACTTCCGGACCTTCGTGGAGAGTAGTGGGAGGCTGCCGGAGCATTATGTGGTGCCGGCCTACCGGAAGAATTCTAACTTGAATGATCTGTTGGTCAGGGCCAGGGTCAGCTCATTGAGAGACCCTCCCCCCACCCGGAGGGACACCCTTGTCCGCCATGCGCAGTGGTTGGTGAACCCCCATAACCGCAAGGTTTTCCGGCCGCTGTGCCGTGGCGGCCCACACACCCATAATTGTGTGTATGTGATTCGGTGTCAACGATGTGGCGAGATGTACATGGGCGAGACGGGCAATACCATAGCTAGGAGATTCGCCCAACACAAGTACAACATCGTTAGACACAAAAATACCGACACTCACCTGGTCCAGCATTTTGTCCGACACGGTTGGTCTTCCGTCCGAGCGACGGTCGTCGAGACGAACCCCAGATGGAGCCTCGCCCAACGCCACAGGGCGGAGCTTCTTTGGATCGTTAAGCTGGGCACCAGATTTCCGGGGGGCCGAAACGAGATGTGAGTGTTAGCCGATTGGACTGTTGAAGGACAGTGCACATTCCCTCTTTATTTCCCCTCTTTATTTTCCTTATATCGCCCCGCCCCCCGTCTCCCCTAACCAATTATTTTCTCCAATCCTAACCCTAACCTCTAGCCCTAACCCTAACCCCAAACCTAACTCTAATCCTAACCCTAACCCCAACCTCAACCCCATTTGGAAAAAGGCTCCAGCTGATGAGGTGGCATTATGCTGGAGACCTCAAATGTCGTAGCTTTGCATGCCCGAAGAGGCCAAGAAGGCCGAAACGTGTTGCATGTTGATATATATAAAAAAATGGTTGGTGTGTCTGACACCACTCTCAGCGGTGTTCGATTGGGGCTCTTGGGGGTTGTGCGCTTGGTGGGGTGTCACTCTGGCAGACTGTAGACGGACAGTGCCTATTCCCCTTCCCCCAATCCTAAACCTAACCCCCCAACACCTAACTTGCGAGTGCCTCCAGTCTGCCGTTGGAGTGGCCCCCTGCCTTTCGTGCGTCCCCCCGGGGGCTCTGTTTGGCATTGTTGGGATAGGCTCTGATAATAATCAGACACATTTTAAAATTGGGGTCAGAGGTCACAGACACCAAGGAATTATCTGGATGTGTGTTTATTTTGAAATACTTACCTGGATTTGTTTGCAGTGCTTTCCTTTTCCCAGCTGGTCTGGATGATTTCCTGTATATATTTTGCAGTGATTTATTTGTTTAGATTAGTGTGTGTTGTGATTATTATCTTTCTTATTTTGGATTGATTTTTCCACAACTGATTTTTGCCTTGGTGATCTGTTGAGCTGACTAAATGACTGCAGGTGTGAGTGCTAGCCCCGCCCCCTGCAGAGCTCTAATAAAATCCTCTTCCTTCCATATGCTCCATTTGGAAAAAGGCTCCAGCTGATGAGGTGGCATTATGCTGGAGACCTCAAATGTCGTAGCTCTGCATGCCTGAAGAGGCCAAGAAGGCCGAAACGCGTTGCATGATGACAAAATGGTTGATGTGTCTGACACCACTTTCGCAGTGTTCGATCGGGGTCATTGGGGGGTGTGCGCTTGGTGGGGTGTCACTCTGGCAGACTGTAGATTGGACAGTGCCTATTCCCTTTCCCCCAACCCTAAACCTAACCCTAACCCCTTTGGATCACCAGGTTGGGCACGAGGCATTCGGGAGGCCTCAATGAGGTGTGCGTGTGAGCCCGTCGGATTGTCGATGAACTGTGCACATCCCCCTTCTTACTTCTCTTTTTTATTTTCCTTCTATCCCCCCGCCTCCCTTCTTCCCTAACCCTAACCATTTTTCTTACCTTATTCTTCGGCTTCTTTAGCCCTAACCTTAACCCTAACCCCAACTCTAACCCCTGAGTATTATGCCTTTAGATTCTGAGATGTAACAATTGTTCCTGCGGCATATGCATTCTTGAGTCTTCTAAACACAGTTAAGACAGACTTACTTCTCTTGCTTAGCAGTGCAAACCACTTTCCTACTTGTTTAACAAATGATGCCAAAAGTCGAGTTGTGCTTTTTCTTTTGTGTCTTAAACTACATTTGTTAGACACGTTTACATGTGGATTGGTGAGAAAACCACTGTTGGTGTTACCTTGTTACAGCATGCAGTGAAAGGGAATGACACAGAAATCATTTTGACAGGTAGCTTTTACAAGGCTGTCACCATAAACAGACCGATGTTGATGTTGCTTTGAGTGTTCACGATTTGGGTCAGCTGCACTGAATTGATGTCCTTATTAAAAAAACATTTATGCCTTTCTCATGTGGGTGTGTTTTTGTTTATGATGGCACCTTTCAGGACCTTACCCTTTGCTGCACATCACAGCATAATCCTCTGGATGGGTCTACTGCATGCCTGTGTCAATGGGAATTACCACAAGTAAAAGCAAAGATTTTAAGCATGATAAAGTACCTTATGATTCAATATTGCAAACAAATCAAGAACAATTGCTGTGGCGGATTCTATTACAGTTTTTTTTAGTCGCTAACAAGCGTTTTTCTAAACAGTAGTCACATTTTCAAAACTCTAAACACGATTAGCACAACATCGGTCCTTTGTGGCCATACCATTCACACATTTCATGTTGTTTTCACACAATATGCAGTCAGTGAACACATTTATATAATGCTTACATTTTCTTAACAGACAAGCTATACCTCCAAACAAAATGATGGATTGTTTTTGTATTATTTACAAATGTTAACACACAACATCCCACAATTGCAAACACAATATGCCAAACCTTAGATACAGTATAAAAACCTCTGCTTCTGTAATACAGTAATATCAGTTCTAAAACAATATATCCCAGCAGATAATAAACAAACAATTAAATAATTGACACACAGCTGATGTATGTTGGGTCAACCACAGCTGATTCCACTCTGGCTTAGAATCAATGGCATTACTAAAAGGAGGACTTTGAGGAGTGATGTTTTTGGAAACAGAAACCGAAAAAGATGTCTGGACGAGGAAGAGTTAGAGCAAGGGGCCCAGGGAGAAGAGCAGGCCCAGTGAGAGGAGCAGTGAGAGGTGTAGTAGTGAGAGGAGCAGGAGTAGTGAGAGGTGCAGGAGAAGTGAGAGGAGCAGGAGAAGTGAGAGGAGCAGGAGAAGTGAGAGGAGCAGGTCCAGGGAGAAGAGCAGGCCTAAGGAGAGGGCAAGGTAGAGGTATAAGAATGCGTGGTGGTGGCATTCTAAGGGCTACAAGGGCAGTAGTGAGTGATGGAATTCGTGCCACTATCATTGACCATGTGATAAACCACGGTCTTTCACTAAGGGAGGCTGGTGAAAGAGTAAAGCCCAATTTGGGGCGGTCAACGGTTGCGTCAATTATACGCATCTTTCAACAAACCAACAGGTAAGTTTGCATTTTACATGGATTGTTTCTATTCTCACTTGACATGTCAATGAGGCCATACAGTAATGCATATGTTGATTTTTTTTTGTCCCTCAAAAGATTGTAACATCTTCCTCCCTCTGGGGGAAGAGGAAAGCTCCTTAATCATCAACAAGAGCTTGCCATAGTAGATATGGTTGTTGCAAATAACGCAATTAAACTGCATGAGATTCAAAGCAGAATTTTGGAGGACCAAGAGATATTTCACAATATCAATAGCATCAGCCTCGCAACCATTACGCGGACATTGTCCAAACACAGAGTGCGGATGAAACAGCTCTACACTGTTCCCTTTGAGAGGAACAGTGAGCGAGTCAAGGTGCTACGACAACAATATGTCCAGGTATAGTGTGTATATTCAATTATATGTACAGTTCTATAAACTTTGCACTTTTCAAGTAGGTAACCTACTCAGTAATAGGTTACAGTACTGTATGGTATATAGTACTATAATGGCATGATTTACATACATTTTGTTTCAGAGAGTTATGGAATTGGAGGCCAACCAGGCCCCTCATGAATTCGTATACGTGGATGAGGCAGGATTTAATCTGGCCAAAAGGCGTCGACGTGGAAGAAACGTCATTGGAAAAAGGGCCACAGTTGATGTTCCCGGACAGAGAGGGGCAAATATCACTATGTGTGCGGCAATTTCAAATGCAGGATCACTCCACAAATGTCAGGTTGGACCTTACAACACTGAGCGCCTCCTTGCTTTTCTCGACGATATCCACCAGCGCCTGGTTCCAGAGCAGGATCAGGAGGGTGAAAACAGGAGGACCTTCGTTATCACCTGGGACAACGTGGCCTTCCATCACTCACAAGCAGTTACAGTTCTTATGCCTTTTGATCTCTCTCTCTCTCTCTCTCTCTCTCTCTCTATGTCCACTACTTGATGTCCATACCCCCCCCCGCCCCCCACACCCCTGATTGTAAATAATGTAAATAATTCAAGGTGATTATCTTGTGTGATGACTGTATTATGATGATAGTATATATGATAGTATATATCTGTATCATGAATCAATTTAAGTGGACCCCGACTTAAACAAGTTGAAAAACTTATTGGGGTGTTACTATTTAGTGCTCAATTGTACGGAATATGTACTTCACTGTGCAACCTACTAATAAAAGTCTCAAAAAACAGCATGGTTTGAGGTCCACCCAAGACTGATTCGTCTATTTCTTCCACCCTATTCACCTTTCCTCATCCCCATAGAGGAGTTATTTTCTACATGGAGGTGGAAAGTCTATGACCATCAGCCACATGACCAGTTGTCCCTCCTTGAAGCCATGGATGCTGGCTGCAGGGACATCACAGTTGATGATTGTCAAGGGTGGATCAGGCATTCCAAGCGGTTTTATCCAAGGTGTATCGCCTTGGATAACATCAGATGCGATGTGGATGAAAACTTGTGGCCTAACCCTGAAGATCGCAGGGATTAGATACTATAAAGGAATTTTGTGCTTTTTTTTAGTTCTCCCTTTTTACTGGGCTTTTTGCTGTTGCTTTTTTGTTCATGGATATTTTGTTAACTTTACTGTAAACAATACTGTAAAACGTTTTCTGTTGTATCATACTGTAAACAGTATTTCTACTATACCTCCTGTAGTAAACAGTAAAGGAAAAAAAACGGATTCGCTTTTTACTGGAATGTTTTGAATGTGAACATTACATGTGGATATACAGTTCCCAACCAAAAAAATAGGCGTAGAAAACTGTGGATTGCATGTTTTGCATGCAAATACCTGTAAAACTGAAACATAAAAGTCTACGCAGTTTTTGTAATGTCCACAACAGCCAGTATTTTGAAACCTGGTGTACTTTGATTGGCTGCATGTTCCTTGTGAAGTGAAAACAAGAGTTATTGTTTGAAATAATAATTTCATTTAGAGTCAGATGTCCAGTGTTTTGGTAAAGTTAATGTGTGCAGAGAAAGATGTCTTCTATTTTGAAATGAAGAGTTAGTATATAGTTAACAAAATGTGCTTTTGAGAAGAAAATTATTTATTTGGCCAATTGTGTTTTGTAGGTGTAAGTGTCACGATTTAACAAGATGGCGGACCCAAAAGCAGACAAGACAGGCAGATTAAAAGTCCAAAGGGTTTAATTTGGGCAAATGAGGGATTAGGGAAAGGCGTCGTCAACTGGAGTGGAGGTGTCTGGCAGGCAGGCAGGCTTAGAGGAGGTAGGCACTGGATGCAGAGGAAACAATGGTGAGTCGAGGAACAAGATAACAGGAGCAAAGGCACAAACAAAAGATCATCAAAAGACTACTAGAACTGGCGAGAAGCGTTACCACATGGAGAGCTGTGAAACGATCTGGCAGCGTCGTGTGAGGAGGCCAGGGCTTTTGTGGAGTGGAGGTGATCAGCTGATGGCAGGCAGGTGAGTAGGCTGATCAGCGCCAGGTGTGCCAGACTGAGAAGCCAGGAACCCAAACTCCGCCCACACATGACCACACCCAGACAAACAACACAGACACACAAGACACTGCAGGGACTGTGACAGTAAGTCTGTGTTAAGAGTTTAGTAAAAGTATTTTAAGTATAGGTAAGCGCTTGTTAGCGATGGAAAAAAACTGTAAATACTAAACTAGATGGAGACAATAATCACCACCAAACACCCTTTTCTCCCAATTTATTAAAAGGCCACTGATAAGCTTTGATCTGCAGGATTCCAAATATAATAGCAAATTCAAACTCCTATTCAATATTCCACATAAATTTACAACATTTCAAAGGAGACCTGTCATAATCATTTTCCATACTTTGTGCTTCTCTAGAGCAATTACACACGATTACCCACTCAAAATGTTTGGAAGATATTTTTAGATTTGCATCAAATCCATGTATACAGTATATATATATATATTCCACCCACCCATCCATCCATTTTCTACCGCTTATTCCCTTCGGGGTCGCGGGGGGCGCTGGAGCCTATCTCAGCTACAATCGGGCGGAAGGCGGGGTACACCCTGGACAAGTCGCCACCTCATCGCAGGGCCAACACAGACAGACAACATTCACACTCACATTTATATATATATATATATATATATATATATACATAAAGTAGATAGAATCATTTGGACAGGGGCCAGGCTAAGCCATTGTTGCCCACGAGTCCAAACGTTTGGGCAGGCCTGGTCTAGATCATTTCTAGTGGATATGCTTTGGTTTAAATTGTGTATGAATGTTGCTCCACACTCACTTTTAGAACACGCTGTCCATTTGTGGAAACCGTTTAGGGATCCCCTTGAAAACGAGATGCTGTATCTAAAGGGACTATCCAAATACATTGAAATTGAGGTGCTCCCTAAATATGATTTAAACCCTCCATGCCACACCCTCTTTAAAGTCTCATAATTGATGTTTTAAAAATGGACACTAACCCTAACCCTTACCCTAACCGCCCGAATGCAGCTGAGATAGGCTCCAGCACCTCCCGCGACCCCAAAAGGGACAAGCGGTAGAAAATGGATGGATCTTGAAGACGAACATCAGCGTTTTTATTTACATTTTTTGGTCGCGATAAAATAAAACATTCTTAGGTACAGGGTCCGGGTCAGGGTCAGGGTTCGTCTGGTCACATCAATAAGTAAAGCTGCCCGCTCAGATCAATATCAATATAGCACTGCATATAATTATTTACTATTATTATTATTGTGCCCATGCCAAGATGATATGAAAATAACACTGTAGCCTATTGTCTGTCCTGTTTCCTGAGACCAAACAACAATATTGTAATGGCACCTCTTTTCAAGGCTAATCAAATTTTGCAGTGGTCCAAATGTCGTGTGAAAGTATTTATTTTATAGACATAGATCAGGCGGGAGGGTATGAAAAGAAAAGGAATACGAAAGCAGTTTCAGCTGGGGAGGGGGTCTTCAAATCTGTAGGCTGCTGCCGTTTGGTTTAGTGCACCTAAGGAGTTTGATATGGTGCACCTAAGGAGAACACCCAGGAAGACTTTTCACGTATTCACCTTTATAACTCATCAGATAGCAAAAATATCTCACAGAGAGTCTTTTATATTCCTAATGAATGAAAACAAAAAATAGAGTCTCCAACAAAAATGTTACCTGTGCTCGTGCCTGCCGGGCGCGACATTTTGCCCTGGTTTTGGACTTGCTTTGGCATGGTTTACTGTAACACGACCAAATAACAACAGTTGTAGGTCTAACAGAGGAAAAGCACAATAGAGTCCTCTTTCCTTGAATCATGTCCTGAGAAACACACTCTACATAGCAGGATAGTATACATTGTGCCAGACACAAATGACATGTTCTGATAAACATTTTGTATAAGACATAAAAATTTAAAAAAACTGCCATCAAAAGAAAAAATGTCATAATTTCAAAGCAAAACATCAACCCAACAACTCTATTGAGATACGCGTATATAACGGAAATTTACAGTGTTTTCATGGCACAATATCAAATGTTAAGAATGTCACTGTGAAAAATAAGTCCAAAATAAAGCATTTCTGTATATGACTTTTTGATGTAAGACTGGTCCTTCCTTGAGAGTGGCTCTAAACAAATAATTAGCCACTCTTGTCCTGTGAAAGTTGTGTGCCTTTTTCTCCTATCATCTGGTTGCAGATGCAACCCAAGTGCCCAAATTGTGGTCCCAAATCATTCAGGAAGTGAAAATCTTCTCCCGAATTGCTGAAGGACAGCTCATCCAGTGACTGGCATCTACTGCCCTCTCCTTCATAAGCATAGTCATGTGCTTGGTACTCTGGGTGGTTTCTGTCCATCATGTGGATTCTCTGTGGGGTGAATGGGTTACATGGCTGAACAGAACATAGCATGATGCAACACAAACAATCCTCTTACTCTGTTGAGCTGATCTGAAATGTTATTGTTGGACCTCAAGGAGCCTCCCTGCACACAGACAATTGGATTGTCATTGTAGTGCTGTGGAAACAAGTAAAATCTGAAAGGTGAATATTTGGAAATATTGCATATTTTTGAACTAATGTTAGGATTATATTTTATAACACAAACATTTGTGCCAACAGTGTTGTCTTTTTTCTTCTGTATGTGACCCCCAAGATAAACAAGTCAGATGTATTAAAGTCACATTTATTTTTGACATTGCAATAATAATAATACAAATGATAAATTGCATTTATGTTTCTCCCCAGCAGGATGCTCTCTCATCGACCGCTGGAGAAGGAATGAGCCGTTCAGGCAGGAGGAGGTTTTATAGGAGTGCTGTAGGGGGCGGGGCTTACGCTCACAGCTGCAGTGTCGTTAGTGACTCTCAAAGATAATTCCTACGTATGTGATGTGTCTGCTTGACATATTATGTGCATCACATAGTGGACAAACACACAGGTGAGTATTATGGTATTTGACGAATGTAATAAAATGTTTGCTTTGATGTACCTCTGTGACTCCTGTTTTATGATGTGTTTGAATCAAGTTCCTGATTTATTCGGACCTTTTTTAGGTTCCGGTAGCAATTTTTCTGACTTGTAGCCCCTCACCACATTCACACGGTGTCTATGCACACACATGTTTTACAAACAAAGTCACTAGTGGGCCCACGAACGGCAGGACGCCACCCAAACGACAGATTGGAGGCACGGGCCGGTTAGGTTTAGAGTTGGGGTTAGGGTTAGGGTTAGGGTTAGGGGGAGGAGAGGGTGTGCACTGTCCATCGACAACCTGTCCAAGCAACGTCCACGCCAAACAAAGGACCCGCCGAGGACCCTGAATGAAAAAACTCAAGTCGGTGTTGAATGGTGTGTCAAACACATATGTGGGAACACTAATTAATTATGGGCACGACTGGCCCTAAAAAAAATTGTGGTATTTTGCCATGGCAAGTCTTTCGCTACGCATTTCTGTCTGTTTGACCTTCATCAGGTGGACTTGCAATAAACGCTCAAGCAGGATTACAAACATCTTTCTAACTGCGTAAGAAGGATAACAAACATCTTTCTAACTGCGTAAGCAGGATGACTTTCATCTTTCTAACTGCGTAAGCAGGATGTCTTTCATCTTTCTAACTGCGTAAGCAGGATGACTTTCATCTTTCTAACTGCGTACTTCATGCCTACTTGGACTCTTCTAGTTCCCTAGTAGGTGTGGCACTTCTAATCCCTGAGGCTAATTAATATTGGCTTCCCCATGTTTCTCCCCAGCAGGATGCTCTCTCATCGACCGCTGGAGAAGGAATGAGCCGTTCAGGCAGGAGGAGGTTTTATAGGAGTGCTGTAGGGGGCGGGGCTTACGCTCACAGCTGCAGTGTCGTTAGTGACTCTCAAAGATAATTCCTACGTATGTGATGTGTCTGCTTGACATATTATGTGCATCACATAGTGGACAAACACACAGGTGAGTATTATGGTATTTGACGAATGTAATAAAATGTTTGCTTTGATGTACCTCTGTGACTCCTGTTTTATGACGTGTTTGAATCAAGTTCCTGATTTATTCGGACCTTTTATAGGTTCCGGTAGTAATTTTTCTGACTTGTAGCCCCTCACCACATTCACACGGTGTCTATGCACACACATTTTTTACAAACAAAGTCACCAGTGGGCCCACGAACGGCAGGACGCCACCCAAACGACAGATTGGAGGCACGGGCCAGTTAGGTTTAGAGTTGGGGTTAGGGTTAGAGTTAGGGGGAGGGGTCTGTGCACTGCCCATCGACAACCTGTCCAGGCAACGTCCACGCCAAACACAGGACCCGCCGAGGACCCTGAATGAAAAAACTGTCGGTGATGAATGGTGTGTCAAACACATATGTGGGAACACTAATTAATTAAGGGCACAACTAGCCCTACCAAAAAGTGTGGCATTTTGCCATGGCAAGTCTTTCGCTACGCATTTCTGTCTGTTTGACCTTCATCAGGCGGACTTGCAATAAACGCTCAAGCAGGATTACAAACATCTTTCTAACTGCGTTAGCAGGATGACTTTCATCTTTCTAACTGCGTAAGCAGGATGTCTTTCATCTTTCTAACTGTGTACTTCATGCCTACTTGGACTCTTCTAGTTCCCTAGTAGGTGTGGCACTTCTAATCCCTGAGGCTAATCAATATTGGCTTCCCCATGTTTCTCCCCAGCAGGATGCTCTCTCTTCGACCGCTGGAGAAGGAATGAGCCGTTCAGGCAGGAGGAGGTTTTATAGGAGTGCTGTAGGGGGCGGAGCTTACGCTCACAGCTGCAGTGTCGTTAGTGACTCTCAAAGATAATTCCTACGTATGTGATGTGTCTGCTTGACATATTATGTGCATCACATAGTGGACAAACACACAGGTGAGTATTATGGTATTTGACGAATGTAATAAAATGTTTGCTTTGATGTACCTCTGTGACTCCTGTTTTATGATGTGTTTGAATCAAGTTCCTGATTTATTCGGACCTTTTATAGGTTCCGGTAGTAATTTTTCTGACTTGTAGCCCCTCACCACATTCACACGGTGTCTATGCACACACATTTTTTACAAACAAAGTCACCAGTGGGCCCACGAACGGCAGGACGCCACCCAAACGACAGATTGGAGGCACGGGCCAGTTAGGTTTAGAGTTGGGGTTAGGGTTAGAGTTAGGGGGAGGGGTGTGTGCACTGTCCATCGACAACCTGTCCAGGCAACGTCCACGCCAAACACAGGACCCGCCGAGGACCCTGAATGAAAAAACTGTCGGTGATGAATGGTGTGTCAAACACATATGTGGGAACACTAATTAATTAAGGGCACAACTAGCCCTACCAAAAAGTGTGGCATTTTGCCATGGCAAGTCTTTCGCTACGCATTTCTGTCTGTTTGACCTTCCTCAGGCGGACTTGCAATAAACGCTCAAGCAGGATTACAAACATCTTTCTAACTGCGTTAGCAGGATGACTTTCATCTTTCTAACTGTGTACTTCATGCCTACTTGGACTCTTCTAGTTCCCTAGTAGGTGTGGCGCTTCTAATCCCTGAGGCTAATTAATATTGGCTTCCCCATGTTTCTCCCCAGCAGGATGCTCTCTATTCGACCGCTGGAGAAGGAATGAGCCGTTCAGGCAGGAGGAGGTTTTATAGGAGTGCTGTAGGGGGCGGGGCTTACGCTCACAGCTGCAGTGTCGTTAGTGACTCTCAAAGATAATTCCTACGTATGTGATGTGTCTGCTTGACATATTATGTGCATCACATAGTGGACAAACACACAGGTGAGTATTATGGTATTTGACGAATGTAATAAAATGTTTGCTTTGATGTACCTCTGTGACTCCTGTTTTATGATGTGTTTGAATCAAGTTCCTGATTTATTCGGACCTTTTATAGGTTCCGGTAGTAATTTTTCTGACTTGTAGCCCCTCACCACATTCACACGGTGTATATGCACACACATGTTTTACAAACAAAGTCACTAGTGGGCCCACGAACGGCAGGACGCCACCCAAACGACAGATTGGAGGCACGGGCCGGTTAGGTTTAGAGTTGGGGTTAGGGTTAGAGTTAGGGTTAGGGGGAGGAGAGGGTGTGCACTGTCCATCGACAACCTGTCGAGGCAACGTCCACGCCAAACACAGGACCCGCCGAGGACCCTGAATGAAAAAACTCAGAGTCGGTGTTGAATGGTGTGTCAAACACATATGTGGGAACACTAATTAATTATGAGCACGACTGGCCCTAAAAAAAATTGTGGTATTTTGCCATGGCAAGTCTTTCGCTACGCATTTCTGTCTGTTTGACCTTCATCAGGTGGACTTGCAATAAACGCTCAAGCAGGATTACAAACATCTTCCTAACTGCGTAAGCAGGATGACTTTCATCTTTCTAACTGCGTAAGCAGGATTACAAAAATCTTTCTAACTGCGTAAACAGGATTACAAACATCTTTCTAACTGCGTAAGCATGATTACAAACATCTTTCTAACTGCGTAAGCAGGATGACTTTCATCTTTCTAACTGCGTAAGCAGGATTACAAACATCTTTCTAACTGCGTAAACAGGATTACAAACATCTTTCTAACTGCGTTAGCAGGATGACTTTCATCTTTCTAACTGCGTTAGCAGGATGTCTTTCATCTTTCTAACTTCATCTTTCTAACTGCGTACTTCATGCCTACTTTGACTCTTCTAGTTCCCTAGTAGGTGTGGCACTTCTAATCCCTGAGGCTAATTAATATCGGCTTCCCCATGTTTCTCCCCAGCAGGATGCTCTCTCTTCGACTGCTGGAGAAGGAATGAGCCGTTCAGGCAGGAGGAGGTTTTATAGGAGTGCTGTAGGGGGCGGGGCTTACGCTCACAGCTGCAGTGTCATTAGTGACTCTCAAAGATAATTCCTACGTATGTGATGTGTCTGCTTGACATATTATGTGCATCACATAGTGGACAAACACACAGGTGAGTATTATGGTATTTGGTGAATGTAATAAAATGTTTGCTTTGATGTACCTCTGTGACTCCTGTTTTGTGATGTCAACTTGGAGGTTTGATGTCAACTTGGAGGTTTGCTCCTTGCAGCTGCCCTTTTTTCCGTACCCCTTTGTACGTCACAGAAATTGGTAGTATTGCTCAGAAGAAAACATTACATGTCGATAACAGCATTCCACTTGCTCAACACTTTGATTAATAAATGTGGGATTTGGGGTTATGAATGATCATTCAAAAATGTTCAATGTTTCATGGCTGTATGTCAAATCACTTCAAATATATAAGAAACAGCTTTATTGGCCAGGTATGTTTAACAGACAAGGAATTGGACTTGGTAGTCAAAATTAACGTTGTCCCTCACTTGCTCCCAGAGCTGAATGGTTCTATCAGGCTTGTCCCTGACAGTTTGGCCATGTTTTAGTTTTTCCTCTGCGTTTGTCTTTGTTTCCTGTCAGTGCTCTTATTTTGGTTATTTCCTGATTATCTCCCTGAGTGCTTTGTCCCCTCAGCTGTGGCTGATTGGCACCTGGCCACACCTGGTGTCAATCAGCCAGCTGCTATTTGAACCTGCCTTCCCCTCCAGTCAGTGTTGGATTATTGTCGCTAATACTTGTTGATGTCGTTCCGACCTGTCGTGTCGATATCAGTGTAGCTGTATGCAGTAAGCTATATTTTGTAGCTGTTTGTAGATTACTGTCTTTTTGTTCCTAGTCCCTGTTTGGTGGATCCCTGTTTCCAGTTTGTCCATTCCTAGTTCCTGGTTTGTGTCTTTTCTTTATTTTTCACATTTTGGACATTAAATCATGTTTTCTCGCACAATGCCTGCCGCCTTCTCTGCATCTTGGGGTTCATCACCAACACAATGTGACAGGTTCTTCTATTTACAGCAAGTCCAAAACACTGCTAGCCCTGTGCTACATTCATAACATGCTGGAAACATGGCTGTAATTACTCACACTGTACTACAATCATAACATGCTGGAAACATGGCTGTTATTACTCACACTGTACTACAATCATATATCCTTCATAGTTGACATGCTGGAAACATGGCTGTAATTACTCACACTACAATCATATATCCTTCATAGTTGACATGCTGGAAACATGGCTGTAATTACTCACACTGTACTACAATCATATAATCCTTCATAGTTGACATGCTGGAAACATGGCTGTAATTACTCACACTGTACTACAATCATATATCCTTCATAGTTGACATGCTGGAAACATGGCTGTAATTACTCACACTGTACTACAATCATATATCCTTCATAGTTGACATGCTGGAAACATGGCTGTAATTACTCACACTGTACTACAATCATATATCCTTCATAGTTGACATGCTGGAAACATGGCTGTAATTACTCACTGTACTACAATCATATAATCCTTCATAGTTGACATGCTGGAAACATGGCTGTAATTACTCACACTGTACTACAATCATATATCCTTCATAGTTGACATGCTGGAAACATGGCTGTAATTACTCACACTGTACTACAATCATATATCCTTCATAGTTGACATGCTGGAAACATGGCTGTAATTACTCACACTGTACTACAATCATATATCCTTCATAGTTGACATGCTGGAAACATGGCTGTAATTACTCACTGTACTACAATCATATAATCCTTCATAGTTGACATGCTGGAAACATGGCTGTTATTACTCACACTGTACTACAATCATATATCCTTCATAGTTGACATGCTGGAAACATGGCTGTAATTACTCACACTGTACTACAATCATATAATCCTTCATAGTTGACATGCTGGAAACATGGCTGTAATTACTCACACTGTACTACAATCATATATCCTTCATAGTTGACATGCTGGAAACATGGCTGTAATTACTCACACTGTACTACAATCATATATCCTTCATAGTTGACATGCTGGAAACATGGCTGTAATTACTCACACTGTACTACAATCATATATCCTTCATAGTTGACATGCTGGAAACATGGATGTAATTACTCACACTGTACTACAATCATATATCCTTCATAGTTGACATGCTGGAAACATGGCTGTAATTACTCACACTGTACTACAATCATATATCCTTCATAGTTGACATGCTGGAAACATGGCTGTAATTACTCACTGTACTACAATCATATAATCCTTCATAGTTGACATGCTGGAAACATGGCTGTAATTACTCACACTGTACTACAATCATATATCCTTCATAGTTGACATGCTGGAAACATGGATGTAATTACTCACACTGTACTACAATCATATATCCTTCATAGTTGACATGCTGGAAACATGGCTGTAATTACTCACACTGTACTACAATCATATATCCTTCATAGTTGACATGCTGGAAACATGGCTGTAATTACTCACTGTACTACAATCATATAATCCTTCATAGTTGACATGCTGGAAACATGGCTGTTATTACTCACACTGTACTACAATCATATATCCTTCATAGTTGACATGCTGGAAACATGGCTGTAATTACTCACACTGTACTACAATCATATATCCTTCATAGTTGACATGCTGGAAACATGGCTGTAATTACTCACTGTACTACAATCATATAATCCTTCATAGTTGACATGCTGGAAACATGGCTGTAATTACTCACACTGTACTACAATCATATATCCTTCATAGTTGACATGCTGGAAACATGGCTGTAATTACTCACACTGTACTACAATCATATAATCCTTCATAGTTGACATGCTGGAAACATGGCTGTAATTACTCACACTGTACTACAATCATATATCCTTCATAGTTGACATGCTGGAAACATGGCTGTAATTACTCACACTGTACTACAATCATAACATGCTGGAAACATGGCTGTAATTACTCACACTGTACTACAATCATAACATGCTGGAAACATGGCTGTAATTACTCACACTGTACTACAATCATAACATGCTGGAAACATGGCTGTAATTACTCACCACCGTGTGCCACTGATGGCCTTTGGACATTCCTCTGTGAGATTGCTGGCCCAATGAAGTCATGTCAGAGTTCCTCTTTTAGAAACAAACATTAATATACAGGTTTCAAAGTGGGATAGCAATGCATATATTAAGGTAAGTCCCTGAAAATCTATAATATGTGCTGTGTCAATGAAGACAAATATAGTCTTGTTACTCACCAGAGTGAGCCCAGCATTGTAAGTATCAAGGTATTCTGTCATTATTGGAGCCACTTGAGTTATCTGAGAAAAAAAACAAAAACATTTCTAGTAAAAAACACTGATAAATGTGTTTGGACTCATGTAGCTTTATATGGCAAATACTTGAGAGTGTGTTGAAAGACGTGTCAGAAAAGTTTCAGGACAACTGCAATTGATCACATTCTTGGAAGTGAGCGGTATTATTCACTGCGAGTATTTCCACAAAACTGGACAATTAGCATGTCTACTGTCGGGACAGCGCATGATCAGTTGTTGGAATGACGCACATGCAACGTGCAGGTAAAAGCTGATTTATTGATAGAAATGAAGGGAGCACCATCCTGATCAAGGCAGTGAACCACTGATGGACAGAACACGCAGACGTGCCAACAGAATACCGAGATGAACAGGCGCTGTCCAGAGGATGGCGGTGGTTCATCCATATGCAATCATGACATTTACAAAAGGATCCCGCTGTGTTTCCTTTATCAGTTATGTGAGAACAGGTGAACATTGTCACATAACAATGTGGCTGCTACTCCATGAAAACAGGCATGCTCACAACGCCCTGAACATCCACTTGTTCCTGGCTCCCAAGAAGATGGCATTGCTGGAGCAACAGCTCCGTTTAAATTGTTCTTCTTTTTCATGCTCAATGAGGTCATCAATGGGCTCTGGTTCGCATGAAGGTTTTGCGTGGCAGAAAAGAAGAAATGTGGCTGGGTTGCGCCCAGATTCTACCAGTCTTGGAACACACCTCAAATATATCTGGCTGTATTGGCTATAGTGGCTCCATTTATCTTAGCTCTTTGAGGGTTGCATTTTTGACAATCATAACATTTTATTAAACAAGCGTTCTGTTCTGGTAGTCAACTTCATCTCAAATTAAAAAAAAATAGAATTTGTATTTCTTCTACTATGTAGTTGTTGACTGATTCCATAGTGCAAACACTAATTAAACAGAAACATTCAGTTGCCAAAAGGTCTTGGTCTATAACAAGTAATACCTGAAGAGTGCCCGGGTGTTGTCCATTTGTAAAAGTCATTGCGACATCCTTTGCACGTGTCAGCAGCAAGGATGGCTCAGTCTAGCACAGGCACATTGGAAAATAACTGAACTTGCAGACAGTACAATACAATAGCTGGTTTATTTCCTATTGTCATTCCTCGTCATTTGTGTAAACCCAACACACCTTGCATTCAGAACCGCCTCCTTCTTGGTTGTACTTGATTAAGGTCTGGTGGCCCTCATCTGGTTGGACCTCGGACACATGCTTGAACTTGTTTCGACACTTACACGTCAGGAGGAATAACAGTACTGCAAACACATAAAACAAACAGTTTGTATGCATAAGGTGAACAAAGGACCTGTGAATAACACCCAAGATTCCCAACACGATACGAGCGTCCAATGGCCTACAGACGAGACTGTAGGCTGTGCTGTTGTCATAGTAACACTGTTGCATTGTATTGTATTGTATTGCAAGGATTTATTTCGGACATGTGCAAGAACAAAAAAGGGAAAAAACGAAACGAAAATAGTAATGTAAAGAAAAATAATACTAATACAGGAATTTGTGTTTTCAAATATGTTTAGTTACAAGGTTATAAGGTTCAGGATGTTTAGCATTTTTCCCCTTCCTTGTACTTTGTAAACACTTAAGTTTGAACGGTTTCTTAAAGTGGATCGTATTAGTACATTATCAATCCATTTCATAATTTATTTCCACATACTGATATATACTAAAGGTCTTAAGTGTTGTACGTGTGTACAAATGTTCAAATTACATTTTTCTCTAAGGTTATACTTTGTCTCTTTTGTTGAGAGTAATTGTTGTACATTCTTGTCTGGCAGGTTATAGTTTGCTTTGTACATCATTTTAGCTGTTTGCAAATGCACCAAATTGTTGAATTTCAATATTTTTGGTTCAATTAAGTGTTTGTATGTTTTCTATATTCTAAATGATGTACAAAACCCAAAAGCAGTGAAGTTGTCACGTTGTGTAAATGGTAAATTAAAACAGAATTCAATGATTTGCAAATGATTTTCAACATATATTCAATTGAATAGACTGCAAAGACAAGATATTTCATGTTCACACTGAGAAACCAATGTTTTTATTTTGCAACTAATCATGAACTTAGAATTTAATGGCAGCAACACATTGTACACAATTTGACACAGGGTCATTTTTTAGCACTGTTTTGCATGGCCTTTCCTTTTAACAAGACTCAGTAAAGGTTTGGGAAGTGAGGAGACACATTTTTGAAGGGGAATTATTTCCCATTCTTGCTTGATGTACAGCTTAAGTTGTTCAATAGTCCGTGGTCTCTGTTGTGCTATTTTAGGCTTCATATTGCACCACACATTTTCAATGGGAGACAGGTCTGGACTACAGGCAGGCCAGTCTAGTACCCGCTCTCTTTTACTGTGAAGCCACGTTGATGTAACACGTGGCTTGGCATTGTCTTGCTGAAATAAGCAGGGGCGTCCATGGTAACGTTGCTTGGATGGCAACATATGTTGCTCCAAAAGCTGTATGTACCTTTCAGCATTAATGGTGCCTTCACAGATGTGTAAGTTACCCATGTCTTGGGCACTAATACACCCCCATACCATCACAGAGGATGGCTTTTGAACTTTGCGCCAATAACAGTCCGGATGGTTCTTTTCCTCTTTGTTCCGGAGCACACAACGTCCACAGTTTCCAAAATCAATTTGAAATGTGGACTCGTCAGACCACAGAACACTTTTACGTCAATCCATCTTAGATGAGCTCGGGCCCAGTGAAGCTGGCGGCGTTTCTGGGTGTTGTTGATAAATGGCTTTGGCTTTGCATAGTAGAGTTTTAACTTGCACTTACAGATGTAGTGACCAACTGTAGTTACTGACAGTGGGTTTCTGAAGTGTTCCTGAGCCCATGTGGTGATATCCTTTACACACTGATGTCACTTTTTGACGCAGTACCGCCTGAGGGATCAAAGGTCACGGGCATTCAATGTTGGTTTTCAGCCTTGCTGCTTACGTGCAGTCATTTCTCCACATTCTCTGAACCTTTTGATGATATTACGGAGCGTAGATGTTGAAATCCCTAAATTCCTTGTTGAGAAATGTTGTTGTTCAACAATTTGCTCAGGCATTTGTTGACAAAGTGGTGACCCTTGACCTGTGACCCTTGACCTTTGATTGATTGATTGAGACTTTTATTAGTAGGTTGCACAGTGAAGTACATATTCCGTACAATTGACCACTAAATGGTAACACCCGAATAAGTTTTTCAACTTGTTTAAGTCGGGGTCCACTTAAATTTGTGACCCTCGCCCCGTCCTTGTTTGTGAATGACTGAGCATTTCATGGAAGCTGCTTTTATAGCCAATCATGGCACCCACCTGTTCCCAATTTGCCTGTTCACCTGTGGGATGTTCCAAATAAGTCTTTGATGAGCATTTCTCAACATTCTCAGTATTTTTGCCACTTGTGCCAGCTTTTTTGAAACATGTTGCAGGCATCAAATTCCAAATGAGCTAATATTTGCAAAAAATAAAGTTTTCCAGTTTGAACGTTAAATATCTGCAGTCTATTCAATTTAATATAAGTTGAAAAGGATTTGTTGTATTCTCTTTTTTGACAGGTGACAATTTCACTGTTTTTGGGTTTTATATTATTATAACTGATATTTGTTTGTAACAGTTGGTGAAAGAAGAGTACTTTTTGTAATTATTTCCCCATATTTGTAGACAATTATGGAAATACTAGCGAGTAGAAGAGAATATGAACTGAGTTGTCATCCTCAATATATTTAGCTTGAGTGATTATTGAAGTATTTCTTGCTACCTTATGTTTTATATGAGATGTCAAGTTCATTCTATCTTTTTTTAAAAAAAATATTCACACATGTAGTTTATTTCACTCTGTCAATAACTACTCCATCTATTTGTATTAATCTTTGACTTTCTCTTCTGAGATTGTAGGATACACTCTGTCAGTCCCAGAATTGATTCCTGGGGTACGCCACAAGATAGATTTAGCTCTGTCGACAAACGTTTGGCTCGCTTCAGGTATTGTTTCTATTGTAATGCCATACCGTTCTATAATTGGTCAATTAGAATATTATTATTGTATGGAATGCTTTTGTCAGATCAATAAACAGCAGCTTCACACTATTTATGTGTGAAGTTGCCCCGATTTACATTTATTCACAATTTTTCACAATTTAGGTGATTTTTTCATATGTCATCTTCTTGACGAACATCAAGATGGAATTTATTTCTATGGTGTTATTCAAGTCCTCAACTTACTGGGCTCAATGTTGCTACCAGAGTTTTTGATCATTTTGAAGCTCTTTTGACCACTGATTGCGATTACAGCCCCAGAAGAGTTAGCTAGCATCTTCGGACAATGTTTGGTCCGGTAAGAAGCACACATTTGCTGAAGTAAGGCCAATTGGAAGAGCTGTTAGCCTCCAGCCAACGGCCCCCATGCACCGCAATCATACTTGCCAACCCTCACGATTTTCCCGGGAGACTCACGAATTTCAGTGCCCCTCCTGAAAATCTCCTGGGGCTACCATTCTCCCGATTTTTTCCCGATTTTCACCTGGAAATCAATATGGGGGGCGTGCCTTATAGGCACTGCCTTTAGCGTACTCTACAACTGTCTTCACGTCCGCTTTTCCTCCATACTAACAGCGTGTCGGCCCAGTTACATAATATATGCGTCTTCTACACACATATACTTGTAAGTGAATGCAAGGCATACTTGTTTAACAGCCATACAGGTCACACTGAGGGTGACCGTATAAACAACTTTAACACGGTTACAAATATGCGCCACACTGTGAACCCACACCAAACAAGAATGACAAACACAATTCGGGAGAACATCCGCACCGTAACACAACATAAACACAACAGAACAAATATCCAGAACCCCTTGCAACACTAACTCTTCCGGGACGCTACTATATACACCCCCGCTACCACCAAACCCGCTCCCCCAACCCCCCATCTCCAGAATTCGGAGGTCTCAAGGTTGGCAAGTATGACCGCAATTCAAAGCAGATACCTAGTAACGAGAAGCTTCAATGAGATTGCACGGCAATAGTTTGGAGCTGTGTTAAAGTGTTTCGATCACACAGAGTGATCTCTGTTTACGGGATGACACCTCCAGTTGATCGCTGGACGGCGCAAGGTATGAAATTGTTGAAATGAACAAGTTACAAGTACTGCAAGTTGCTAAAGAGGTAACTGCTGTTAGCGATAAGCTGCAATGTCAAAAGCTTAAAAGAACCATCAAATCCTGGAACTTTCAGTGTCATCTGGATTAAATGAGTCTCTGGATACAAGAAACGATAGAAAGCAAAACTTAACGTTTCAAAAAGTAGCTGAACTTAGAGAAGAAATAGAAAAAGCAAGATTAGATAATAAGTGTGTAACGGTACGTGTATTTGTATTAAACTGTTTTGGTACTGGGTGTTCTGTTCGGAATGAAGGTGCACTGAACGAGTTTCCACGCTGACATATTAAGTAGCGCACCGCAAGTACGGACATAAGTAGCGTACCGCACGTTGTGTAAATAATGCACAACACATGGCATGATAGCAACGACCGAGCTAGGACAACATGCAAAAGCCAGAGCTGGAAGACCCTCCTGCCTCGTTAAAATCTCCCGTTTGGGAACACTTGGGCTTTGCGGTGCGATACAACAATGGAGGACGAGAGGCGAACAAAACGAAAGTGGTTTGCCGACATTGTTCAACAGCGGTAGGGTATGCTTCTGGCAACACGTCAAACATGTTAGTCAAGTTAGCCAGGCACTACCTCGCCATACCTGATAGCTCCGTGCCCAGCGAAAAGGTATTTTCCACAGCCGGAGACATTGTAACTGCAAGCAGGTCTGCTCTTTCTGCACACAATGTGGGTAAACTGATTTGTCTGGCAAAAAACATGAAGATTGAGTGAAAGTCACCAGGGTTATAGGCTGGGGGGGGGGAATAAAAGTTAATCTGAGGCTGAGTTGATTTAAAACTGTTTAATGTTGCACTTTTTATAAGTAGAAGAAAAGTTTTGTTAAAATCTGAGTCATTTTATTCCATCCGAGCAACAACTTGAAGCAGTTTAATGTTGCACTTTATATGTCAAGAAACCAATTCTGAGCCTTATCTTATTTAGTTTGAGTTTTTATTTGATAAATGTTGACCACATTAACCCTGGCAATGGACCCTGTGTGTGTATATGTATGTTATTGTTATGTGTGTGTATATGTATGTTATTGTTATCCTGAGCGTTCATGACTGCCTGTGTGTGTATATGTATGTTATTGTTATGTGTGTGTGTATGTGTGTGTATATGTATGTTATTGTTATGTGTGTGTGTGTATGTGTGTGTATATGTATGTTATTGTTATCCTGAGCGTTCATGACTGCCTGTGTGTGTATATGTATGTTATTGTTATGTGTGTGTGTATGTGTGTGTATATGTATGTTATTGTTATTGTTATGTGTGTGTGTGTATGTGTGTGTATATGTATGTTATTGTTATCCTGAGCGTTCATGACTGCCTGTGTGTGTATATGTATGTTATTGTTATCCTGAGCGTTCATGACTGCCTGTGTGTGTATATGTATGTTATTGTTATCCTGAGCGTTCATGACTGCCTGTGTGTGTATATGTATGTTATTGTTATCCTGAGCGTTCATGACTGCCTGTGTGTGTATATGTATGTTATTGTTATCCTGAGTGTTCATGACTGCTTGCTGTTGCACTGATCAGCCTAGTGGTGGCTCACATCCATCACACACAGAGCTATTTCTATTTTTGGGTAGAATTATTATAGTGTTCCCAATGTTAAAAGGATAAAGTCATTTTTTACAAATTTGGAAAATAAATAATCAGGAAATGTATATTTTGTTGTTTTCTTACTGTACCGAAAATGAACTGAACAGTGACCTCTAAAGTGACGTACGTACCGAACCGAGATTTGTGTGTACCGTTACACCCTTCTTAGATAACAAAGCAGACTTGGAATGAGCAATATTAGAACAAAAGGAAGGTCTGAGAAGTCTGCAGGAAAATATAGAAAGTCTGCAAACTCAGAATAATAACGCGAGAAAGAAAATTCAAGAAATGAGTCAAGAGATGAAGATTCTCCAAAGAAAGTTTTCGCAGTGAAACATAATCCCGAGGAATATCATAAATGAAATGGATCAGGATGATTGAATGACATCATTGTGACAGGGCACCAAATTAAAACAAAGATCCCCCGCGAAAGGTATGAATATTGGACGAGAACCAGAAGAAACGGATGTCTTCAGCAGATTAGCAAGCGGTGAACTTTCTGCAATCAAGGGAAATTGAAGCAGACACAAACACCATCCAAATATAATATTCTATACCATCTTTATTTATAAAGCCCTTTAAAAACAACCACAGTTGAAGAACAAAGGACTGTACACCACAAAGAAATACAGGCAAAGGACAGACTAAAACATAACATTTAAAACAGAGGTAAAATGCAAATTGAAAAAGCAAATACAAATTATCCTAAGAACAATTTGTTAGATAAAAAGCAGTTAAAAAGTTAAAAACAGTTTAAAGTTTCATGCTAGGTTGAAAGCCAGTGCATAAAAATGGGTTTTAAGAAGGGTCTTAAAAATAGCCAAAGAAGGGGCCTGGCTCACATGGAGAGGGAGATGGTTCCAGAGTTTGGGACCCGCAACAGAGAAGTCCCTGTCCCCTTGGACTTTGATTTGGGTACCTCCAGGAGCAGCTGATCAGCTGACCTGAGGGAACGGGTGGGGGCATAGAGGTGGAGCAGCTCAGAGAGGTACGGTGGGGCAAGACCACGTAAGGATTTAAAAACAAGTAAGATCATTTTAAAATGGACTCTAAAAGACACAGTGGAGGGAGGCTAAAACAGGAGTAATGTGCTCTCTTTTTCTTGTATTAGTTAAAAGTCGGGCAGCTGCATTTTGGACCAGCTGCAGACGTGAGAGGGAGGATTGACTAATTCCAAAATATAAAGCGTTACAGTAATCCAGCAGAGATGTGATAAAGGCATGGATTACTGTCTCTAACTGTTGCCTAAAAAGAAGGTTTTTAACCTTGGCCAGCTGACGTAAATAAAAAAAAAAAGCTGGCTTTCACCACTGTGCCAATCTGACGCTCCAAGTTAAAATCACGGTCAATACCAAAGCCCAGGTTGGTGACCATGGTCTAACGTGCAAAGCCAAGGGGCCAAAGTCAACAGGGGGAGCTCACAGGTACCACTGGGTCCAAACACTATTACTTCTGTCTTCTTTTCATTGAAATGTAAGAAGTTTAGGGCCATCCAGGCCTTGAGAACAGTCAGGATCAAAGCCCGCTCTGAACCATGGATGAATCCAGACCTATTAGCTGCGATAAAAGACAGAGACAGAAAATACTCAGAATACCAAAAGTGCAAAACCGAAGTAGACAAACAACCCAATAATAACCTTATATCACTCCTTACAACACTCAAAAAGCAATGCAATAAATTAAGAAATAAGACAACCAACCTGACTAAATCCTTAAAAAAAAATACATTACCGACAAAATAGAGGAAAACACAAATAAGCCACGTGAGCTCTGGAAAATCCTCAACAACCAGCTTCCTGGTTGCAGCCAGAAACTTAAAACCAGACTCACCAACATCAGCATCAAGGAGGGTGACTCCCTCATTACAGACAAAATGAAGGTAGTTAGCAGACTTAACACCTTTTTCACCAGCATAGTTACAACTCTTGTCAACAAGCTGTCCCACCACTCTGGTCGCTTTGGTGTAGAACACATTAAAGCCTTCTACAGAAAGCTAGGAGTATCCAACAACGATTTCAAATTAGAAATGGTCTCAGCTGACAAGGTGTTTAAAAAATTGAGCGCGCTCCACCCAAACAAGGCCACCGGCCTTGACAATATCCCCTCCAGATTCCTCAGGGACTCTGCCACCACCATTGCCCCAATCATCATGCACATAATAAACCTATCAATTACTCAAGGCCAAGTACCAAAAGATTTCAAAATACCAAGAGTAACTCCCCTCTTTAAAAAAGGAAGCAAATTAGAACCTGGCAACTACCGACCTGTTTCTATTCTCAGTTCCATTTCGAAAGTAATGGAGAAAATAGTTTATGAACAGGTCGATAGTTACCTTGCCACTAATAAACTTGTGTACTCATATACAAATTCCAATCCGGCTTCAGAACTAACCACTCCACTGAAACATGCCTTCTCTATGTGAGCGACCACATCAAACATGAGGTGGACGCGGGCAAATACTGCGGCATGGTCATGCTGGACCTTCACAAGGCCTTTGACACCGTTAACCACATTATACTGTTAGATAAGTTCAGAGCAATCGGATTTGATAAAACCTCATCGAGCTGGATGCAATCTTACTTGGAGGGGAGGAAACAGGTGGTAGAGGTGAACGGCACCGTGTGTCCCCCCCCCCCCCCCCCCTCTCTCAGTAAGCTGTGGAGTCCCCCAAGGCAGTATATTAGGGACTTTACTGTTCCTAATATACATAAACGACATGTCATCAGCATGCGACTGTGAATTGTTCTTGTTTGCGGATGACTCGGCCCTGCTGGTATCAGACAAGGACAAGTCACAGCTGGAGAAAATCCTCAGTGCTGAGCTGTGTAGAACTTGCACCTGGCTCGCTGACAACAAGCTATCCATACACTTGGGTAAAACAGAATCCATCCTGTTTGGGTCCCAATTCCACCTTAAGAAAGTCAGTGACTTCACTATTGAAGTGGGTGACATTGTTATCACCAGGAAGGATGAGGTCACCTACCTAGGTTCCATTCTAGAGGCTAATCTTTCCTGTGATAAAATGGCAACCAAGGTAATCAAAAAGGTCAACCAACGGACGACATTTCTCTATAGAATCTCCTCTCTGGTCAACAAAAGCACCATGAAGATTCTGGCGGGAACTCTCTTTCAACCCTTTTTCCATTACGCATGCACCTCCTGGTACCCTAGCACCTCCAAAACCCTCAAATCTAGACTTCAAACATCTCAGAACAAGCTAGTCAGGTTACTTCTAGACATCCACCCCAGATCCCACCTCACTCCTACCCACTTCTCCAAAGTGGGCTGGCTCAGGGTGGAGGACAGAGTAAAACAACTTGCACTGAGCCTAGTCTATAAAATCCGATACACCTCCCTGATACCGAAGTACATGTCAAACTACTTCCTTAACGTAAATGACCGCCATAACCACAACACCAGAGGGAGCTCCACTAACCACGTTAAACCCAGATTCTGATCTAACTTAACTCATTCTCTTTCTATGCCACATCAATGTGGAATGCACTCCCAACAGGTGTAAAAGAAAGGGCATCTCTATCCTCCTTCAAAACCACACTAAAACAACACCTCCAGGCAACTTCAACCCTAAACTAATTTTCTCTGATGATGCAATTGTTGATGACTGAAGTGTTGACATCAACCCAATCCTAACCCCCCCCCCCCCTCCATATCCCACACCCCGGATTGTAAATAATGTAAATAATTCAATGTATATACTCTGATGATTATCTTGTGTGATGACTGTATTATGAAAATAGTATATATCTGTATCATGAATCAATTTAAGTGGACCCCGACTTAAACAAGTTGAAAAACTTATTGGGGTGTTACCATTTAGTGGTCAATTGTACGGAATATGTACTTCACTGTGCAACCTACTAATAATAGTTTCAATCAATCAATCAATGATATCATCAAGACAAGCAAGTAGTGGCTGCATTGAAGAGGCATGATTTCTCTTTAACGCAAAATAAATGTGTGTGTCATCAGCATAACAATGGAAATAAATATCATACTTTCTTAGGATTGAGTCCAGGGGAAGTAAATAAATAGAAAAGAGCAGTGGCCCTAAAACTGAGCCCTGTGGGACCCCACATGTCAAGAGAGCAACAAAGGATTCTGAACCAGCAACATTTACAGAGAAGATCAAATATGACGTCAGCCAACTCAATGCAGTACCACAAATGCCCACTTGATGCTGTAGGTGGCTAATTAAAATATTATGGTCCACCGTATCAAATGCTGCTGTTAGATCGAGTAAGACTAAAATCACATAAACATGCATCCCACTGAATGGAAGAAACAACAACAACACTACCCCGGTCACCCTCGTGAAACTCGTTAACAGGAAATGTAGGCAACACGGCACCAATATCATGAAATAATAAACATAGATTCAACCAGTTGGATAGCTAAAATGTCAAGAAGTTGAGTGCTTGAATCCTTAATCAATGATACAATAAAAGTAATGTGTCTATGTAGCTAAAATACCTGGAGTTAATAATACAATAAATATACAATGAATCCTTCAAAAAAACAAGGACTGAATACTGTTCATGAGTCTGATTGGGTTGGGTATGGTGTTAAACTGGACATTGCTCCCTTAAATCTCAGCGAATTTAGACTGACCTTTTCAATAGAACTTAATTCTGAGCGATATTTTTGCTCCATCACAGTGTAGGTGAAGATGGTGATACTCACCCAAAAATAGGAGCAATCCTGCTATTATCAGTCCAATGGCAGCTGCTCCCAGACTTGTTGAGAGCCGTTTGTGGTGACACACGTTTCCCGCTTGGCAATCACACACCGTTATGACCGCAGTGTCCTCTCCAGACATGCCTTGTTGATCCTCAATCAGAAGGGGTACTGTGTATTTGCCATTAGCAAGTGTCTTCAGGCTAACCAGCCCAACTTCCTCACCTGACGCAGAATGAAGAGAAGCACGAGTGGTCTCTAGAATTTGGACCAATTTCAACTTTGAACAGAAAAGCTATAATTACAACATTTACCGGTGGAGGGGTCCACTTTCCATCGCTGTAACTGGGTTGCATCATCACGCTTCAGTGAAACGGTAAAGGGTCCGCTGTAAGGGTGTGAATCCAGATCCTTTGCAGCAATCATGACTTTGTTGAACTTGTTTCCACACATTGTGACGCTAGTGTTGATCAGCTTTGGCTTGTTGTCATTTACATCCAGGAGGTGAACCAGTACGGTTCCGGTGCTCGTAGCTGGAGGATCACCTTGTTAACAAATATTTGTATTATTTGGTGTTTTGTCCTATATGGTCGTTAGTAGTGGCTTCATACCATCATCTATTGCAGCCAACAGTATTTTATAAATGTTGTCATGGACAAAGGGTGACTCCCGGTCCATTTTCTTAGTGGTTGTGACTTGTCCTGTTTTCTTGTCAATTGTCACCCAATCAGCTGCATCTTCTATCTTTGTAAACCTAGAAAACATCATGTTTTCAATTCCCTCAATGACATATTGTATTGCCATTGTTATTGATTCTAACAATGTGAATGTCTGTTCCATATCATCTGTGTAGTTTTGAAATAAACACCAATTCACCGGTTTAAAGAAAAATCCCAATTAATCTTTCTGACACCTTTAACCAATTCATCTTGATACACATTTGACACATAAAGATCAAGTTGGTCCATTTATTTGTATTGTTATGGTTAAAAGATCCACAAAGATGTATTTAAAGTTATGCTCATAGTGAATAATATTTACAAAGCCCAAAACCAGTGAAGTTGTCACGTTGTGTAATTCGTAAATAAAAACAGAACACAAGGATTTGCAAATCCTTTTCAACTTAAAATCAATTGAATAAACTACAAAGACAAGACATTTAATGTTTGAACTGAGAAACTTTTTTTTTTTTTTGCAAATAATTATTAACTTAGAATTTGATGGCAGCAACACATTGCAAAAAAGTTGGCACATGGACATTTTTACCAGTGTGTTACATGGCCTTTCCTTTTAACAACACTCAGTAAAAGTTTGGGAAGTGAGGAGACACATTTTTGAAGTGGAATTCTTTCCCATTCTTGCTTGATGTACAGCTTAAGTTGTTCAACAGTCTCCCTTCTCATATTTTAGCCGCCACACATTTTCAATGTCTGGACTACAGGCAGGCCAGTCTAGTAAAGCATCCACTTCCTTTTAGAAGTTGTCTCTCTAGATCTGCATTTGCCATTGTTTTCAGGTAGCCATTGATCAGCCAGCATGAGGAGTTTGTTTCTTGAAGTGGTCATCATCGAATCATGTAAACACCCACCTAATGTTTGATATGTCCGAGTCCACATCAAGAACCTTTGGAGTGTACAGCAATCTTCCTGGTTCCTGCTCTTCTTTCTCATAGACTTTGACGGTATATTGTTCAAAGTCAGGAGGGTCATTAACGTCTGTCACTTTCATTGTAATGTTAACGGTATCCCAGAAGCCTTTGCTGGTGGTTGCTGCATCCCCACAGACATACAATGCTTCCTCATTCTCTACCCTGATTTGCAGCGTTGTCATGGTTGTTCTCTCGAAATCTTTCCCCTAGAGGGCACACATGCCAAGTCAGCTTTGGTGCAGCTCCAGTCGTGTTTGATGAATTGTTGACACATTTACCTTGATGACACTCAAAATACCCTCATTAGTCTCAGGGTCAGTTTCAATTTTGTAGTTGTTTTCCTCATTTCCTTTGACAAAGAAGTATTTGGCCCGCCAGCCAGGGGTTTTAGGAGTGTCTTTGTCTTCTACTGAAAGCCTTAAAACATTTTCACGTGTGACCATTTCCTGAATGTCACCAAGATACTGCATAGATGGAGTATCAACATCATTAGGAACTTCAATAGTACTTGTTGCAGTATGATACAAAACGAGCTTGCCTTCTTTGCTTTGAACGTCGGCGGATGACTGTTGCTGTCAATGATATTGAGAGTGATGACAGCGGTTGATGACAGGGATGGTTTTCCATGATCTTTCGCCTGAAGTATTATTTCATACGTCTTTACTTTCTGAAACATATAGACCAGTATTATACTTGGGATGTCACGTGAACAAGTTTTATCATGCGGCCTTAGGTAGGAAGTTAGCAAGACTTACGTCGTAGTCAAGACATCCTTTAAAAGTAAGCTGAGCCAGCCGGTCATCAATCTGGTGTAAATCCATTTTGGGGAGTTGTGGGGACTGTGATATGACACTCAGGCTAATGGTGGAGTTCGGGGTGTTCACTCCATCAGGGTCTGTGACCTCGACCCTAACTGGCAAGAGGCCTTGGCAGGAGTTGACACCCAAGGTAGTAAGAGTAAACAAGTAAAAAATAGGATGTAAGGAAAATAAATATTGTAATATTCATTTGGTACCAATTTGGAAACAATAATAATAAATCATTGACCCTGTTTCATATATTTTTCACAAAAAGCTCCTTATGTTCAATTGCTAGTTGAATAGATGACTCAAGATTTAGCTTGAACTTACCAGATTTGTTAGGAATATTAACAATTTGTCACTTTTTTATTTTCTTGCTTCCAGTGTAAATAAATCCATAAAAGGGTATATATACACTGTATCTGGCAAATGTATGTGGCCCTCACATTGCTCTGTGGTTAGGGTGTCACATGTTTTGTTCAGAAACTCACCCTCTGGTGTGTTCTCGCTCACATCAACGCTCATTCGTGGATGGAGAAATGTCGGTGCGTTGTCATTAATGTCCTGTATTTCTACATCGAATGCTAATTCTCGGTCTATTGTGCTGCCTGTGTTTATGTCCAAGATGTCGAACTTGATCTGTGGGTAGGCAAATGTTCTAGTTTTCTGAATGAAGATTAGAAATATGATAAATGTATGATGCACTTTGAACTCACATGAAAGAAGGCGTGCTTCTCTCTGTCAATGGGTTTATGGGCGAAGAATTCCCCACTTTGTTCATCAATAGAGAACACACCAAGTGGCTCCTCAGTCACACCCATTCCACTTATCACATATTTATGATCATTGTGTTGATAAATCCTGTCATTGAACATCTGCAAAGAAAAAGCACGGTTGAGTTGTTGGCTTGACTTTGCCGACAGTGGATTTTGGCTACAAAATGTTGTTTTAACCTGAGCAATTTGTTTAGGGTACGGTCCTGGGTCTTCTTCCACTACTTCAATGGTAGACAAAACCCACCTTCTTTTGGAACGTGCTAAAAGCTCCTGTTGACCACACAATGACCATGAAGCCAGACAGCACATGTTCTTGCACGTCATTGTGAAAGTGACAGTTACCCGCTTGGCACGCTGGCTGTTGTGCCCTGGAGGAGAGGCCAGTGTCGACATGACTAAAGCCTACAGAAACAACAGAACAAGATCACTTAGAAAGCACTTAGCTGAGTCTAGGCTCAAACATCGGTCACCTGCAAAGGGTTAGGGTTTAGTTTTTAGGGTTTAGTGTTACTAAAAATAACAATACTATAGGATGCATACATCCATGTAGTACCATACTAGCACCACTGCTGAATTGATCATAATTATTGTGAGTTACCCGGAAATTGAATGACATTAATCAACAGATTCTCATTGTAATAAAACGGTTCATGTCAGTTGTAACCACACCCCTTTCTTATTGTCCAGCCAACACAAACACACACTCTCACCCTTTTCCGACCCTAACCCTCAGGACTTACCTGTATACATTTACAGACTTTACAGAACGCAAACAAAATACATAAGTTCTGGGTCACTGCACTATTGACTTAGTGGTAACTGTAGAATGATCAAGGGCAAGTTCTTGGTTTCTTATGTGCATACTTGCCAAACCTCCTAGATTTTCCGGGAGACTCCTGAAATTCAGCGCCTCTCCCGAAAACCTCCCGGGACAAATTTTCTCCTGAAAATCTCCCAAAATTCAGGCGGAGCTGGAGACCACGCCCCCTCCAGCTCCATGCGGACCTGAGTCCGCTTTCCCACAATATAAACAGCGTGGCGGCCCAATCACGTTATAACTGTAGAATGATCAAGGGCGAGTTCTTGGTTTCTTATGTGGGTTTATTGTTAGGCACTTTCATTAACGTCCTCCCAGCGCGGTAACAACACACAACAACACACGTCACGTTTTCGTCTACCGTAAAGCAGTTTGTCTGCCGTAAACAGCAATGTTGTGACACTCTTAAACAGGACAATACTGCCATCTACTGTACATGCATATGTGACGATAACATCTACGGCTTTTAGAGAGTGCAGTGCACAACTGCGCACACAACAAGGAGACGAAGCAGAAGAAGGAGGAAGATACAGCCGTGGCAACGCCGACGACGAGTAAGATAAAGAAATACGCTTGTAAGTTCCAAGCCGCAGCTGCGATTGGACCTGGATAGCCTCCGGGAAGAAGTAGTGGACTACCAAGTGCTTGGCAGTGAAGATCTTCCTCAGGAAGCAAAGATTGACCGGTTTTGGGCCATGCTAGGGAGAGATGGAAGATTCCAGACTCTAGTGCATTTGATGAAAGCACTTTTGTGTGCCACACAGCAATGCATCACCAGAGAGGGTGTTCAGCATCACCAGAGAGGGTGTTCAGCATCATCAGAGAGGGTGTTCAGCATCACCAGAGAGGGTGTTCAGCATCACCAGAGAGGGTGTTCAGCATCACCAGAGAGGGTGTTCAGCATCATCAGAGAGGGTGTTCAGCATCACCAGAGAGGGTGTTCAGCATCACCAGAGAGGGTGTTCAGCATCATCAGAGAGGGTGTTCAGCATCATCAGAGAGGGTGTTCAGCATCACCAGAGAGGGTGTTCAGCATCACCAGAGAGGGTGTTCAGCATCACCAGAGAGGGTGTTCAGCATCATCAGAGAGGGTGTTCAGCATCACCAGAGAGGGTGTTCAGCATCACCAGAGAGGGTGTTCAGCATCACCAGAGAGGGTGTTCAGCATCATCAGAGAGGGTGTTCAGCATCATCAGAGAGGGTGTTCAGCATCACCAGAGAGGGTGTTCAGAATCATCAGAGAGGGTGTTCAGCATCATCAGAGAGGGTGTTCAGCATCATCAGAGAGGGTGTTCAGCATCACCAGAGAGGGTGTTCAGAATCATCAGAGAGGGTGTTCAGCATGGTAGAAAAATAGTGACAGACAATAGAACAAGGATGGACAATTCAACCCTTAACTCAACAATGAGTAGATGAGTGTTATGTGTGTGTATATGTGTAAATAAATGAACACTGAAATTCAAATACAAACCCCGTTTCCATATGAGTTGGGAAATGGTGTTAGATGTAAATATAAACGGAATACAATGATTTGCAAATCCTTTTCAAGCCATATTCAGTTGAATATGCTACAAAGACAACATATTTCATGTTCAAACTCATAAACATTATTTTTTTGCAAATAATCATTAACTTTATAATTTGATGGCAGCAACACGTGACAAAGAAGTTGGGAAAGGTGGCAATAAATACTGATAAAGTTGAGGAATGCTCATCAAACACTTATTTGGAACATCCCACAGGTGAACCGGCTAATTGGGAACAGGTGGGTGCCATGATTGGGTATAAAAGTAGATTCCATGAAATGCTCAGTCATTCACAAACAAGGATGGGGCGAGGGTCACCACTTTGTCAACAAATGCCTGAGCAAATTGTTGAACAGTTTAAGAAAAACCTTTCTCAAGCAGCTATTGCAAGGAATTTAGGATTTTCACCATCTACGCTCCGTAATATCATCAAAGGGTTCAAAGAATGTGGAGAAATCACTGCACGTAAGCAGCTAAGCCCGTGACCTTCCATCCCTCAGGCTGTACTGCATCAACAAGCCAAAACCAGGTTTGTAAAGGATATCACCACATGGGCTCAGGAACACTTCAGAAACCCACTGTCAGTAACTACAGTTGGTCGCTACTAGGGATGTGCGTATCGATCCTGTGGTATCGATATATCGATACTCACACGCTACTCATTTGGCATCACTTTTTTGAAAAAAGTATGGATATAAACCAAAAAACGGCATGTGGGGGGTGCAAGCATCACTTTCAGATGTTTTTGATGACTTACTTAACTTCCTATGTGCTGGGACACACCTGTACCTGGCAGAGTATAGAGCTGGCCCAGTCACGTGACAGGAGACAGCCAATGAGCGTCGTCAACGTGCAACACACACAGCCAGCCGACAGCGGAGGAGGAATGGAAAAGCCAGAGATGCGATAATGGCAGACAAGAAGCGAAGCGTGGTGTGGTGTTATTTTTCACCAGTAGATAAAGCCACGGCACGGTGCGAACTGTGTGACAAACATGTGCCACACAGCAGCAACACCAGCAATCTATTTAAACATTTGAAGACCACACATCCCGAGAGCCACAGTGAGCTGGAAAAAAGACAGGCTCACGCTGCTGTGAAAGCACCTGCAGCGCCACCCGCAGCCTGGCAGAAGACCCTGCACGAAAGTCTGCAAAAAAGCCACGTGTATCCAGGTAGCCTACAGACAGTTAGCGTCCGACCTTTGACAGTGTAGTGATGAAGTCTATAAATATTCCGATCACAATCTACTAATAACAGACACTTCAGGTGAAGGGGAAATTATATCCAGTTTTGTCCAATTGTTGACTTAAAACAGGCATTGTTTTTTTTAGTAATGTTTACTGAATATTTTTGTTTAAAAGATTATCCTAAATTCAAATAATTTCCACACAGGGGAATTTACTGTTAGTTGAAAATTGCTTGAGTATTTAAAACAAGATAAGAAAGAGATCAAATTTGGAGATTCTTCATCTTTGCATTACAGTTTTATTTTTTTCCAAGAAAATCTTGAAATATATGATTGAATGTGATTTTGGTTTTAATCTGTAACATGATTTCTTACATTTAGAAAACATTGGCCTATTTCATATTTCATTAATTGCTAATTATATCACAAACTTTAAAAAATAACTGCAGCTTCTTGCAATTCGGATTTGGCAGTTAATTGGAAAGCCCTAATATCTGATTAAATCCTTAATATCTTTTATAACAAATACATTTTATCTTCCCTATTGTGACATGAAAATGTTATACTTTTCAGATGAATCTCAAAGAGCACGTGAGATCACAACAAGCCTTGCCAAAATGATTGTGAAGGACTTGCAACCCATTTCAATAGTAGAGGACCAAGGTTTCCGGCATTTTATGAAGGTGGTAGATCCTCGATACCAGATCCCTAGTCGGAAGTCCATGATGACAGGTGAAATTCCCAAACTGTACAAGCATGCACAAAAAACAGTAAAGGACTCCATGCAATCAGCAAGCAGTGTGGTTTTAACAACCGACATGTGGACTGCAAGAACCACTGAAGGTTATTTGACTCTGTCAGGACATTTTATTGACAAAGACTGGCAGATGCAATCCTGCAACAATCCATGTAGCTGTGCAGCACACAGCAGACAATATATCTGAACTCCTCAAAAAAACAACTGATGAATGGGCATCACCAGTAAGGTTCATGCGGTTGTTACAGACAATGGAGCCAATATGGTCTCTGCTGTGCGTAAAACTCGTTGGAAACATATTCCTTGGTTTTCTCACACACTCAACCTCATTGTGAAGGACTCCATTAAGGCTGACACAAGTCTTGAGTCCAGCTTGGAGAAATGCAGTGCCATTGTTTGGTTCTTCCGTCACAGCACCAGAGCAACTGACAAGCTAAAAGAAGTACAAAATCAGTTGAATTTACCACAGCATAAACTAGTCCAAGCAGTGGATACTAGATGGAACTCTGTGTTGTACATGATTGACAGACTGTATGAGCAACAACAAGCCATCACAACAACACTTTGTCTTCTCGGGAGAAACAACATGTGCCTATGTGATGAAGAATGGTCCCACATCAGGCAGGCCAGTGATGTCCTCAGGCCTTTTGAAGAGGCCACCAAGGAGGTTTCAGCAGAGGAGTATGTCACGATTTCCAAAGTCATACCTCTGGTCTGTCTTCTTCTCCAGAAAGTAACCACATCTGCTGACCAGGGTAACAGTCTGGCTTCACAACTTGCTGCACAATGCAAGCGAAGGTTCCAAAACATTGAACACAACCACACTCTTCCAGCCAGCACCTTTTTGGACATTCGCTTCAAAAACATTGTGTTCAGTGATTCTGCAAATGTGGAGATGATTAAATCACGGATCATCACAGAAATGCGAGCCCTGGCCTTTACGGAAACACAGTCAACGAGACATGAGGCCGCCGCGACTGCATCAACTGTGACACAAGAGTCACCTTCTGAGTGCTCATCATCCAAGGGAATATGGCAGGAGTTTGACAGTCGTGTTCTGGCTTTTCAGAGCAATCGCACAGCAAACATAGATGTGTATGTTGAAATGAGAAGATACATGGAGGAAAAGGTGATCCCAAGGAGTGAGGACCCTTTGGTTTGGTGGAAAAAAAATGAAACCACATTCCCAATGCTGAACAAAGTTGCGAACAAATACCTTGGAACTATTGCAACGTCTGTTCCAGCAGAGAGACTCTTCTCTAAGGCCGGAGAAATAATCAGCCAGAGGCGTAATCGCATCAAAGCAGAAAAGGTGAACATGTTACTTTTCCTGAACAGCGATTTGAGACTTCACTAAAGGTGTGATGGTGTCAGACATTTTTGTTGATCATTTTTCCAAGTTCATTTTCTTTCGTGTGCAGGTTTATAGGACAAGGAAATCCTAGTTTATTGTGTTAAAGAAATTGTTGACTTTGCTTCAGAGAAGTGTTATAAGTTTACTTCCACAAAGAGGTTTGAAACATAACATTGTTATGAATAATTGTTTGTTTAAGATTTTTCTACAAATATTTTTTTTTGAGAAATAAGAAAAGTGAAAATGTGTATATTTTTGTTTATAATTAATTTATTTTTCATATTTATGTTATTTATTTTAATTTTACTTTTATCATATATTGACCACAATAAATGTGGTATAAATGGTCTGTATTTGTCTTGTGATTTGTCTTAAATAATAACAATAGTAATAATATTTTTGACTGACAAAAATTGCAATAAGAAATTAATGGTATCGGTATCGATGTGGCCGTTGTGTCTTCCAGACCAAAGAGGAAAAGAACCATCCGGATTGTTCTAGGGTGAAAGTGTAGAAGGCAGCATGTGTGATGGTATGGGGGTGTATGAGTGGTCAAGACATGTTCTAGGGTGAAAGTGTAGAAGGCAGCATGTGTGATGGTATGGGGGTGTATTAGTGGTGAAGACATGTTCTAGGGTGAAAGTGTAGAAGGCAGCATGTGTGATGGTATGGGGGTGTATTAGTGGTCAAGACATGTTCTAGGGTGAAAGTGTAAAAGGCAGCATGTGTGATGGTATGGGGGTGTATTAGTGGTCAAGACATGTTCTAGGGTGAAAGTGTAAAAGGCAGCATGTGTGATGGTATGGGGGTGTATTAGTGGTCAAGACATGTTCTAGGGTGAAAGTGTAGAAGGCAGCATGTGTGATGGTATGGGGGTGTATTAGTGGTCAAGACATGTTCTAGGGTGAAAGTGTAAAAGGCAGCATGTGTGATGGTATGGGGGTGTATTAGTGGTGAAGACATGTTCTAGGGTGAAAGTGTAGAAGGCAGCATGTGTGATGGTATGGGGGTGTATTAGTGGTCAAGACATGTTCTAGGGTGAAAGTGTAAAAGGCAGCATGTGTGATGGTATGGGGGTGTATTAGTGGTCAAGACATGTTCTAGGGTGAAAGTGTAAAAGGCAGCATGTGTGATGGTATGGGGGTGTATTAGTGGTCAAGACATGTTCTAGGGTGAAAGTGTAGAAGGCAGCATGTGTGATGGTATGGGGGTGTATTAGTGGTCAAGACATGTTCTAGGGTGAAAGTGTAGAAGGCAGCATGTGTGATGGTATGGGGGTGTATTAGTGGTCAAGACATGTTCTAGGGTGAAAGTGTAAAAGGCAGCATGTGTGATGGTATGGGGGTGTATTAGTGGTCAAGACATGTTCTAGGGTGAAAGTGTAGAAGGCAGCATGTGTGATGGTATGGGGGTGTATTAGTGGTCAAGACATGGGTAACTTACACATCTGTGAAGGCACCATTAATGCTGAAAGGTACATACAGCTTTTGGAGCAACATATGTTGCCATCCAAGCAACGTTACCATGGACGCCCCTGCTTATTTCAGCAAGACAATGTCAAGCCACGTGTTACATCAATGTGGCTTCATAGTAAAAGAGTGCGGGTACTAGACTGGCCTGCCTGTAGTCCAGACCTGTCTCCCATTGAAAATGTGTGGTGCATTATGAAGCCTAAAATAGCAGAAGGGAGACCCCCGGACTGTTGAACAACTTAAGCTGTACATCAAGCAAGAATGGGAAAGAATTCCACTTCAAAAATGTGTCTCCTCACTTCCCAAACCTTTATTGAGTGTTGTTAAAAGGAAAGGCCATGTAACACAGTGGTGAACATGCCCTTTCCCAACTACTTTGGCACGTGTTGCAGCCATGAAATTCTAAGTTAATTAATATTTGCAAAACAAAAATAAAGTTTATGAGTTTGAACATGAAATATGTTGTCTTTGTAGCATATTCAACTGAATATAGCTTGAAAAGGATTTGCAAATCATTGTATTCCGTTTATATTTACATCGAACACCATTTCCCAACTCATATGGAAACGGGGTTTGTATTTCTTTATATATATATATATATATATATATATATATATATATATATATATATATATATATATATATATATATATATATATATATATATATATATATATATATATATATATATTATTAAATATATATATATTTATAGCTAGAATTCACTGAAAGTCAAGTATTTCTTTTATATACACTACCGTTCAAAAGTTTGGGGTCACCTAAACAATTTTGTGGAATAGCCTTCATTTCTAAGAACAAGAATAAACTGTCGAGTTTCAGATGAAAGTTCTCTTTTTCTGGCCATTTTGAGCGTTTAATTGACCCCACAAATGTGATGCTCCAGAAACTCAATCTGCTCAAAGGAAGGTCAGTTTTGTAGCTTCTGTAAGGAGCTAAAGTGTTTTCAGATGTGTGAACATGATTGCACAAGGGTTTTCTAATCATCAATTAGCCTTCTGAGCCAATGAGCAAACACATTGTACCATTAGAACACTGGAGTGATAGTTGCTGGAAATGGGCATCTATACACCTATGTAGATATTGCACCAACAACCAGACATTTGCAGCTAGAATAGTCATTTAGCACATTAGCAATGTATAGAGTGTATTTCTTTCAAGTTAAGACTAGTTTAAAGTTATCTTCATTAAAAAGTACAGTGCTTTTCCTTCAAAAATAAGGACATTTACATGTCACCCCAAACTTTTGAACGGTAGTGTATATAAATATGAAATACTTGACTTGGTGAATTCTAGCTGTAAATATACTCCTCCCCTCTTAACCACGCCCCCCTCCCGAAATTGGAGGTCTGAAATTGTCAAGTATGCTTAGGTGGGTTTATTGTAGGCTGTTTTCATTAACGTCCTCCCAGCGCGGTAACAACAGTCACGTTTTTAGTCTACCGTAAAGCAGTTCTTCTGCCGTAAACAGCAATGTTGTGACACTCTTAAACAGGGCAATACTGCCATCTACTGTACATGCATATGTGACAGTAACAATATGAGATACAGCTGTAATATAGGTATGCAAGTGTGACAATATTCAGCCACCTGGAACAAGAGCTTGAAGGTGATATTTCACAAGTACGGTTTAGTTAATGACGTCATTTAGCCCAATTGGTAAATGACTCTTGCACGTACCATTAACCAGCAAACAGTGTAGTTAACAGTTGGCTAACATCGCCAGGATTTTCCATCAAAGATCAATCTCTGCTCCGATTGCACTTCAACGGCACAATGTTTGCACTTCAAGTACTTATTTTGGAATATTCCCTGCATTCTATATTGGGATTATTTGTTTTGAATTGTATTCCATTTTGGTAAAAGCATTGTTTGCTTGTAATTTAATGTATATTAATTAAGAATTTGATATCCTATTTCCATCCGTTCTTGGCACCGTTTAAGCACCGACGTTATTTCCAAAATAGCGATTTGCAGCGGTATTGTCCGATATGTAAACGACACCCAACTCCACTGCTCTAATGAGACGAGACCTGATGATAACATGTTAACTATGACTATGACTACAGAACTATGCTGGAAGATCAGAATGGTGAAATCTGAATCCTGATAGAACTGCACACCAAAAGGAAGGTTTGAAAATGTTATCACCAATTACTCAATACAACTTATAGGAAACACATTTGAGGAGCACCTATCATACTTTTCAGCAATACTGTAGGAACAAATGAAATGTATACAACTTTAGTTTTAATGTGAGGAGACTCACCTTGAAAGCAGTAGTTTACTTCTTTGTTTTACCAAGCCTGTCTTTTGAAAACTAAGTGTCAAGAGTTCTACTGTACACGACTGTACTCGTTTACGACAGTTAGTCTTAAAAAGCAAAATGTCTTCTCATTGCCTTCTGAGCAGTAAACTTCCCTCCATAGGTTTTATGTTGTTTTTATTTCATTTTAACAGCAGTTTTCTTCTTTTTATGTTTGCATACCAGGTAATAATGTTACCTGTACAGTTCATGCCTGTTTTATAATGGCCATGGTTTGACTGTGAATCACATTATTATTTGAATTTCATATTTAATTCCTACCTTGCAAAATATAATGTAAATCAAAACAGCTTTGTAATTAAAAATGCTCTAAATGGAGTTTTCTTGATCAAATTGTAATCTGTTAAACTCCAGACTAAAGCCCTTTTAGTCATAAAACATTCAAAAGTGTTCTAGCTCTTTTGTATCGTTTTGTAAGGTTGATCTGTGATTAAGGTTAATCTTTCATTCCAATTAGGATTTTCTTAGCAGTTTTAAACAATAACAGCATTGTTGTGGTCGCGTATAATATGACATAAACATTCAAAGTTCTAAACGCACATACAGTAATACAATATAAATAAAGTACTACACTGAACAACACCAAGTCCACATTTTCAAAATAATGTCTGTACCAGTATGGTATTATTAGACAGTCGACAATAGTGTGGCGTAGCAACAAAACTCCTTCGGGACAAATCCACTGTAATTGATGTTATTCATTCAAATTGGAGACATTTTAGGATCAGACCTACCAGCAGAGGTATGGAAATGGTCCTCATCTTGATCCTCCCAGCTCTCAGCAGCTATGTGGTCGTGCTCATCAGCTTTGGTGCATAACCCACTACGCCTGCAGGCAGTTGCATCATGCCATTGTATCAACAAAGGAGTGTTTCTTCATTTCACCTCCACTTACTTGTGATCCAGAGGCCTACACGTTCATATTTGCAACGTTTGAGAGTTGAAGTCAATGTCAACTCAGCGCTACTCGTTTGCTGAGAAATAACACATTAGGCTCAGGTGTACCTTATTCTCTGTCCTCTGCAAATCAATGCCAAGCATTCTAATCATTGACACTTTAGACCAGGGTCACCAACCTTTTCCAGCCCGAGATCCTCGGTCTCAGCCAAAAACCAATACAAGATCTACTGTTAAGTGCGGGTGTTGTGGATCCCAAAAATGCAGAGACGGTTAGCGTTTTGGCGAAAGGGTCTTCCTCTCTACTGTGGAGGACAAACAATAAGGCAGCAAACAAAAGGCGATGGCGGCAAAAACTCGCATGCCATGAGTGAACTACAAAGAAAAACAAAATACACAAATAAGAACGCTAGGCTAGGCTAGGAAAGTACTGAGCAGACCTGGGAAACGGGGCATGTGGAAAACTCGGACTCTCTCTTGCAGGACCACGGACCATGTGGCTGTGGTGAGTGCATACAAAGCTCTGGTGCTAACATGCTGCACCAGCACGGTTAAGTAGAGTGACCCTAATTTGTATTTCCCCTCGGGGATTAATAAAGTATTTCTGATTGAAATCAGGGGTGGCCTGCATGCCACACCGTGGAAGAGAGAGTGGACGACCACACCTACCTCTGCGTCAACTATGTCTATATATGTATGTGTATATTTCATTTCTATTTATTTTTCATTTCATTTTTATTTATCTCCTTCATTGATGTGCATCTTTGATAGACAATTATACCACAATTATTCAGTTACACACCAATGCCTGAGAAGGAGCAGGATGAAGAAAAATCTTATATTTTCCTGCCCCCTTCAACATAATATGTAGTCTTACTTAATGATAACCAACAATTACATCCAAATATAACGAAAACAAACAAAAAAACACAAGTGTAAAACTTCATGAAATACAAACCCAACAAAAGAAGTAATATATACATATATTATATATTATATATATATATATATATATATATATATAATATACACCTCACGGGATGATACAAAACAAATACAAAACCAGGCAAAAAATAATAAATATAAAGCAAAATGTAAACACTTATGGCTGTCCCTATATATTTTTTTCAATTGGAATATATTTGTACAATCTTTTATGTCATTGTAAAGAGAATTCCATAGTTGAAGCCCCACCACTGATATGCACGTTTGTTTGAAAGTTGTCCTTGAATACTGATGTTGGAAATGACCTATAAATACTATAAACATTTTCTGTTAGTTTTTTAAAGACAAAGCTTTGTGGTTTTATTATTCCTAATGTCAACATGTACTTGTTTTCTCATTGTGCATCCTAACTGTTTTCCCAATTTTGGTCGGTGTTCTTTTAATGTGCCGATGACAAAGGAGTCAGGGCCACAAATGGCCCCTGTGCCACACTATGAGCACCGTGGCTGTACAAACTAGACATGCGCGGATAGGCAATTATTTAATCCGCGACTGCATCACAAAAGTCGTCATCCACCCACCATCCACCCGAACTAACATTTGATCAAAACCACAAGCGCCCGCCACCCGCCCGTTGTTATATATCTAATATAGACCATGCAAGGAGTAGTGAGGTGAGAAAGGAGACTACATGTAATATAGACCATGCAAGGCATTAGTGAGGTGAGAAAGGAGACTACATGTAATATAGACCATGCAAGGCATTAGTGAGGTGAGAAAGGAGACTACATGTAATATAGACCATGCAAGGCATTAGTGAGGTGAGAAAGGAGACTACATGTAATATAGACCATGCAAGGCATTGGTGAGGTGAGAAAGGAGAAAGGAGACTACATGTAATATAGACCATGCAAGGCATTGGTGAGGTGAGAAAGGAGACTACATGTAATATAGACCATGCAAGGCATTAGTGAGGTGAGAAAGGAGACTACATGTAATATAGACCATGCAAGGCATTAGTGAGGTGAGAAAGGAGACTACATGTAATATAGAGGATGCAAGGCATTAGTGAGGTGAGAAAGGAGACTACATGTAATATAGAGGATGCAAGGCATTAGTGAGGTGAGAAAGGAGACTACATGTAATATAGACCATGCAAGGCATTAGTGAGGTGAGAAAGGAGACTACATGTAATATAGACCATGCAAGGCATTAGTGAGGTGAGAAAGGAGACTACATGTAATATAGACCATGCAAGGCATTAGTGAGGTGAGAAAGGAGACTACATGTAATATAGACCATGCAAGGCATTAGTGAGGTGAGAAAGGAGACTACATGTAATATAGACCATGCAAGGCATTAGTGAGGTGAGAAAGGAGACTACATGTAATATAGACCATGCAAGGCATTGGTGAGGTGAGAAAGGAGAAAGGAGACTACATGTAATATAGACCATGCAAGGCATTAGTGAGGTGAGAAAGGAGACTACATGTAATATAGAGGATGCAAGGCATTAGTGAGGTGAGAAAGGAGACTACATGTAATATAGACCATGCAAGGCATTGGTGAGGTGAGAAAGGAGACTACATGTAATATAGACCATGCAAGGCATTAGTGAGGTGAGAAAGGAGACTACATGTAATATAGACCATGCAAGGCATTAGTGAGGTGAGAAAGGAGACTACATGTAATATAGAGGATGCAAGGCATTAGTGAGGTGAGAAAGGAGACTACATGTAATATAGACCATGCAAGGCATTAGTGAGGTGAGAAAGGAGACTACATGTAATATAGACCATGCAAGGCATTAGTGAGGTGAGAAAGGAGACTACATGTAATATAGAGGATGCAAGGCATTAGTGAGGTGAGAAAGGAGACTACATGTAATATAGAGGATGCAAGGCATTAGTGAGGTGAGAAAGGAGACTACATGTAATATAGACCATGCAAGGCATTAGTGAGGTGAGAAAGGAGACTACATGTAATATAGACCATGCAAGGCATTAGTGAGGTGAGAAAGGAGACTACATGTAATATAGAGGATGCAAGGCATTAGTGAGGTGAGAAAGGAGACTACATGTAATATAGACCATGCAAGGCATTAGTGAGGTGAGAAAGGAGACTACATGTAATATAGACCATGCAAGGCATTAGTGAGGTGAGAAAGGAGACTACATGTAATATAGAGGATGCAAGGCATTAGTGAGGTGAGAAAGGAGACTACATGTAATATAGACCATGCAAGGCATTAGTGAGGTGAGAAAGGAGACTACATGTAATATAGACCATGCAAGGCATTAGTGAGGTGAGAAAGGAGACTACATGTAATATAGACCATGCAAGGCATTAGTGAGGTGAGAAAGGAGACTACATGTAATATAGACCATGCAAGGCATTGGTGAGGTGAGAAAGGAGACTACATGTAATATAGACCATGCAAGGCATTAGTGAGGTGAGAAAGGAGACTACATGTAATATAGACCATGCAAGGCATTAGTGAGGTGAGAAAGGAGACTACATGTAATATAGAGGATGCAAGGCATTAGTGAGGTGAGAAAGGAGACTACATGTAATATAGACCATGCAAGGCATTAGTGAGGTGAGAAAGGAGACTACATGTAATATAGACCATGCAAGGCATTAGTGAGGTGAGAAAGGAGACTACATGTAATATAGAGGATGCAAGGCATTAGTGAGGTGAGAAAGGAGAAAGGAGACTACATGTAAAATAGACCATGCAAGGCATTAGTGAGGTGAGAAAGGAGACTACATGTAATATAGACCATGCAAGGCATTAGTGAGGTGAGAAAGGAGACTACATGTAATATAGACCATGCAAGGCATTAGTGAGGTGAGAAAGGAGACTACATGTAATATAGACCATGCAAGGCATTAGTGGGGTGAGAAAGGAGACTACATGTAATATAGACCATGCAAGGCATTAGTGAGGTGAGAAAGGAGACTACATGTAATATAGACCATGCAAGGCATTAGTGAGGTGAGAAAGGAGACTACATGTAATATAGACCATGCAAGGCATTAGTGAGGTGAGAAAGGAGACTACATGTAATATAGACCATGCAAGGCATTAGTGAGGTGAGAAAGGAGACTACATGTAATATAGAGGATGCAAGGCATTAGTGAGGTGAGAAAGGAGACTACATGTAATATAGACCATGCAAGGCATTAGTGAGGTGAGAAAGGAGACTACATGTAATATAGACCATGCAAGGCATTAGTGAGGTGAGAAAGGAGACTACATGTAATATAGAGGATGCAAGGCATTAGTGAGGTGAGAAAGGAGACTACATGTAATATAGACCATGCAAGGCATTAGTGAGGTGAGAAAGGAGACTACATGTAATATAGACCATGCAAGGCATTAGTGAGGTGAGAAAGGAGACTACATGTAATATAGACCATGCAAGGCATTAGTGAGGTGAGAAAGGAGACTACATGTAATATAGACCATGCAAGGCATTGGTGAGGTGAGAAAGGAGACTACATGTAATATAGACCATGCAAGGCATTAGTGAGGTGAGAAAGGAGACTACATGTAATATAGACCATGCAAGGCATTAGTGAGGTGAGAAAGGAGACTACATGTAATATAGACCATGCAAGGCATTAGTGAGGTGAGAAAGGAGACTACATGTAATATAGAGGATGCAAGGCATTAGTGAGGTGAGAAAGGAGACTACATGTAATATAGACCATGCAAGGCATTAGTGAGGTGAGAAAGGAGACTACATGTAATATAGACCATGCAAGGCATTAGTGAGGTGAGAAAGGAGACTACATGTAATATAGAGGATGCAAGGCATTAGTGAGGTGAGAAAGGAGAAAGGAGACTACATGTAAAATAGACCATGCAAGGCATTAGTGAGGTGAGAAAGGAGACTACATGTAATATAGACCATGCAAGGCATTAGTGAGGTGAGAAAGGAGACTACATGTAATATAGACCATGCAAGGCATTAGTGAGGTGAGAAAGGAGACTACATGTAATATAGACCATGCAAGGCATTAGTGGGGTGAGAAAGGAGACTACATGTAATATAGACCATGCAAGGCATTAGTGAGGTGAGAAAGGAGACTACATGTAATATAGACCATGCAAGGCATTAGTGAGGTGAGAAAGGAGACTACATGTAATATAGACCATGCAAGGCATTAGTGAGGTGAGAAAGGAGACTACATGTAATATAGAGGATGCAAGGCATTAGTGAGGTGAGAAAGGAGACTACATGTAATATAGACCATGCAAGGCATTAGTGAGGTGAGAAAGGAGACTACATGTAATATAGACCATGCAAGGCATTAGTGAGGTGAGAAAGGAGACTACATGTAATATAGAGGATGCAAGGCATTAGTGAGGTGAGAAAGGAGAAAGGAGACTACATGTAAAATAGACCATGCAAGGCATTAGTGAGGTGAGAAAGGAGACTACATGTAATATAGACCATGCAAGGCATTAGTGAGGTGAGAAAGGAGACTACATGTAATATAGAGGATGCAAGGCATTAGTGAGGTGAGAAAGGAGACTACATGTAATATAGACCATGCAAGGCATTAGTGAGGTGAGAAAGGAGACTACATGTAATATAGACCATGCAAGGCATTAGTGGGGTGAGAAAGGAGAAAGGAGACTGATCCAATGCAGCAGAGACATTCAATGCGTGCCACACATGAATATCTCTTGGCCACGCATTAGAGGCTAAGAGATATTAATGCATGATAATATTATTTATCATTATTATAATATTATTGTCATTTCCATTAAGAAAGTGTTGACTATTATTGTTATTTTTACCCTGGTCTTTAGTATTCCCTTTTTTAGTTTGTCGCGTACCACGTTTGCTGCCATCTTTTTATTTTTTTCTTCTTCTGCTGTTGTGTTGTGTTGTGCTGTGTCATGCCAAATTTCTTCCCCCTACAACCCCCCCCATTTACTTCCGTGGTCATGTTTCCTCTTACGTCATTGACAGCGATGGATATCACTTGGGCTTTGACTGGCCGTCGCTGGAAGGATACTTCATCTTTGACAGCTGCTGGAATCTGAAGAAATACATTATTGTTTTTTTTTGTACAGGCGCGAAACAGGACAGTCGCGTGCCGGTAAAGGACCCCCGGCAACTTAGTGACTTTATTGGACGCAGCCCCGGAAGTAAATGGGGGAGAAGGTTTTTGTAGGGGGGAAGAAATTTGGTGTGCCAGCTGCAGTGCCTGATGAATAATTGCATGTTTAAAAGAGTGCTGCTCCTTTTTCCTATGTGGGTAACAACATTTAACTATGTATATATATTTACCAATTGGTTCAACCGCCACCCGCCCCAATCTATTTCAAATCTATTTTTTTCGTCATGCATCCGCCCGACCCGCGGATTATCCACGGACTCCGCGGTTGTGTCTGCAAACCGCACATCTCTAGTAGAAACTAACTGTTTATGGCCACTATAGTCCAAGTGATGTCGTAGATTTATTCATCCTATGGTCACATATGTCCAGTCAGCTTACGTCAGCACCAAAAGTAATCAAATCAGTTGTTTGCCTGACGGGTTTGTCCTTTCTGATTAAGAGGAGATAAAGAGGAAATCCTTCTTGAGCCTGCGCCTTGTCTCATCATATATTACTGCCTTGGCACTTGGAAATGTTTACTTTTGTATATAAATCAAAAAGAAACATTTTTTAAGTAGCAATGTTCACGGACTCTAGTATTTAGCTTGTTAGCTTCCTGTTGCAGGCGAGCGATACTGCTGCTGCTGCTGACGATGCTGATGAGGGTTAGTTGATATCCTTACACCGTAATAATCAGTTCACGTGTTTGTGCCCAACTATTATGACTATTAGTAAAAGTGTGTATGTAATTGATACTGCTGTGCCAACACAAAGAAAGGAATATGTGACTCTCAATAAAGTACTATCTATCTATCTATCTATCTTCCCACTCCCGCTGCCAACCCCCAACAGCAAGGAAGCAGCGAGACATTCTACTTGTGTTACTCTTGTTTTGTTAACAGTCTTCTTAGAGCCCAGCGATCACTCGCTCATCAGGTAAGACATTTGTTGAACACTGGTAAATAATTTCTCCAAACGCTGTCCTCATCGTTCCTGAGACAAATCCTTTTGTCAGGCTTGTTCACTCAGAAATGTATTGAAGTTTCTGCTCTTGTTGAATATTTCAAGGCTAAGAAGCACTGCTCCCCCGACAATAAGCAGAATATACACTTTCATCACCTGCAACACACAATTTACTCGACTAAAATGTCATCAGGTCGTGTCTTGTTGCGTGTTTGGGTTATTTGCTTTGTCCTCAGCGCTCCTTCCTTGATTTACTTTTCATGTAGCTGGCTGTGCTGAGTCACTCCTGTTTCTCTTTAGTGTCCTCACCTGTTTCTGCCTCTAATCCAGTGGTTCTTAACCTGGGTTCGATCGAACCCTCTGGGTTCGGTGAGTCGGCCTCAGGGGTTCGGCAGAGCCTCCGCCGCAGCGGTCAAGACACACCAGACTCATGAATTGATTAACGTGGACCCCGACTTAATTAAACAAGTTGAAAAACTTATTGGGGTGTTACAATTTAGTGGTCAATTGTACGAAATATGTACTGTACTGTGCAATCTACTAATAAAAGTTTCATTCAATCAATCAATCAATCATGTACCGTATTTTTCGGACTATAAGTCGCAGTTTTTTTCATAGTTTGGCCGGGGTGTGCGACTTATACTCAGGAGCGACTTATGTGTGAAATGATGAACACATTAGCGTAAAATATCCAATAATATTATTGATGTCATTGACGTAAGAGACTAGATGTATAAGATTTGATGGGATTTAGCGACAGATTGTTTGGTAAACGTATAGCATGTTCTATATGTTATAGTTATTTGAATGACTCTTACCATAATATGTGAGGTTAACATAGCAGTTGGTTATTTATGCCTCATATAACATACACTTATTCAGCCTGTTGTTCACTATTCTTTAGACATTTTAAATTGCCTTTCAAATGTCTATTCTTGCTGTTGGCTTTTATCAAATACATTTACCCCAAAAATGCGACTTATACTCCAGTGCGACTTATATATGTTTTTTCCCTTCTTTATTGTGCATTTTCGGCAGGTGCGACTTATACTCCGAAAAATATGGTAAATAAAAACTTCTCCCTATCGGCGTATCTGTACTGTAAAGTTACAATTTGAATGACAATAAAAAAGATGTCTAAGTCTAAGTATTATGGATACCCCCAAACAATGTTCCCTCTAATTTGCAAGTGTGTCATTTGTTGTGAGTTTATGTTTGTTTTGTTCTTTGAACAAGGTGATGTTCATGCACGCTTCATTTTGTGCACTAGTAAAAAAAACATAACTTTGTCTTGAATTTGAAAAAAAACCATTGTATTTTTCACTAAAGAAGGGTTGTGTGAATGTGCATATGAAACTGGTGGGGTTGGGTACCTCCAACAAGGTTAAGAAGCACTGCTCTAATCAAACCACTTGATATACTGTTGTTACCCAGCCCAAGTCGCTGGATCATTGCCTTCGATCGCCACACTCTGATGCATAATGTAAGTTTAGTTTGGTAGCTACTCAATGACCTTCATGCAAGTTCTTTTATTAGCTTTGCCGTATATTCCCGTGCCAGCGGCACATTTATCTTTTGTATTTTTGCCTTTGTCATTGGAATAGGTATTCATCTTACCTGCACGCTGCTTCTGCCGCTTCCTGCTTATCCCGCCGCATGCTTGAGAACACAATCCTCGCAACTATGCGAGCCCACGATTGCAACACAAAATGCTTATCAGTGAACACATTTTCTATAATCAATATTCAATAATGAAAAAACGTTCACTATCAACACATTCTATCTAAGAGGGCCTGGTGTCAAATGAAATCCATTTCAATGACAACATATCTTTCAGACAAAGGAGGGAAAATACTATCTAGATAGTTCCAGGGCTTAGGGTCATTGATATGGAATGACACTCAATGTCTTTTGTAAACAAAGATCTCAAGCTGTATATTACTATTTGTTTCCTGTATGGAGAGAAAACTAAACACCCAAAGGGGGTACTGGCATACAAAAGGTGACAACCGATACTACACATGAGAAACTTGTTAATAAACCTGTCCTATAAAACTAGAAACTTAAGTATACAAAAAGAAGGCTGATCTTCTCAAAGTCTGCGTGTACTACAACACATGCTGACTTTTACAATAGACCACGGTTCTGCGCTTGCATGGTGACTTATCATACCTGAAACTGTTTTGCATTTGTATTTAGCTCGTTTGGAATGTGCGTACAAACTGGAACAGTTACACGCAAAAAACCTTCAGAAGGAGGCGATCAGTTCATTATGGCAGACAACGTGGAAAGATCATTTTCCATGCTTATGGCAACAATCAACATATTTACTGTCATAAATACAAATATGTGCAGCAATGAGCTGATGAATGACTTAAGGACTGATTTGGAGCCAGCAGTTCTTGTTGGTGTTGTGTGATAGCATTTGTTCATATAGGGATTATATTATTGACATGTCTTCTAAATTAAAGATGTATTCTCAACTGATTGATTGACAATGTGCCTTTTCTTGTGTCTGGATCATTCCAGTACACCACGGCAGTGATTGCCATTGTGCGGTTTCCGAGAGTGCAGGTTTAGCGTGCTAAACATGAGTTCTATTGTCTATATTGCACTTTTATTTTGCAGAAAAGGTGACACGTAATAGACAGTAGATTGATTTGCAGGAAATGAGTGTAACCATGGTAATAGCAGGTAGTAAATCCTCATTTAGGACTTTTGTACCTGTTATCAATTGTGCACACACTAATAACTGCATAATAATTAACCTGTGATTTTATAGCTCCCACACTCCATGTAGCACTTTTTATTTGGGATATGCATCAGGCTCCTACGGTATGGTCCTTAACCCACTTCATGGCAGGGCATGCAGTCTACCATCAATAAAGTGAAGGTAAGAAACCAGTCACATATTCGGCTTTCTGTCCAACATATTGATGAAGTACCGACTTTTGTATCCACACCCACTCAAACTAACTCCCACTTTGCTTCAACAAGCATATTTGTCTCGTAAACATCCATCTTAGGCCATTTCACAGGAGGGAGAGGAAGAACACGAAGTACATAGCCATTAATACCAGGTGACACTCCAGCTGGAGTCATGCAACACAAAGCTGTTGCGTAACCTAAATAAAGATTGTCACAAAGGGGATGCATTTACCGCTTCAGTTGCATTTGTGATCACACCACGGTATACTTGCACGTGCACACAAGAGGTTTTGTCACAAACATACATATTTGTGTAAGGGAGTTTAACAGATTACTGATGACATTATTGGAATACCATGGTGTAGTTGTTGAAGTTAAAGTTAAAGTAGTTGGAGACACCCAAAGCAAACGGCAGGTGCCTTTGTGGGGGAATTACGCAATACCAAATATTACATATGGATAACAGCACAGTTTTCTGAAGTTGCAGTTTCAAGTTTAGCTATTGCACTTCATTTGTAACACACCACTGGAAGAACAATATCACGAAATTAAAGAGGTCACATTAAATTAATCCAGGTGTTTTAAAGAATACTTTAAAAAAAAAACGTCTGCTTTCAGTCTTTCAAATCAAATGAGAAGGTCCATGTCAAGCAACTACTGTATGTGATTATGGCTGCAGGGCATCACTGTACATATTAGGCATACATACACATACACACATACATACAACTACTGTATGTGATTATGGCTGCAGGGCATCACTGTACATATTAGGCATACATACACATACACACATACATACAACTACTGTATGTGATTATGGCTGCAGGGCATCACTGTACATATTAGGCATACATACACATACACACATGCATACAACTACTGTATGTGATTATGGCTGCAGGGCATCACTGTACTTATTAGGCACACATACACATACACACATACATACAACTACTGTATGTGATTATGGCTGCAGGGCATCACTGTACATATTAGGCATACATACACATACATACAACTACTGTATGTGATTATGGCTGCAGGGCATCACTGTACATATTAGGCATACATACAAGTCTGTCCTGGCTCTCTCTGTTTTACTTCATAATGGGTAATAGTCATTTAAAAAAGAAAGTTGTTTTGTCTTTTATGCAATGATTCATCAAGTGCACCTGGTCTTTGTCATGCTTTTTGCAACCTTAGTTTAACAACGAGATGTGTTTACTCTGAAAGAAATACCATCATATAGTTTAGGTGACATCGGTAAAACAATCTATGTTAAGATTTTGGAAGTTACTCAGAAAAAGCCCAAAGTTTTTCTATTTTTCAAGACGTCCGTAATTTACACAGACATAGCAAAGATTCCTGGAAGTTAGAAAGTCACCATAACAACATGGAAAACCTAAGCATGGAAGTGTTTTAATTTCAGTCTTACAAAACATTACAGTTTTAACGTTCAACTTTACACATGCACACAAAAGAAGAGCGTGCAAATTAAGTTAACTTTTACTACAACGGAAATGTTTCAGCCAGAGTAACCCTCAAAATGTTTGTCAAGCTTGAACTCAAAAGACTTTAGTTTGGTCATTACATTAGGCACTCCTGCAACACCTTGAAAAGGTTATTTTTTGCTTGAAATTTCATGGCTTTTATCTTTTATTGAGAAGGAAATGTGCAAAGTGAAGAAGCACTGCAGCGTTCTTGTTCAAAATGGCTGCTTGGTACCTTCTCTGGAGACAAAGCAAAGCAAGAGGCCGTAAGCAAACACAACATTTAGGTGTGTAAGCGTTGGACAAATCACAACTGTATACCCTAACTAGTCAGGAAATAAGGAAAAAGCACTTCAACTGAGGACAAGAGCAGATATATTCATGCACACTAACATTCAAAGGACAAACAAGAGCAGATATATTCATGCACACTAACATTCAAAGGACAAACAAGAGCAGATATATTCATGCACACTAACATTCAAAGGACAAACAAGAGCAGATATATTCATGCACACTAACATTCAAAGGACAAACAAGAGCAGATATATTCATGCACACTAACATTCAAAGGACAAACAAGAGCAGATATATTCATGCACACTAACATTCAAAGGACAAACAAGAGCAGGTATATTCATGCACACTAACATTCAAAGGACAAACAAGAGCAGGTATATTCATGCACACTAACATTCAAAGGACAAACAAGAGCAGATATATTCATGCACACTAACATTCAAAGGACAAACAAGAGCAGATATATTCATGCACACTAACATTCAAAGGACAAACAAGAGCAGATATATTCATGCACACTAACATTCAAAGGACAAACAAGAGCAGATATATTCATGCACACTAACATTCAAAGGACAAACAAGAGCAGGTATATTCATGCACACTAACATTCAAAGGACACACAAGAGCAGATATATTCATGCACACTAACATTCAAAGGACAAACAAGAGCAGATATATTCATGCACACTAACATTCAAAGGACAAACAAGAGCAGATATATTCATGCACACTAACATTCAAAGGACAAACAAGAGCAGATATATTCATGCACACTAACATTCAAAGGACAAACAAGAGCAGATATATTCATGCACACTAACATTCAAAGGACAAACAAGAGCAGATATATTCATGCACACTAACATTCAAAGGACAAACAAGAGCAGGTGGACCATGCTGGGGTTTCTCTGAAGATGAAGAGAGGCAGTAAGAGGAAGATGTTGGACCTTTATTCACCCTGTCTGCTTATCTTTCCTTCAGTCTTTGTGAAGGTTTAGTACCAGGGCCTCTTTGCTCCTCTTCTTCATCCTCTGTTTCTTCATCCCTAGGCTGAGCAACAGAGGTCAGCAGTTGGGTGTCGGCATGAACTTCCTCGTCATCTGACTGGATTACGGGTGTGTCGGCATGAACTTCCTCGTCATCTGACTGGATCACAGGTGTGTCGGCATGAACTTCCTCGTCATCTGACTGGATCACGGGTGTGTCGGCTCCGTCCCCACTTGTATCGCTGGAGCCCGATGACGTTGACGACAAACGAGATTTGGACCCGTTGAGGACTTCATTTTGCCGTAGCAAAGGTGGACACACCCGGTAGACAACCTCAGCTTCTTCATCGTCGTCCTCCACCTCTGTAAAGAGAAGCTGCTCAAAAGGTGTGTTCTGTCTGGTTTAGTTTTCTTTGGGTACAGTCGCTGTCATTATTCAGTGGCTGAAATGAGCTGAGATGATAGCAAAAACACAAAGGTGTCAGTTTAACAGTTTTTAAGTCTGCATGTAAAACTCTTTTGTCAGGACTGCGTAATTACATAATTCAACCTTCTTCAAAATGTTATGTCTGATTATTCTCACAGACGCAAACATTTTCTCAAGTATGCACAGCTTCTTTCACACAGAAGTGTACAATATATATATATATATATATATATATATATATATATATATATATATATATATATATATATATATATCAGTCCTTTATTTGTCTGTGCCTTTCATACAGAACTCAGCCAATTTCGTACGACACAAAATGCTCTAATCAGATAGTAAGTACTGTCTCGTATTGTATATAAGACTGTAGTTTTTAATTGTTCTACAGCTTTCTTTATCACTTCTCAAACATATTTAGTGGTACTATTTAACTTGCAAATCACCCGATCTCTGTCCCACCACCCTTTCCTCAGCTAGCTAGCTGCTAAGCTGGCGCGGAGAAAGGCAGCGCCGGTCAGAAGGTAAGTAGGAAGCTACTCCCGCAGACCGCGACCACTTCCCTGAGGACAGCAGGAACTTCACTCGGTGACAGAAAACACTGTGAGTAATGGCTTCCTGCGCGTCTTGCACCATACTCACGGAGAGGTTGGCTCTGCTAGAGGGCCGTGTCCGCCAGTTAGAGCAGAGTAATGTCGTAACTTTAGATGCTGCGGACACATCTGCTAGCGTTAGCTGTAGCGAGCTAACTAGCCCAGCTTGTAGCAGTCCTAAGCGGCCTACAAGCTACGGTGTACCGGTTGAGACGCATAATAGATTTAGCTCTTTAGCTAGTCCTACACCCCAGTCTACCGGGCACCACACCTTAGTCATAGGGGACTCCATCACCCGAAACATAAAGCTTAGCAAACCAGCCACAGTAAAGTGTATCAGAGCACCTGACATTGAAGCTAATCTTAGGGAGCTAACTCGCAACAGGCCTAGTAAACACGTACGACAGGCTAATCGCACCACTAATTATGCGAATATAGTTGTACACGTTGGCTCCAATGACACTAGAATGAGACAGTCAGAGATTACAAAGAGAAACATAGCCAGGACTTGTGATCTCGCCAGAAAGATGTCCAGGCATCGAGTAATTGTCTCTGGCCCCCTGCCTGCGAGAGGCAATGATGAGAGATATAGCAGATTAGTCTCGCTTAACAAGTGGCTGCCTAGCTTCTGTAGGCAACAGGGACTAACGTTTATTGATAACTGGCCCTCTTTCTGGGGCAAACCAGGCTTGCTGATGAGAGACGGCCTTCACCCTAACCAGGAAGGCGCCATCATCCTGTCTAGAAACATAGACTACTATTTAAGTCTCACTTGACTGACTACACTAGAGCAAGCCCGGTCACAGGCAATTACAATGTCTGTTAGTCCGGGTGAGGAGTCAGTTAAACTAGAACTAGTCAGCGCCAGGCTGGATAATCCATGTACGCATAGCAATTCTCTTAGAATAATACACAATTCACATAATGTTTTTTCTGTTGTGTCTGTGTCAGAGGTGGACATGCATTCTACTGAGGTGGCAAATTATGATATGTCCAGTCTATTGCAGCACCAAGCAAACAATCGGAAATTTCCCGTCATATCAATTCCTAGATATGGTCGAAACTATTTAAAGTGCACTACGCATAATAAACGCAACATTGTTAATATTGCCACTACAGATAATCTTAACAAAAACTCGTCAAAACAGCCCAATACCTATAATATGGGCTTTTTAAACATAAGATCATTGTCTCCCAAGGCGTTATTAGTTAATGAGGTCATTAGAGACAACAATCTTAACGTCATTGGTTTTAGCGAAACCTGGCTCAAACCAGACAAATTTTTTGCGCTCAATGAGTCATCTCCTCCTAACTATACGAATGCGCATGTTGCCCGTCCTCTTAAAAGGGGAGGGGGTGTCGCACTAATACACAATGAAAATTTCAACCTTACCCCTAACCTAAGTAATAAATATAAATCGTTTGAGGTGCTTACTATGAGGTCTGTCACACTGCTACCTCTCGACCTGGCTGTTATCTACCGCCCCCCTGGGCCCTATTCGGACTTTATCAGTGAATTCTCAGAGTTCGTTGCTGATCTAGTGACGCACGCCGACAATATAATCATAATGGGGGACTTTAATATCCATATGAATACCCCATCGGGCCCTCAGTGCGTGGCGCTCCAAACCATAATTGATAGCTGTGGTCTTACACAAATAATACATGAACCCACGCATCGCAAGGGTAATACAATAGATCTAGTGCTTGTCAGGGGTGTCACCACTTCCAAAGTTATGATACTTCCATATACTAAAGTAATGTCCGATCATTACCTTATAAAATTTGAAGTTTTGACTCATTGTCAACAAGCTAATAATAATAATAACTGCTATAGCGGCCGCAACATTAATGCTACCACAACGATGACTCTTGCTGACCTACCGGTAATGGCACCATTCCCAAATTATGTCGGCTCTATTGATAACCTCACTAACAACTTTGACGATGCCTTGCGCGAAATTATTGATAGTATAGCACCGCTAAAGCAAAAAAGGGCCCCTAAAAGGCGCACCCCATGGTTTACAGAAGAAATTAGAGCTCATAAATTATCATGTAGAAAACTGGAACGCAAATGGCGCGCGACTAAACTTGAGGTTTTCCATCAAGCATGGAGTGATAGTTTAATAACTTATAAACGCATGCTTACCTTAGCTAAAGCTAAATACTACTCAAATCTCATCCGCCTCAACAAAAATGATCCTAAATTTCTGTTTAGTACAGTAGCATCGCTAACCCAACAAGGGACTTCTCCCAGTAGCTCCACCCACTCAGCAGATGATTTTATGAATTTCTTTAATAAGAAAATTGAAGTCACTAGAAAAGAGATTAAAGACAATGCATCCCAGCCACAACTGGGTTCTATTAACACAGATACGACTGTATATACGACGGATACTGCCCTCCAAAATAGTCTCTCTATTTTTGATGAAATAACATTAGAGGAATTATTACAGCGTGTAAGTGGGATAAAACAAACAACATGTTTACTTGACCCACTTCCTGGGAAACTTATCAAGGAACTGTTTGTATTATTAGGTCCATCAGTGTTAAATATTATAAACTTATCACTTTCCTCTGGCACTGTTCCCCTAGCATTCAAAAAAGCGGTTATTCATCCTCTACTCAAAAGACCTAACCTCGATCCTGACCTCATGGTAAACTACCGACCGGTCTCCCACCTTCCGTTTATTTCCAAAATTCTCCAAAAAATTGTTCACAGCAGCTAAATGAACACTTAGTGACTAACAATATCTGTGAACCTTTTCAATCCGGTTTCAGGGCAAATCACTCTACGGAGACAGCCCTCGCAAAAATGACTAATGATCTATTGCTAACGATGGATTCTGATGCGTCATCTATGTTGCTGCTTCTTGATCTTAGCGCCGCTTTCGATACTGTTGATCATAATATTTTATTAGAGCGTATCAAAACACGTATTGGTATGTCAGACTTAGCCTTGTCTTGGTTTAACTCTTATCTTACTGACAGGATGCAGTGCGTCTCCCATAACAATGTGACCTCGGACTATGTCAAGGTAACGTGCGGAGTTCCCCAGGGTTCGGTTCTTGGCCCTGCACTCTTTAGTATTTACATGCTGCCGCTGGGTGACATCATACGCAAGTACGGTGTTAGCTTTCACTGTTATGCTGATGACACCCAACTCTACATGCCCCTAAAGCTGACCAACACGCCGGATTGTAGTCAGCTGGAGGCGTGTCTTAATGAAATTAAACAATGGATGTCCGCTAACTTTTTGCAACTCAACGCTAAGAAAACGGAAATGCTGATTATCGGTCCTGCTAGACACCGACATCTATTTAATAATACCACCTTAACATTTGACAACCAAACAATTACACAAGGCGACTCGGTAAAGAATCTGGGTATTATCTTCCACCCAACTCTCTCGTTTGAGTCACACATTAAGAGTGTTACTAAAACGGCCTTCTTTCATCTCCGTAATATCGCTAAAATTCGTTCCATCTTGTCCACTAGCGACGCTGAGATCATTATTCATGCGTTCGTTACGTCTCGTCTCGATTACTGTAACATATTATTTTCTGGCCTCCCTATGTCTAGCATTAAAAGATTACAGTTGGTACAAAATGCGGCTGCTAGACTTTTGACAAAAACAAGAAAGTTTGATCATATTACGCCTATACTGTATATACCTTTATATACATATATATATATATATACCTATACTGGCTCACCTGCACTGGCTTCCTGTGCACTTAAGATGCGACTTTAAGGTTTTACTACTTACGTATAAAATACTACACGGTTTAGCTCCAGCCTATCTCGCCGATTGTATTGTACCATATGTCCCGACAAGAAATCTGCGTTCAAAGAACTCCGGCTTATTAGTGATTCCCAGAGCCAAAAAAAAGTCTGCGGGCTATAGAGCGTTTTCTATTCGGGCTCCAGTACTCTGGAATGCCCTCCCGGGAAAAGTTAGAGATGCTACCTCAGTAGAAGCATTTAAGTCCCATCTTAAAACTCATTTGTATAATCTAGCCTTTAAATAGACCCCCTTTTTAGACCAGTTGATCTGCCGTTTCTTTTCTTCTCTCCTCTTCTCCCCTGTCCCTTGCGAGGGGGAGTTGCATAGGTTCGGTGGCCATGGATGAAGTGCTGGCTGTCCAGAGTCGGGACCCCGGGTGGACCACTAGCCTGTGCATTGGTTGGGGACATCTCTGCGCTGCTGACCCATCTCCGCTCGGGATGGTTTCCTGTTGGCCCCGCTGTGGACTGGACTCTCGCTGATGTGTTGGATCCACTGTGGACTGGACTTTCACAATGTTATGTCAGACCCACTCGACATCCATTACTTTCGGTCTCCCCTAGAGGGGGGGGGGGGGGTTACCCACATATACGGTCCTCTCCAAGGTTTCTCATAGTCATTCACCGACATCCCACTGGGGTGAGTTTTTCCTTGCCCGTATGTGGGCTCTGTACCGAGAATGTCGTTGTGGCTTGTACAGCCCTTTGAGACACTTGTGATTTAGGGCTAATAAATAAACATTGATTGATTGAGTTCTTCCCCAGAAACAAGGACTAAAACAATGGTTGTTTCACATTGCATGTATGCACACACAAGTTGGTGGTCTTGAAGGGGTCACTCACTTTCTGCCCTTTGTCAATATTTGGACAGCTACACATGCATCATTATGAGAACAGAAAGCTTCGTAGATCTTTGTAAATCTGCATTAGTTCTTTGTATTTTCTGCATCCCACAAAAACAGGGTGATGGGTCAAATGCAGAGGTTAATTTCACCACACCTGGTGTGTGTCTGACAATCATTGGTACTTTAACTTTAGGTACGGTCAGCGGCCAAGTCTGTTTTGCAGTAAAAAATAGTTTTGGGACAGCAGCAATTATTTTGAACTCAACAGGGTATACGTAAAGTTTGGGTTTTGAAATTGTACACACTGGTGCCAGCGTTCTGTTATTCCTTATTTACCACAGAAGCAGTTAAATTGCAGCCTTCGACTTCAGTCTTAATGTAACCCATCCAACCATTTTCTACCGCTTGTCCATTTTGGGATCGCGGGGGGCTGAAGCCTATCCCAGCTGCACTCAGGCACAAGGCAGGGTACACCCTGGATAAGTGGCTACCTGATCGCAGCTGAATGTACTCAGTTCTACATTTAGGAAAATAAAAGCAAACACAAACCAGCAAGCGCTCCCTCGTCTGCTCCTGAGCCTGAGTTGAGGAACACATCCAGGACCTCTTGGTCAGAAACATCCATCAGGTCCATTTGCTCCAGCACATCCACGTTCACCTCCATAGATGAGATACTTCCCATGGGGGCTGCACACACAAATAGTGTTATGTTGTGACCTGCCATTCCATGTTTGACTTTCTATCTTGATTTTACGCTATTTAGCGTTTATTTCCGTTTCAGCGCTCCCTCCTTCCTGTTTTGCCTCCTTTTTGATATGAGCACTGATTGTACACACCTGCCTCTGATTAGCGATCAGGAGACTCGCTGATTACTAATCAGAAGGGTATGTAATCCAACCTCACTTACATCTTCATAGTCACATGTACAATGTATGCTTAGCAAAATGTAGTCTCTGGATTAGATCCATACTCTGGAGGAGCAGTGGACAGTCATAGTTTAGCACTCAGGACTGTATTTTCGCTGGATTGGTTCGGCCACCAGTTGGTGAGGCAACCTAAAGGGCAATGTGCCCAAGGACACAACCGCAGTGACCAGGAAGGCGGAAGCTGCAATCGGATCAGGTACCGTGAAGTTTCTTAGCGACTCCTTATAAGGTGGGGCCGGATCATTTATTGTTTCCTTGCCTTACACATGTCAGTGCTGCGTCCAGGCTTCATAGCATTCCCAGCTAGCTGCAATTCCCTGTTGGACTATTATTCATTAATTACTCTTTTTCCTGCACACCCTCTTCTGTCTCGGCTTCTTAGGGTTACACCCAGGGCCGCATTAATTTAGTGGGGGTCGAGGGGGTTTTGGCCCAGACGTAGTTTTCTGGACTTCACACAAATTGCGCCCTGCTCGGAGTAGTAGGACAAAAACAAGGTACTCAGCCATAAAAAGCGGGGGCCCATGGGCTTCAGCCCAGGTAAGCCTGTGCTTTAAGGCGGCCCTGGTTACACCTCCGGCAGTGATGTGTAATCGTAACAATATGTGGCTTATTTTAAAAAGACCCAAAATGTTGGCAGGAAATTGTTCTCTTAAAAGCGTTGCTGTGGACAAGAGATATAAAACTATGTACAGCACATCAGTTGCTTCTAATATGGTAAATCTTATTCAAACTCAAGTCTAGTCTCTAAAGGCAAAGTCGGAGTTGCAGTTGTCACTCACGTTTTCTGCTGTCTATCTGCAGGTGAGCTGAAGGAAGGTAGTTGTTCACATCCTGATGGTAGACTTCTTCAAAAAAGAGTTGTCTGTCCTTCAGCTTCAGATGCTGTGCTGAATCGTTGTCCAACAGTCTTTGGGACTTGTCTGTCTCAGCTAAACAACAGAAACCAGAAACTCTGTTCTTCAAATTCCCCTGGAGTTGTGTTCCTAAATACATAGCTGCTATGGAGCTGCAGTGAAAGCACATACAAATCATGCAACACATTTGGACTGCCAGAATCTTGAATGAAGCTGCAAGAACAGTCCCATGATGCAGTGTGTATATTTCACAGGGTTTCTGCCCCTTCAAAGGTACTCTGCAAGCCTTCTGCTTAACAGCACAGACGTTTGACTAAGGTTCTGGTCCTTATCTCTGTTTCACATTTATTGAATGCGTGTGTGGGTTCTCTGCTGCCATTGTCAACAAAGTAACAACAAAATATGTCAGCTCCAGTAATGACTCAATTGTTCAAGCATTTAATGTTTTCTGTCTCTTTTTGTATCAGCCCTGTGATTGACAGGTAGCGCTTACCCAACGACTCCCAAGCTTCCTTGTGACTTTCAACTTATTGACATTGGAAGAACGGATAGGCTCTCTGTATCATACTGACCCCTAGTGGTAATTGTCAAAGGTGTCCCTGAGTAGCTTCAGCGCCGTGTAGTCCATCATCACAAAGCCTCTTTTACTAAATGGTAACATTTTCCCTAAAAGCGTATTTCAACCAAAACAAACATGCACACAATGTTGCTATCCACAAGTTCACATACACTTAATGAAATAAAACCATTTTATTAATCTGCATCTTGCATTTCTTTCTTCTTTCTCACATTATGAACTGTAAACATGAATGCTGTGAAATGATACTTAATATTGTATATTTAGCTGAAAAACACACTTTTCTACATTTGTCAAACAAAATTCACCTATTCGTCATGAAAATAGGCTAATCAACAACATTTCAGCAACTTTAATTTCCAGGATCCTCTAGTTCCTGGAAATAAAGGTTCCTATTAACTTGTGTTTCCACCACATTTCAGGTAGTTTATACAAATCAGACAAATGGATGAAAGGTACAGTATATTGTCACACTGATGCCATGCAAATAAACACGTTATTAGATATTGCTTTTACTAAATGCTAAATGGGTTATACTTGTACAGCGTGTGTCTACCTTCAAGGTACTCAAAGCGCTTTGACACTATTTCCACAGGCGGTTGCAAGTGCGCTAAATTCACTGGCGAATCTTCTTAGTGCTGCTGGTCAGGAATATTACGGACAGCTGACCAGCTGACAAACTGACCAGTGAACAAAAAAACGGTGACATAACAGTGTTGACATTTTTGTACATAACCGTTTTCAATAGAGTTGAATATATATTTTTCCTTTAGACATGGGATTTGACTTTAATTGTACCAATGTTGGTGTTGCTACAAGGACTTTGAAGGTATGGTTGCTATGGAGTTTTGTTTTGGAACATTCTGTTCTGGAACAGTAAACTTTAAGCTGGTTTTTCTCAAAACGGACCCTCAAACTTGGTCGACTTCAATCGGATGTAACTCGGTCATTTTCTGTCCGATTCCAACAAACCATATATAATTTTGAAGGTCTTTAGATAGAGAATGTGTAAATAACAATAACTCCGTTTTTAAAATGTCCTCATTGTGACTCATTTTGCCAGCACAGGTCACATGTTGTGTATGTAAACGCACCGATGGAGGACTGGGAAAAGAAACATATACTGTAAATGCAATATTGCAATTTGTAAATCTGACAAATAACTGTTTTTGTTGGGTGCATCCCTATTTTGATTTGCTCTTTTAAAGGTCGGACTATTAGAATATGGATTTTGTTTTTTGAGAAATGTTTCATGTTTTGAAATCAATTAAATACTTTTACATTTGTAGTTGTGCTTGTTCTACAATTTTCCATCTTGACTTTTATTGACATCATGATGTACTGTATTATGCAGATTGATTTTTCATTATATTTATTATATATTCCTATCATTGCTCTACCATAAAACGTGTCATGAACCCACATGGCTGCAGTAGTTGTGACCCCAAGATGCAGGAAACAGGAGGTTGACGAGCAGTAGTGATGGGTCCGGCAACACCGATGCATCGGCGCATGCGTCGAGCTCATAGAGCGATACCCTGTGTCGGTGCGCGTATCGCTTTTAGAAAGTCACGTGACCGAACACGAGCTGTTTTGGTCACGTGACCGCTCATGAGCTGTTCTGGTCACGTGACCGCTCATGAACTGTATCGCACTGATGCCTGCGCGTCAAACTGTTTATTAGGAAGCGGCGCAATGCGTGTTGTTGACGAACACCGTTAGGGCCGCTTGTTGTCACTGTCACTCAAAGTTGCATTTCAAAATTACACAGAATAAATGTGTTTATTTTGTTTAGAATTCAGATGGGTTTGATTTGGTGCGCGGCACATATTGGCTGTGCGGCGCACGGTGTGCGCGGAGGACGCTTGAGCACTGCGCAATTGCGCAGGCGCGCACCTTGGAGGGAATGTTGGTCACAGGGCACAGAGGAGGCGTCAGTGCGATACAGTTCGCGTATCGGTCACGTGACCAAAGCAGCTCATGATCGGTCACGTGACTTTCTAAAAGCGGTACGCGCACCGACACAGGGTTTCGCTCTATGAGCTCGACGCATGCGCCTATGCATCTGTGTTGCAGGACCCATCACTACTGTTACTAGAGAAGGTACAGGAATGACGGCGTGGCGAAGTTGGTAGCGTGGCCGTGCCAGCAATCGGTTACTGGGGTTCAATCCCCACCTTCTACCATCCTAGTCATGATACATGTTCACATTATTTGACTGTATCTAAAAAGATAAAAATATATATTTTATTTAAATGAAGATATTGAATAATCCTAAATGAAATACAATGACTTGGTTTATATTATTGTATATACTAGGTCATAAAATCAGTGTCAGTTGAGTCGGTCCATAGGTTGCCTGTAGGGATTTTTAATGTCCAGCAGATGTCAGTATTTAGTGACACAGTATCGACACAGTATCAATACAGTTTTGCAATGTGTCGAAACGCTTCATGAGGCCTCATCAACCCATCACTAACGAGCAGGTAAGAGTTTGTATTATACTTAAACAAGGAGGACGCAGTCGTGCGTGTAACGGTTCTCAACATAATCACAATCCTCGAGCACTGAGCAGGCGAGGCAGACTTAAATAGCAGCCTGATTGGCAACTGCAACCAGGTGTGCCGGGCTGCCAATCGAGGCCAGGTGAGGCGAACGAGCACTCAGGGAGACATGCAGGAAATGGAAATCAAATATGAGCGCTGACAGGAAATAAACACAACACAAGGAAACACAAACAGAAGTGAAGTGACAGATCTTCACAAAATGATTTTGTCAAACAAAACACTGCAAAAAAAATGTTATTAAAAGTTGAAAGAATACAACTATAATCATAATTGGCCCTCCTTCTGCGGCAAACCGGGCCTGTTGAGGATGCAACAAAATCAAAAATACTACTTAGACAAATGTTGCATGTATGAGATGATCAACTGTGGGGAAGATTCCATGACACTTGTGATCTGTGACAAGGACAACTACAACTTCCCAGAAAGCCACACTGACTCACAATAACCTCGGGCTTGCTCTTATATAATGCTGATCAAGTCTGTCACTCTTACAGCCAATTGCAGGGCAGACCTTTGCTTGGCAGCCTCCACAGAAATATCATTTCTTTGCCTCACATTGTGCAACACAAGCTGTGCAATGATGTCACTACAATGGAAATGTGCACATTTACATTGTAAACGTAAATCAATCAATCAATCAATCAATGTTTATTTATATAGCCCTAAATCACAAGTGTCTCAAAGGGCTGCACAAGCCACAACGACATCCTCGGTACAGAGCCCACATACGGGCAAGGAAAACTCACCCCAGTGGGACGTCAATGTGAATGACTGAGAAACCTTGGAGAGGACCGCATATGTGGGTAACCCCACCCCTAAATGATGTCACTACCATTGTAAATGTAAATGATGTCACTACAATGAAAATGTGCACATTTAAATTGTAAATGTAAATGATGTCACTACCATTGTAAATGTAAATGATGTCACTACAATGAAAATGTGCACATTTAAATTGTAAATGTAAATGATGTCACTACCATTGTAAATGTAAATGATGTCACTACAATATACACGTGGACATTTACATTGTAATTGTAAATGTCACTACAATGAAAATGTGCACATTCACATTGTAAATGATGTGACTACAATGTAAAAGTGCACATTTACATTTCACTACAATGTAAATGTGCACATTTACATTGTAAATGTAAATGATGTCAGTACAATTGAAACATACACATTTCCATTTACAATGTAAATGACGTCACTACAATTGAAACATGCACATTTCCATTGTAAATGTAAGTGATGTCACTACAATATAAATGTGCACACTTACATTGTAGTGACATCATTTACATTGACATTGACATTTACATCGTAAATGTATATGACACCACTACAATGTAAATGTGTACATTTACATTGTAGTGACATCATTTACATTGACATTTACACTGTAAATGTATATGATGCCACTACAATGTAAATGTGCACATTACATTTACATTGTAAATGTAAATGTAAATGATGTCACTACAATGTAAATGTACACATATACATTGTAAATGTAAATGATGTCACTACAACGTAAACATGCACATTTACATTGTAGTGACATCATTGCACAGCTAGGTGTCAGTGATGAGAAGTCAATGCTACAATGGTGTGCAAGACTCAGATGATCCACATTCAGAATAATACAACATTTCAATGCCACATCAAGATATTGTTTATGTCTATTCAAGCATGTATTATAATTATGCTGTCAGCAGTTTGTAATGCAGAGGAACTCAAGATGTCAACCTCTTGCATTAAGGATGATGTTTGACTCCAGGGGCCTCACCCACCGTTTCATAAGTGTGTCTGTGCATTACGGTGCTTCTCCCTTAGGTGTAGTGGTTTCTCCCTGCTGTCTCTGACTACACTCTCTGGGATGAAAACCTTCAGCATCATGTGTCGTTTTAACGCTGCAGTCATTTATCAAGAGACGGGAACCACGCTGGAAGCCGAGAACAAATGTTGCCATTGAAGTAAAGAGTCACATGGTATGGCTTTCAAACCCCTTGTGACGAGGGGAAATAAATCCCATGATCACCTTAGTGTCTTCACAGAAAAGTGTGTATTTGAGAGAGAAAGTAAAAGTACTTGCACTGCATGAGTAGTCATCATCTATCATCCTGCCTTAACAACCTGCAGCTTCTATTTCTCCCTTGGGGTCTGGTGATGGTGCAGTGGAAGGTCTCATCATCTTTAGCTAGTACTGATATTAGCCAATCACTGGCCTCTGTTGGCCACAGCAGTCCATCAGGCCTAAATCATTTATGTGTGACATCACTACACCACAGCCACCTTGGACCCCACACTCCTAGGAGCTGGAAACACACTATCCACCAAAGACCCCACACTCCTAGTAGCTGGAAACACACTATCCACCTTAGACCCCACACTCCTAGTAGCTGGAAACACACTATCCACCAAAGACCCCACACTCCTAGTAGCTGGAAACACACTATCCACCAAAGACCCCACACTCCTAGTAGCTGGAAACACACTATCCACCTTAGACCCCACACTCCTAGTAGCTGGAAACACACTATCCACCTTAGACCCCACACTCCTAGTAGCTGGAAACACACTATCCACCTTAGACCCCACACTCCTAGTAGCTGGAAACACACTATCCACATTAGACCCCACACTCCCAGAAGCTGGAAACACACTATCCACCTTAGACCCCACACTCCTAGTAGCTGGAAACACACTATCCACATTAGACCCCACACTCCTAGTAGCTGGAAACACACTATCCACCTTAGACCCCACACTCCTACTGGCTGGAAACACACTATCCACATTAGACCCCACACTCCTAGTAGCTGGAAACACACTATCCACCTTAGACCCCACACTCCTACTGGCTGGAAACACACTATCCACCAAAGACCCACACTCCTAGGAGCTGGAAACACACTATCCACCTTAGACCCCACACTCCTAGTAGCTGGAAACACACTATCCACCAAAGACCCCACACTCCTAGTAGCTAGAAACACACTATCCACCTTAGACCCCACACTCCTACTGGCTGGAAACACACTATCCACATTATACCCCACACTCCTAGTAGCTGGAAACACACTATCCACCTTAGACCCCACACTCCTAGTAGCTGGAAACACACTATCCACCTTAGACCCCACACTCCTAGTAGCTGGAAACACACTATCCACCTTAGACCCCACACTCCTAGGAGCTAGAAACACACTATCCACATTAGACCCCACACTCCTAGTAGCTGGAAACACACTATCCACCTTAGACCCCACACTCCTAGTAGCTGGAAACACACTATCCACCTTAGACCCCACACTCCTAGTAGCTGGAAACACACTATCCACCTTAGACCCCACACTCCTAGTTGCTGGAAACACACTATTCACCAAAGACCCCACACTCCTAGTAGCTGGAAACACACTATCCACCAAAGACCCCACACTCCTAGTAGCTGGAAACACACTATCCACCTTAGACCCCACACTCCTAGTAGCTGGAAACACACTATCCACCTTAGACCCCACACTCCTAGTAGCTGGAAACACACTATCCACATTAGACCCCACACTCCCAGAAGCTGGAAACACACTATCCACCTTAGACCCCACACTCCTAGTAGCTGGAAACACACTATCCACATTAGACCCCACACTCCTAGTAGCTGGAAACACACTATCCACCAAAGACCCCACACTCCTAGTAGCTGGAAACACACTATCCACCAAAGACCCCACACCCCTAGTAGCTGGAAACACACTATCCACCTTAGACCCCACACTCCTAGTAGCTGGAAACACACTATCCACCTTAGACCCCACACTCCTAGTAGCTGGAAACACACTATCCACCTTAGACCCCACACTCCTAGTAGCTGGAAACACACTATCCACCTTATACCCCACACTCCTAGTAGCTGGAAACACACTATCCACCAAAGACCCCACACTCCTAGTAGCTGGAAACACACTATCCACCAAAGACCCCACACTCCTAGTAGATGGAAACACACTATCCACCTTAGACCCCACACTCCCAGAAGCTGGAAACACACTATCCACCAAAGACCCCACACTCCTAGTAGATGGAAACACACTATCCACCTTAGACCCCACACTCCTAGTAGCTGGAAACACACTATTCACCAAAGACCCCACACTCCTAGTAGCTGGAAACACACTATTCACCAAAGACCCCACACTCCTAGTAGCTGGAAACACACTATTCACCAAAGACCCCACACTCCTAGTAGCTGGAAACACACTATCCACCAAAGACCCCACACTCCTAGTAGTTGGAAACACACTATCCACCTTAGACCCCACACTCCTAGTAGCTGGAAACACACTATTCACCAAAGACCCCACACTCCTAGTAGCTGGAAACACACTATCCACCTTAGACCCCACACTCCCAGAAGCTGGAAACACACTATCCACCTTAGACCCCACACTCCTAGTAGCTGGAAACACACTATCCACATTAGACCCCACACTCCTAGTAGCTGGAAACACACTATCCACCTTAGACCCCACACTCCTACTGGCTGGAAACACACTATCCACATTAGACCCCACACTCCTAGTAGCTGGAAACACACTATCCACCTTAGACCCCACACTCCTACTGGCTGGAAACACACTATCCACCAAAGACCCACACTCCTAGGAGCTGGAAACACACTATCCACCTTAGACCCCACACTCCTAGTAGCTGGAAACACACTATCCACCAAAGACCCCACACTCCTAGTAGCTAGAAACACACTATCCACCTTAGACCCCACACTCCTACTGGCTGGAAACACACTATCCACATTATACCCCACACTCCTAGTAGCTGGAAACACACTATCCACCTTAGACCCCACACTCCTAGTAGCTGGAAACACACTATCCACCTTAGACCCCACACTCCTAGTAGCTGGAAACACACTATCCACCTTAGACCCCACACTCCTAGGAGCTAGAAACACACTATCCACATTAGACCCCACACTCCTAGTAGCTGGAAACACACTATCCACCTTAGACCCCACACTCCTAGTAGCTGGAAACACACTATCCACCTTAGACCCCACACTCCTAGTAGCTGGAAACACACTATCCACCTTAGACCCCACACTCCTAGTTGCTGGAAACACACTATTCACCAAAGACCCCACACTCCTAGTAGCTGGAAACACACTATCCACCAAAGACCCCACACTCCTAGTAGCTGGAAACACACTATCCACCTTAGACCCCACACTCCTAGTAGCTGGAAACACACTATCCACCTTAGACCCCACACTCCTAGTAGCTGGAAACACACTATCCACATTAGACCCCACACTCCCAGAAGCTGGAAACACACTATCCACCTTAGACCCCACACTCCTAGTAGCTGGAAACACACTATCCACATTAGACCCCACACTCCTAGTAGCTGGAAACACACTATCCACCAAAGACCCCACACTCCTAGTAGCTGGAAACACACTATCCACCAAAGACCCCACACCCCTAGTAGCTGGAAACACACTATCCACCTTAGACCCCACACTCCTAGTAGCTGGAAACACACTATCCACCTTAGACCCCACACTCCTAGTAGCTGGAAACACACTATCCACCTTAGACCCCACACTCCTAGTAGCTGGAAACACACTATCCACCTTATACCCCACACTCCTAGTAGCTGGAAACACACTATCCACCAAAGACCCCACACTCCTAGTAGCTGGAAACACACTATCCACCAAAGACCCCACACTCCTAGTAGATGGAAACACACTATCCACCTTAGACCCCACACTCCCAGAAGCTGGAAACACACTATCCACCAAAGACCCCACACTCCTAGTAGATGGAAACACACTATCCACCTTAGACCCCACACTCCTAGTAGCTGGAAACACACTATTCACCAAAGACCCCACACTCCTAGTAGCTGGAAACACACTATTCACCAAAGACCCCACACTCCTAGTAGCTGGAAACACACTATTCACCAAAGACCCCACACTCCTAGTAGCTGGAAACACACTATCCACCAAAGACCCCACACTCCTAGTAGTTGGAAACACACTATCCACCTTAGACCCCACACTCCTAGTAGCTGGAAACACACTATTCACCAAAGACCCCACACTCCTAGTAGCTGGAAACACACTATCCACCAAAGACCCCACACTCCTAGTAGATGGAAACACACTATCCACCTTAGACCCCACACTCCTAGTAGCTGGAAACACACTATCCACCTTAGACCCCACACTCCTAGTAGTTGGAAACACACTATCCACCTTAGACCCCACACTCCTAGTAGCTAGAAACACACTATCCACCAAAGACCCCACACTCCTAGTAGCTGTAAACACACTATCCACCTTAGACCCCACACTCCCAGAAGCTGGAAACACACTATCCACCTTAGACCCCACACTCCTAGTAGCTAGAAACACTATCGACCAAAGAACCCACACTCCTAGTAGCTGGAAACACACTATCCACCTTAGACCCCACACTCCTAGTAGTTGGAAACACACTATCCACCTTAGACCCCACACTCCTAGTAGCTAGAAACACACTATCCACCAAAGACCCCACACTCCTAGTAGCTGTAAACACACTATCCACCTTAGACCCCACACTCCCAGAAGCTGGAAACACACTATCCACCTTAGACCCCACACTCCTAGTAGCTAGAAACACTATCGACCAAAGAACCCACACTCCTAGTAGCTGGAAACACACTATCCACCTTAGACCCCACACTCCTAGTAGTTGGAAACACACTATCCACCTTAGACCCCACACTCCTAGTAGCTAGAAACACACTATCCACCAAAGACCCCACACTCCTAGTAGCTGTAAACACACTATCCACCTTAGACCCCACACTCCCAGAAGCTGGAAACACACTATCCACCTTAGACCCCACACTCCTAGTAGCTAGAAACACTATCGACCAAAGAACCCACACTCTTAGTAGCTGGAAACACAGACCCACTGTCTATAAGAGTCCCCACATGAAGCACAGCTATCAGACATCCGTCACAGCAATCATCGACAGGGATATAATGATATCAAAACACCACAGTACAGTATCGTCACGTATTAAGGTCACAAAGTGGTGTTATTGTGGCAAAGCCAGAAAAATACAAGAATAAAGGCTTGGTAAAAATGCCTTATTGTGTAAAATGAAGTTTAAGATAAACACACTGACTGTAATTGTACACAAACATAATATTCTAATCATACTTCTCATTTGATACGGTCACTTGTCTCGATCCCAAGAACACCACCAGCTCTGATCTCCAACCTTGTCTGATCACTATTCCCAGGACATCCATATTACCAAAGCCATTAGAGCTCTTCACTAGGTCTAAATGCACGATGACCTCCGGTGTTCCCCACTGACACCCACTCCCACTCCCCTCTGTCTCCACCCAGCTCACATGGAGTATTCCAGCATTAGCATGGCTAGCTTTCTTCCACCTAAAGACATGCACCAGAAGATTGACCTCCATAAGCCCCTCCCACCTCCAATGACTTTTACCTGGGGATAGGCCCCTCCCACTTTCAAATACTTTTACCTGGGGATAGGCCACTCCCCCCTCCAAAGACTTTTACCTGGGGATAGGCCCCTCCCACTTTCAAATACTTTTACCTGGGGATAGGCCACTCCCCCCTCCAAAGACTTTTAACTGGGGATAGGCTCCTCCCCCCTCCAAAGACATGCACCTGATAGGCACTCAATGGTCCCTAATGTGTGAATGTTGTCTGTCTGTCGGTGTTGGCCCTGTCATGACGTGGTCACTTGTCCAGGGTGTACCTGCCTTTCGCCCGAGTGTAGCTGGGATAGGCTCCAGAGCCCGCAGAGAGACAAGTGGTAGGAAATGGATGGATAGTTCTTACAAAAGGGCAATGCTTTAGTTGACAGGAGAACACCTGTGAGGTGTTCACTCAGAAAGCAAGACAATGGTCCGACCTTGCAGCCAGACTCCAGGACGTAGTTGCACTTAACTGTTGCTCTTGAGCAAGGCATACGGATTTGACATTGTCTGTTTATTCGACATTCATGTAGTTATTTTTAGAAAGTCACACAAGATGAACAACAAATGTGAAATTGGGGGAATATGATGTAATTATGTATTGATCACAATGTGTCAATCAATGAAATTTGATTGATAAAGTGCTTGTCACACATACAAGAAATGCATCACAAAGTGCTTTACAGACTTAAAACAATACACAGATGACCGCACATGCATATGCACACATTTGAACAAATGGCTGAGTACAAAATATAAATATAAGTATAAATATAAAAATATAAGAAAACAAGTTAGTAAATAAATAAATATACAGTAAATGTGTAACAAATAAATAGAACTAAATAAAATATTGCACAGCAAATAATATAAAAAGTAAAGTAAAATGAATAGAATAAAGTTAATCAATATGAAGTAAAAGCCAAATCAAAAAGATGTGTCTCTCGCAGAGTGAGTAGTCTTTGATAGATATTGTTTGTATTTGTGGTTTAATATTTGTAATACATTAAGCACAAAAACAAGGAGAGTTATTTGTTCCCTGATCAATTTGAATTCAAAAGTCTAGGAATTATTGCACATAATATTGCACATTGCATTTGTGAACTTATAGTAAGCCATCTGTTTAGGAACAGAGTATTAAGCAGACAGAAAACATGTTATGAGTTACTCACATGCCAGACGTTTGTTGTGGTTGCTCGAGCCTTTTGATGACATGATGAAGTAATGCAACACAGTCATGGAGTCATTGCATCTCCACCATCCAGCACCTTGTCTTTGTGCTCCTCACTCTGGCCGGTCCTTCTAGGTTTCTCTGTCACGGTTTCACACTTGCATTGGCACTGCCTCCCTCTCTCTCTTGCTCGCCCTCTCTCCAGCACACACATGAAGTCCGAGCTTGCTCAGGCAGACTAACTCAGTAAGAGCCTAGAGGGGTGAGAGATTGTAACATGGTGGCCTGGACCAACTGCTGACACCAGGAGGGGCTCTAGGATCAGGAGAATGTTTAGATTGTAACATGGTGGCCTGGACCAACTGCTGACACCAGGAGGGGCTCTAGGATCAGGATAATGTTTAGATTGTAACATGGTGGCCTGAACCAACTGCTGACACCAGGAGGGGCTCCAGGATTAGGAGAATGTTTAGGAACAAACCAGGATTACACTCCTATTGTTCATATGAATACATTCCCCGTGTTATAGGATGGAACATTTACTGTCGTGAACACTTACTGAACTGTGATAGGAATTAAGCAAAAGTGTTCAAATATATTCATAAACCTATAAAATAAATATTTGCTGCATTGTTAAACTCCTAAATGTAACAAGATCCTACAAGAGAGGCATGAAATGTTTTTTAAGGAGATGGTACTGGTGGTAAACAATGCAACCAAGAAGCGTGTCGTTTGGTAAAACCACCAAGCATCGAAGGATGAGGTGCTCATGTTCTTCTAGTGCAGAAACAGTTTGTCATCTCTCACAAATCCATTAGGCTTTTTCTAGGTTAAATACAACATTTTAAATGTGCTTTAAAGGCCTACTGAAATGAATTGTTTTTATTTAAACGGGGATAGCAGATCCATTCTATGTGTCATACTTGATCATTTCGCGATATTGCCATATTTTTGCTGAAAGGATTTAGTAGAGAACATTGACGATAAAGTTCGCAACTTTTGGTCTCTGATAAAAAAGCCTTGCCTGTACAGGAAGTAGCGTGACGTCACAGGTTGAAAGGCTCCTCACAATTCCCCGTTGTTTACACCAGCAGCGAGAGCGATTCGGACCGAGAAAGCGACGATTACCCCATTAATTTGAGCCAGGATGAAAGATTTGTGGATGAGGAACGTGAGACTGAAGGACTAGAGTGCAGTGCAGGACGCATCTTTTTTCACTCTGACCGTAACTTAGGTACAAGCTGGCTCATTGGATTCCACACTTTCTCCTTTTTCTATTGTGGATCACGGATTTGTATTTTAAACCACCTGGGATACTATATCCTCTTGAAAATGAGAGTCGAGAACGCCAAATGGACATTCACAGTGACTTTTATCTCCACGACAATACATCGGCGAAGCACTTTAGCTACGGAGCTAACGTGATAGCATCGGGCTTAACTGCAGATAGAAACAAAATAAATAAACCCCTGACTGGAAGGATAAACAGAAGATCAACAATACTATTAAACCATGGACATGTAACTACACGGTTAATGCTTTCCAGCCTGGTGAAGCTTAACAATGCTGTTGCTAACGACGCCATTGAAGCTAACTTAGCAACGGGACCTCACAGAGCTATGCTAAAAACATTAGCTATCCACCTACGCCAGCCAGCCCTCATCTGCTCATCAACACCCGTGCTCACCTGCGTTCCAGCGATCAACGGAGCGACGAAGGACTTCACCCGATCGTCAATGCGGTCGGCGGCTAGCGTCGGATAGCGCGTCTGCTATCCAAGTCCAAGTCCTCCTGGTTGTGTTGCTACAGCCAGCCGCTAATACAGCGATCCCACCTACAACTTTCTTCTTTGCAGTCTCCATTGTTCATTAAACAAATTGACTGCGTGGTCGCTAGAAGTGGCTTTCAGTAGGCCTTTAAGCAAGTGTTCATGATTATAACAATAGAAGACCTTAAATCTAAAAATAAAGGTTTAACATGCATTTTCAGACATGTTAACAAGTTCCAGTAATGGTTCATCATGTGGTTCCATTTGCAACATACTTGAGAAGGAGTAGGAAAAATCAAAGCTTGGATTTAATCCTACCACTGCTCCATGGCTTTTAATGATAGTTGATCATGTTTAAATGATGTTCACTTCCTGGGTGAAAGAAAGGAAGAAGAAGAATACATTGCAAAAAGTAATACACAGAAAACAAGCACATGGAGACTAAATATACGTCACGTACTGGTCTGAAAAGGGTGGCCTAATTGTACACTTCTAATTGATCCTGGTGATTGGTGATAGTCAATGAATGTTATGTACTAATTCATATTGTAGACTATGTCATAAGATGTTATTGTTGACTGAACATCCTTTGAAGAGAAGAATGGTCAAAGCATCTACCAGCAGTGTTAGAATAGAGATACCCACAGAGGGTTCCTGCGCCACGTCGTAGTTCACTAACTGACCTACTTTCAATGTACCGTTGAGTACATCTGAGCGCTCATTCACTTACTTACCTACTCCAATGTACCGTTGAGTACATTTAAGTACTCATTCACTTACTGACCTACTTTCAATGTACCGTTGAGTACATCTGAGCGCTCATTCACTTACTGACTTACTTCAATGTACCGTTGAGTACATTTGAGTACTCATTCACTTACTGACCTACTTTCAATGTACTGTTGAGTACATTTGAGTACTCATTCACTTACTGGCCTACTTTCAATGTACCGTTGAGTACATTTGAGTACTCATTAACTTACTGACCTACTTTCAATGTACCGTTGAGTACATTTGAGTACTCATTCACTTACTGACCTACTTTCAATGTACCGTTGAGTACATTTGAGTACTCATTAACTTACTGACCTACTTTCAATGTACCATTGAGTACATTTGAGTACTCATTCACTTACTGACCTACTTCAATGTACCGTTGAGTACATTTGAGTACTCATTCACTTACTGGCCTACTTTCAATGTACCGTTGACTACATTTGAGTACTCATTCAAATGATGTAGCTTTTAGAGGTTATGAACTGTTTGAAGAGTGTAGGAAGTGTTTATATGTGTGTGTGGAAGCTGTGGACGAGTTGCGTGTGGAGGGTTTATAAAGACATTAAATGGATAAAATTTTCACAATAACCAAGAAGTTAACCTATAGGAAATTCAACTACCACGGCGTAGTCTCCTGTATAACTCAAGTGGAAATCGCTGAACAGTTTAAATGAGTAAAAACAATCCATTAAATGCTAACAGTAGGTGACTCTGACACAGTTTGTTTTATATGTTTGTATGTATATGAATATAAATGTTTGTATGCATGATGTATGTAAAATGTATGTATGTGTGATGTAAATATAAATGTATGTGTGTATGATGTAAATATAAATGTATATGTGTATGATGTAAATATAAATGTCCTGGGTATGACGTTAAACTACAACCGCAGGCTGTAGAAAGGTAGCACCTTACCTCAGCAAGAGTCCTCTAGCTAAGGAAATATCCCTACTGATCGTCCTGGTCCTCCTGCATGCCTGTATGGCACTTCCTGTGGTGCCTAGCCTAGCCAGCACACTGGGATAGAAGACTGATTCTCGGCTGACTGCGCGGAAGAAACCCTCAGAGGTTCAACGGGCTGAATGGCGACACCAGCAGGCTCTGTGGAGCGCTACGGGCTGGATGTGTTATGCTATAATGTGTCCAGGCCATCCACTGCACCTGGATCCATCTCCAGCCGTCTCGACTGTGTCTTGCCACTGGATACAGGTGGACTCGGGCGAGAGAGTGAGGTCGGCGCTGCGCAACCCACCCTCACTTAAATCCAATGCACCGCGCAAGTCATGACTTCACACACACACAACCCCCACAATCTCCCCCACCCTCACCCAAGTCCTGCGGCGTCGGGCACGTGGCCAAGTGGCAGGTGTGGACTTCACTGGAAGCCATAGTCACAAACTCGCACGCAGGCGGCTCGAGCCATAGGGTAGCTGTCCAATGACTGAGGCAGCACTGGACTTCGGCAGCCCCCCGAGCGACTAGGCAGCCCTCTTTAGGAATGCACTGCCTACCGCCTGGCATGAGGAACGGGCTAGAAAAGGTGCCCCAAAAATTGCCAGCCTCACCTCTTCCTGGCCAGCTAGCCGCAGCTGGCAGGAGTCCCATTACCAGCGGTAAGAAACAAGGAAAAAAGAAAAAGGTGACACCGATCACCCTTGGCGCATGGAATGTGCGCACACTTCTTGATAGGGCTGGTGACCTATCAAGACCTGAGAGGAGAACTGCCCTGATCGCCAGAGAGCTGGACCGGTACGGCATCCAGATCGCTGCTATCTGCGAGACACGTCTAGCTGGACGGGGTACCGTTGACAGAGACTGGTGCTGGCTATACGTTCTTCTGGATAGGCCGCACTGAAGCAGAGCGGCGTGAGGCAGGAGTTTGCTTTGCCATTAAATCCAACTTGGTCAGTAAGCTGGCTGCACTTCCCAAAGGTGTCAGTGACCGCTTGATGACGCTGCGCCTGCCTCTTCCAGGAAAACACTCTGCCACACTCATCAGTGCCTATGCACCCACGATGACGAACACAGACGATGTGAAGGAGAGGTTCTATGAAGACCTGAACGCTACCATCGCGGCAGTGCCCAGGGCAGACAAGCTCATCATCCTCGGTGACTTCAATGCCAGGGTCGGCACTGATCACAAGTCACGGGAAGGAGTACTCGGCAAACATGGCATGGGCAGCTGTAACAGCAATGGCACCCTTCTGCTGGAGACCTGTGCGGCACATGAGCTCTTGATCACCAACTCAGTTTTCAGCCTCCCAAAGCGCAACAGGACCTCATGGATGCATCCCCGCTCAAGACACTGGCACCTACTGGACTATGTCATCGTGAAGCAAAGGGACAGACAGGATGTCAGGGTTACAAAGGCGGTGTGCGGTGCAGAGTGCTGGACTGACCATAGGCTCCTTGTGTCTAAGCTGAACATCAAGATCCATCCTCCCAGAAGGCCTCAAGGTTCCAAATTTCCGAAGCGTTTGAATGTTTCCAGGCTCACCAATCCCAAGATTATTTCAGAGATGAAATAGTCTTGTGATTTTTCCCACACAAACATATATATATATACAGTATATATATATATATATATATATATATATATATATATATATATATATATATATATATATATATATATATATATATATATATATATATATATATATATATATATATATATATATGCGTGGCGAAGTTGGTAGAGTGGCCGTGCCAGCAATCGGAGTGTTGCTGGTTCATCAGCAGCAGCCGTTGTCAGTCCACTGCTGGACGAAAGCCTCAGCATGTTTCTGCCATAGTGAACGATCTCTCTTGGCGTACTCTTCATGCTGGTTATTAGCCTACACCTTCCACGCTGGCTTGGTGCGGGTTGGAAGGGGTATTTTATATCAGAGATCCTTCTCTTAGACTAATTGCCTTACTGGGCTGTTGAACTTAGTCTGTCCTGTTGGTTGTCCGCGCCCCAATTACCCAGGGACCCGCTCAGCTTTATGGCGCTGACCGCCCGCCAGTCACAAGAGAAGGTGCAAACGGTTCTTTGTGTGCATTTTATAGATGTTAGTTGGGACTCACTAACCCCACACACAACCTCCCATCTCATGCCTGGATGTAGTTTAACGTCATACCCAGGACATTTTAACGTCATACCCAGGACATGTGTTGCTGGTTACTGGGGTTCAATTCCCACCTTCTACCTTCCTAGTCACCTCCGTTGTGTCCTTGGGCAAGACACTTCACCCTTTGTCTCTGATGGCTGCTGGTTAGCGCCTTGCATGGCAGCTCCCGCCATCAGTGTGTGAATGTGTGTATGAATGGGTGAATGTGGAAATACTGTCAAAGCGCTTTGAGTACCTTGAAGGTAGAAAAGCGCTATACAAGTATAACCCATTTATCATTTATTTATTTATCATATATATATATATATATATATATATATATATATATATATATATATATATATATATATATATATATATATATATATATATATATATATATATATATATATATATATATATATATATAAATAAATTGTTGCGTTGACCAGCATTCCTCCAATGGGGAATTCAAATTGCTAGTCTCTCCCAGATTCTTTTTATGGCACATAAGCTGATGTTTAAATTCAATCAACAGGCAGTAATTGGTATTTTGTGGTTTATTCTCCAAGCTTAGAGGACAACCGTGAGACCAATCTAGCACACCAGCGTTCCCCAGCCCGGTCCAGATCGGTCTAGCTTGGTCTAGCTCGGTCTCCCCTCAAACCCCCGGAAGTCCTGTGATCTTCCCTCTGTCCCTCGCCCCCACTCCCTTTGTTTAGACTACTCCGAGTTATCTCTACTCTGACACATTCCAATCTAGAAGGCCAACACCTTACTATGAGACTCAAAAGAAGGAAGAATACTAGCTATTATTTATATGACTATAGGAGTTTAGAAAGAAGTAACACTTAAATATGGATATGATTCTGATCTGCTTCCAACAAGTCCCCCTTTAAGATCTTCTAATAAGATCTTTATTACTTGTACAAAACTTATAAAGCACGCCCCACATTAAAGTAGGTGCTGTTTTTTTTCTTTAAGCAAGCTAGCAATAAAGCAACAGCTTATTTACATGGGAGATAGATGGAGGGAGTCCACGTCAATGTCGTCATGGTCAGGGAAGTAAACCAACAATTCTCGAAAGTCTTAAAGTTACCACTTTGCTAGACCCCCTTTAGTGACACTTAGCCCAAGGGGCGATAAAGCAACCGCATGAGGCTATGATGGCCAAAAAAGCTCAGAATGCAGACCAAGACAGACTTAATTAGGTCAGTCCACCTGCCTAATGTGCTTTGAAGCCAATCTTTGAAGGGGTCAGAGACCCCTGAAACTTCAGTAGTTCCCTAGACAGGGCCTGGAGGCCCTTTAAGGCCCTCTGAACTGAGCCATCGGGGGTAGTGTTGTTAGGAATGAAGGTACAGCATTGGTCACCAAACATTGCACACACTCCTTCTTCCTTGGCTAGGATGCGGTCAAGGGCTATGCGGATCTGAACGGCCCTGAGGGAGGTCGGGGCAAGTTGTTCAGCAAGTCCCTCAACGGCGTCACGAGTCAGGTTGGTTAGTCTCAACGGCGGCGGGGAGTTAGAGAGGCTGCTGAAACAGGAGTTCCAAGGGGTGTTAATTTGGTGAGTGGGGTCACCAGTCTAACCATAGCACAAAGCCCAACGGCTGACGTCGGGATTCTAATGTACAATCTGTGCTTCCCACAACACCAGAATAAGTCAGCTGGTGCCCAAGGGCCTATCCTAGAGCCATCTATCAGTGTGGTGCACCAGTAACGGTTAATGTCACCCAATTTGTTGGGGGACGAAGAGGGTCCTGTAATTTGAAAACGCGTGTAATTCAGCTTTTGGGCCACAAAGGGAAGAAGTCAGGTGGCATTGTCAACAGAAGGGTACACATGTCCGTCAACTTAAAAGGGGCGGGGTAAGTGTGGGAAAAGGGACGTCCAGCGGAAGAAGCAACACAGTCACCCAGGTTTTGGCATCCACCTGAGCCACAGGTTGTCTGCACCCGCTCCTAAGGTCAAAGGTCAAAGTTACCAGGCCTTCGGTGGTGATGTCATTAGCACGCACAGATGTGAGCCTTTGAAACACCACCGAGGTGGGGTGGTACTTTAGGTGCTACAGAGGGTGTAGAGGTAGTTAACGCCCTCTCAAGGACATTAATTTTAATAATTCCTTTAGCTTCTGTATCAGTCAGGTCAAGCCCCAAAACAACGTAAAAGGGATGATGGGCACAACTTACCAGAGTATGTTGTCTGCATCCGACACCAATGGTTCAGGGTTGAGTCGTAACAAATATAGAGGTTATTACCACGGTAATAGCTATTGTGTCCCCCGTGATTAATCACACTGCACAGGTCAAAAATAAGTCTTGCTATCCCCTTTGACCCAGTCTATTTAAAGTCCGCTGTATGTTCTTAGACACTTGTCAGTCACTGTCGTCGGGAAGGATGAACTGAGACACAAAGACAGTAGAACACGCCCAAGCACCAGTCCGCCAGGGAACACTACCGGGTGTAACATCCTGCCTTTCGTCTATCAATATCAGAGTAATTTAGGTAACAAAACGGGGATAAACATCAAACTTTTCACTTAATGTAACGACACAGATAGTTATGCTGCAAACAAGCAAGAAAAACTAAGAAACATTTAGCATACTGGATTGGTCTCACACAAGGATATACAATATAGAAGTTGAAAAGAGTAATGTAGGTAGAAAATCTCTCTCGTCTCCTGGGCTGAGGGGCAGATGATGTGGCGATGTCAGCAATGACATCCCCTGGTGATCTGTCAGGTTCTTCAGCTGTAGTGCAGAGGGAGAGGTGGTACCAGGTGTCCCCTCCACCAGCCAGTCGAAGGGCGTGGGACGTCCGTTCCTCTACCTTGAAGGGACCAGTCCACCTGAGCTCCGTCCACTTGCGTTTGATGACCTTGATCTTGACCCTCTGAGTGGGCGGAAGGGAATCTGTACAGAAGAACTGGCACACAAATTCTGCAATTTTTTGTGTAAAATACCATTTTGGTTTTACGCTGAGTCCTCCTTCCATGGGGGGCTGCTGGTCCTGTGAATGGCTGACCTGTATGCAGCTCATAAGGTGAAAAACTCTAAGGGCAGTAAAACAGTTTTATTCACGGACCTTCGAATGATCATTAACGCTAATTGCAACATGTCAATCCAATTAAATTTGGTCTGTGCACAGATTTTAGCCAATTAGTTTTTGATGTTCTGGTCTATCCTTTCAACCTTGTCTTGGGACTCAGGATGGTACCCCAAACCTGTGTTCTAGTCCGAAAGCCTTTTCGATCAAGGCTAAGTGAGTATTTTTTTAAATGGTTGCCGTTGTCTGACCTAATCTTTTTGGGGAAACCATGTCGGGGTACTAGGTCATTCACAAGTCATTTAATTACTGATATTGCATCCTCTTTTGAGGTTGTTGTTGCTTCCGGCCAACCACTGTGATTGTCAACACAAGTCAGTACGTACCTTTTCCCTTGTACCGTATTGATCATATCAGTGAAATCAAAGACTATACATGGTTCACCCTCACCTCCTCCATATTCTAAATTTGATATACTAAAGTACTATCGATGTGTAAAATCCTTATTTTCAAATTAAAATTAGTTATAACTTCTTACCCACGGGAAAAATGTTAAAACTATGGAATGTGTCAGAGTCGGATGATTGTCGATTTTGTTCCAAGGAGTCTGTATCCACCCTCACTCACCCCCTTCTGTTTCTGAAAAAAAGGACTGTGTTAGTCATACTATCACTTTCAGAAACATCTAAGAAAAAGGTCAGCTAATAGTCAAGTAGCGGAGGACAGGTCATGTTTGAGGTCAATGAAAGTCTCTTTAGCCTCTATGGTCCACTGGGGGGTGGTGTTAGGGTAGGGGACCCCTTAGCGATATCACAAATAACTCAAACTCAACTAAACCCTAACTTTTATGTAACTTATTCAATATGGTGAAAGTAACAAAATATGCTTATATTTATATTGTCACCAATACTAGAAAAATACTACCCTTATGGCGGATGCTTTAGCAATAGTATTTTGAAATTTTACCACACCTGGTGGCCCCAATAATTCATTAAGTCAAGCTCATGTTGCAGAAAGTTGAATGATGCACACACATTTGTTACTGAATACTTTCTATCAGACTTCTGTCTTGACGACTATGTGTATGTAATGAGCAACTATAATTATTTGATATGCTTAAATGTGTAATGTGTCGTTTTAGCTCAGCTGTTGTGTAGCTGCTAGCTCCTTGTAGCCTACAGGTGTCTAAAGTGCAGCCCATAGTAATGTGTTTAACATAACCATGGGCTAAACCTAAACAATTGAAAATGTGGTATTTGGGTGTCGGTGTAATGTTTGGCAGCTACACCGTGTCTTATCATTGGACCTAAGTTCTTTGGTTTTGTAGGCGAGACAGAGAGCAAGGGAACAATGTAGGACACTATTGTGTCCATCTTATACCATGCTAGCTGTTGCAAAGATAGGTCAACATGAGCAGCCACACCTTGAGTTCCAACATATATAAATAATCATAACATATGGAAGCATCTCAGCCAGTCAGGGTTTTCACTGTTAGAGCAGTTGGATGTCAGCCATTCCTGTTGTTTCAGGCTGTGGAGGAGTCTTGGTAGTGGTGTCGCAGCTGGGTGGTTGAGCCGTCAGGTAACACCAGGAATGTTCCTTCTTTGCGATTTGAATGTCAGGGTACAGTCTGTAAAGGAGGTCCAGCAATCTGAACCGGAAGTATTTTGGTGACAGGTAACCTTCTTGTGACCCCAGCGAAGCCTTCGACCTTTAAAGAGGAAGCACACAGTTTTTTTGGTACCTCTGCATTCAGAATCGAATGGGTGGCTGATAAAATTGTCCGTTGACACTCATGTCCAGCAGGGGTCCTGTCGGTACTTCCTGCTGCGGCTCCTGATGTGGGCGTCCTCTTACACACCTTCGTGTTCGTTTGTTGGCACGACGGAACCTTTCCTGTTCGGAAATGTTCGGACAGTCACGACTCCAGTGACCAGGCTGGTCACAGCCGAAACAGTGTCTACCCCAGACCGGCTTTGAAGCATCGTGTCGTCCACCACCCGAGTCCAACCGCACGTCTGTTGAGGATTCTTTCCTCCACCTGTTGGAACTCAAAAGCAAGGTCACCCACTGCCGACTATACCCTAGCTGATCTTTGACCTTTTGGTTCTTTTAACCTTTTATCTTCAGCGATCTGTAATTTAAGTAGTCGTTTCCTTGTTGCTCTGTCATTAGCCCTATTTTGCATGGGATGAATAAAATGTCCTGCCATATATTGTTTTTGGCACCGTGTATATCAGGGTTAACTTTGTCCAAAGTGTTTGGCCAAAGGTTCCCTCCCGGAGGTACAGGTGGGAAACAAGGTCAACAATGGCTTGCATATATGCATCGGCAAGAGACTTATATTAAAGAAGGCCCCTATAATTGTCATGTGTCAAAAATGTCTGGTGTGCACCGCCCTCTGCTGGAGGAAAATGGTCAGACTTGCAAAATAAGGGGTTAATACTTTCTCTTTTAACGTTGATGTTCCAGGTAATTCAATGTTCAGTGAATGTATAGGATAGGCCGATGTCGTTGTGGCTTGTACAGCCCTTTGAGACACTTGTGATTTAGGGCTATATAGATAAACATTGATTGATTGATTGATGGTTGATGGTTGATTATATGACCAAAATGAACTTATTTCATTTATTCATTCATTTTTTATCGCACTCATAGTTTTATTCCATTTTGCATCTAATTATTCCTATTGATTTCTTCCCATTTCACTCAAACAACTAAACCAACAAATAAACAAACTTGCAGCTAACCACAATCAACAGCATACCATTTACAAATACCTTCATTTGTCACTTTCTCATCTTTCCTTCACTTTCGTTTTCCTTTACAAACAACCTCCTGTACCCTAACTCTTCCTTACACTTCACACAATATTTCTATTTTATGTTCTCCTAGAAACCATTCACGTAACGTAAGGTTATAAACATCCTTTTCCCCTATTGTTAATGTCATTTGTCAAAAATGTCTGCCGTAGGAAAATGGACAGACGTGTAGAAGGGGTTAATTTTCAGAGGCAAGATTAATCTTAGAGGGGCGTGTTAATACCTTCTTCTCTTGTCACTGGAGTATGGGGCGGTGGCCCAGTCAAAGTCTAGGCGCGTTGTTTGACACACACACACACACACACACTCAGCAGCACACACACACACGAGCACGCGTAAGCACTCACGCACACACACACACGAGCACTCTCTTTCCTTTTCACTTTACCATAAAACTTCCAGTTACTTTTTATTTTTTATTTTTTTTATTTTACCAGACGTTTGAGTTCACAACTTTTCGAGTATTGTAAACTCCCTCTTAACCCTTTCAAGGAATGTTCTCTCTTTTTTTTTTTTTTTTAACTCTACCTGCTAATTCCATTGTCGACAACCGTCCATTCAATTGATCATTAAACAGTAATGATTCATCACATTTCTGTTTGTCACACTCCAAGGCCATTGTGTCTATATTTTCTTAATTCTAGTGCCCTTATCGCACTGGGATCTTCCAACCCGGGAGTCTTTATTGTACCTTTTACAAATGGCCTCCAGCCTTTTCTGTACGTTTCAGTGCCCTATTATCGTCACTGGGATCTTGCAACCCGTACTCATTAAGGGACGACCAAATTCCCAGGGTAAGCTACACCCAACTATTAGTTCACTCGTCAATGAAACTGCCCGTCACGGTAATCGAGACACAATGGCCTGAGTTGACCACTTATTTACAATTTTAATGCAATGGCAGGCTCTGCAAAAATGCAATCAATCTATCAAAATCACCAATCTGTGCCTGGGATTAAAAACAGTGTTTGATTTACAGACTTCAAAACAGACTCCTAACGCAGATTTTATCTAAAAAGAAAGGTTCTGCTTACCTTGAATTGGCCAATTGAGTCTGTCCAGAAGATTGCAAGAAGTCATCAATCAACAGCGTGCCATCCCGGACGAGCCCCCAAATTGTTGCGTTGACCAGCATTCCTCCAATGGGGAATTCAAATTGCTAGTCTCTCCCAGATTCTTTTTATGGCACATAAGCTGATGTTTATATTCAATCAACAGGCAGTAATTGGTATTTTGTGGTTCATTCTCCAAGCTTAGAGGACAACCGTGAGACCAATCTAGCACACCAGCGTTCCCCAGCCCGGTCCTGATCGGTCTAGCTCGGTCTAGCTCGGTCTCCCCTCAAACCCCCGGAAGTCCCGTGATCTTCCCTCTGTCCCTCGCCCCCACTCCCTTTGTTTAGACTACTCCGAGTTATCTCTACTCTGACACATTCCAATCTAGAAGGCCAACACCTTACTATGAGACTCAAAAGAAGGAAGAATACTAGCTATTCTTTATATGACTATAGGAGTTTAGAAAGAAGTAACACTTAAATATGGATATGATTCTGATCTGCTTCCAACAAGTCCCACTTTAAGATCTTCTAATAAGATCTTTATTACTTGTACAAAACTTATAAAGCACGCCCCACATTAAAGTAGGTGCTGTTTTTTTTCTTTAAGCAAGCTAGCAATAAAACATATATATATATATATATATATATATATATATATATATATATATATATATATATATATATATATATATATATATATATATATAGCTAGAATTCACTGAAAGTCAAGTATTTCATATATATATATATATATATGAAATACTTGAGTTGGTGAATTCTAGCTGTAAATATACTGCCCTATTAACCACGCCCCGCCCCCAAACACGCCCCCCGCCCCGCCCCACCCCCCACCTCCCGGTATCGGAGGTCTCAAGGTTGGCAAGTATGTGGTAAGACAAAGCTAAGATGTGGATGTTGTGTTTAGATAGTTTAGCATATATTAAACATGTTGTATTGTATCTACAGTGGTTTTATTGTCTTTAATGTATCAAAGTGGCCCCCTGCAGCCTTCAATTCGTATGAATGTGGCCCTCGCTGGAAAACGTTTGGACACCCCCGCTTTAAAGGAATGAAATCCAACATATAAAGGAGACAAGGAGTCAGCTGTTCTGCTGGTAGATGTTTATTAGTTGGGGTTAGTTAGCAAGTTTGAGCAACAAGCAGCTACAACATTAGCACACTTCAGTAATGCAGAACCCCCAACATCACCAAGCATCGAGGGCCACACTTCAGTAATGCAGAACTCCCAACATCACCAAGCATCGAGGGCCACACTTCAGTAATGCAGAACTCCCAACATCACCAAGCATCGAGGGCCACACTTCAGTAATGCAGAACTCCCAACATCACCAAGCATCGAGGGCCACACTTCAGTAATGCAGAACTCCCAACATCACCAAGCATCGAGGGCCACACTTCAGTAATGCAGAACTCCCAACATCACCAAGCATCGAGGGCCACACGCACAGAGAGTAGTATTTTGGTATTTACCTCCATTTTTTTTCACCTTTTTCATACTTTTCCACACACTTTTTCTTGTGTTCATATTTGTATTTAAAAAAAAAGAAGAAGAAGGCAGCAGAGTAACAAAGAGAAGACGTGATTTGATAAATAAAGAAAGAAAAAAAGTTTACATGAGTGTGACCTTTTATTTAGCTATGTATCTAACAACGGTGGCCATGTTGACTTTGGCTGAATGCCACACAGGGGAACAAAAACATTTAGTAAGTTCACGTTCTAAAAATTTTGGCCGTTCATCCACAATCAAAATATAAGTTTTTGGTCACTGGCCGTGTAAAGGAAAGGTTTTTCCCTGTGTCTCTCTTTGTTACCAAGAAGTATCGGAGCCGGAACACTTTTGCTCTTTAAAAAATATCCCATTTGATTTTTATCAAATGTTTTCAGTCTTCCAAATGCTGACTTGTTGATGACCGGCCAAAACAACACAACTTAATGCACTTGCATGGAAGTTTGTGGTGTCGTGTGAATGGTACTTTAGAAACGTGTGGACCCCAGAACAACCTTGAAGCGTGTCTGTGAGTATTGATCCAGGTCTTTGTACTCTGCGGGCATTCAATCGATCGCAACTGGACTGTTCAGGTTGTCTTAGAAGACGTTAAGCCTCTCATCCGACATGGCTTTATCAGTTCGTACTAAAAGACTAGTTAGGGCAGTTCCAGTCTGAGGGGATGCGGTAGGACTTAGAAGCTAAACCCTCAACCAAAAAGCCACTGTCACAACAGAGACGGACAAACTGTTCAGGTCAAGATTCAGTTGTCTTAGAAAGGAGAAACTGAATTCATTTGAGGACAAAAATTTACATTTTCCGGACACAAAAGGGGAAAGGGAGTGAAAAGGTTGCGAAACCATCTGTGGACAGAGAGGTAGCGGGTCTGTGATATCACCTACAGTATCTCCCACACAAATCACTGTCCACCCATCTATTCATCCGGGAGCAGCAGCCTAACTGGAGAAGCCCAGACTTTCTTCTCCCCGGCTACTTCGCCTAGCTCCTCCAGGAGAATCCCAAGGTGTTTCCAGACCAGCTGAGAGACACAGTCTCTCCGATGTGTCCTGGGTTTTATGCAAGGATGGACACACCCTGAACAACTCCAAAGGGAGATGTTCTAGAGGCATCCTGACCAGAGGCCTGAACCACCTCATCTGATTTCTCTGGACTCTGAATTCCTCCCAAAAGACAAAGCTTCTCACCCTATCTCTAAGGGAGAGCCCCGCCACCCTACGGAGGAAACTAATTCCGGCCACTTGTACCCCGCTACGTCACTAAAAAAAGCTCATGACCATAGTGACGATAGGAACTTAGATCGACCAGTAAATTGAGATCTTTGCCTTCTGGCTCATTTCCCTCTTCACCACAACAGACTGATGCAGAGTTTGCATCAGACGTTCCGACAAGATTCAGTTACTTAGCCCACAGGTGACTCCATGACAATTGCTGCAACTGAGTGGAATACTAAGTAGAGTGATGGTAATCCGCAAAGGTTGAATCAAGGCTAGTTTTGTTTGCTAAAGTTTCTACAAGGCTTCTACGATAAATACTTTGGATCCTGCACCATGCTCTAAACAACTCCAAAGGGAGGGGTCCTGGAAGCATCCTGACTCATCTGGTTCCTCTCGATGTGAAGGAGCTTTACTCTGAGTTCCTCCCAAGCGAGAAAACCTTTCACCCTATCTCAAAGGGACAGCCCCGCCACCCTATGGAGGAAACTCATTTAGCAGGTTGTACCCCTCTACGTCACTATCCAAAGGTCATGACCACATTAAGGGTACAAACTTAAATCGACCAGTAAATTGAGAGCTTTGCCTTCCGGCTCTGCTTATTCCTCACCATGACAAACCGATGCAGAGTCTGCATCAGTTTTTCAGGTTCGGTGGCCACGGATGAAGTGCTGGCTGTCCAGAGTCGGGACCCGGGGTGGACCGCTCGCCTGTGCATCGGTTGGGGACATCTCTGCGCTGCTGACCTGTCTCCGCTCGGGATGGTCTCCTGCTGGCCCCACTATGGACTGGTCTCTCACAATAGTATGCTAGATCCGCTGGACGTCCATTGCATCGGTCGCCCTAGGTGGGGGGTCCCCAAAGCTGCGGTCCTCTCCAAGGTTTGTCATTGTCCCATTGGGTTGAGTTTTTCCTTGCCCTGATGTGGGATCTGAACCGAGGATGTTGTTGTGGCTTGTGCAGCCCTTTGAGACACTTGTGATTTAGGGCTATATAAATAAACATTGATTGATTGATTGATTGATTGATCAGACATTTCTAAAAAAATGTATTATTTAGCCTTCAGATGACTCAATGACAACTGTTCCAACTGAAAGGAAAACTAATGAGAGCGATGCTGTTCCGCAAAGATTGAATCAAGGCTGTTTGTTTGTTGTAGTTTTTATTGTCATCCAAAAGGCTTCTACAGTTCTGGATTTTAGGTGTGAAATCTCCTCCCTAATGTTTGTCTGGTGGGTGCTTGCCCATGGGAGTGGTCAGCAGGGTGGTTCGTACTAACGAACACCTTTTAGTTACGCAGGACCGACTTGATTCAACCTGGGGATCGCTAATGAAGGTGATTCTACTCAAACCCCGATGTCTTACGCCACTGTATCTTAAAAAAAGATACTGTTGGTTGGAGGTTTGCCTCTACCTTAGTCGATAAATACTTTGGACCAGAGGCGTGAACCACTTCATCTGGTTCCTCTCGATGTGGAGAAGCTTTACTCTGACCCTATTTATAAGGGAGAGCTCCGTCAAGTTTGGTCACTGACGAAAGCTCATGACCTGAGGGTTGAAACTTAGGTGGACCATTAAATTGAGAGCTTTGTCTTCCGGCTCAGCTCCCTGCTCACCATCAGATGTTTATAAAAGATTTGATTAGTTCTAGATTTAAGGCCTGGACTCTCCATTTGTTTGTCTCTGATGGGTGCTAACCCCCTGGGAGTGGCCATGGTTGTTGCTACTGGTGAACAACTTATTGTTACGCAGGACCCACTCCAGTCAACCTGTGGATCACCAATGAAGGCGATTCCAATCAAACCCAGATGTCTTACTCCACCGTATCTTTTAAAAAGTGTGAAACCATTGTTGGTTGGAGGGTTGCCTCTACCTACGGCCATAAATACTTTGGCTCCTGGGCCATCCCCTCAGACTAACCTGAATGGATCAAGTCTGCTTGCATGAAAGTCTAAATGTCTTCTGAGTCAACCTGAAAACTCAAGTTACGTTCCATCCAATGCCCCGAGAGAACCTTGACGTTTGTGGACAGCAACTTTGGTCACTACAAGTGTCTGACAGGATGAATAAGCCGTCGTCAACTAAAAACTTAACAAGAAAAAGTAGCACACTGATGTCATGACGTGGTTGAAATGTAATCACGTGGTGTGGCATGTTTGAGATTGTGTCCTCTCAAGGCCGTGCATCTGCAGTGTAAATACTAGTGGCTTCTTAACAAAGCACACACAAATGGAAGTGTAAAAGAAGTGCTATAGTCTATCCTCATCTACAGAAAGTCACCCAAAGAGGAAAACGTCGCCTTCACGGCTCCAAAGCTAACAACGTTCACGCCAGCTCGCTAGTTATCTTAAAGCTGGATCTGAAGGCAACGCGCACGTCAGCAGTTTTATGACCCAAAATCAGCAGTAGTGCAAAACTCAAGATGAAAAAAAGGACAATCTTAAGGTTGTATTTACATTCAATTAGGAAGGTTGTTTGCTACAAAGGACCTCATCCTTCCGTCCATGCTGTCTCCTTGAGCTCAGGGTGTGTGTATGCCAGGGCAATGCATGATGGGTAAAGAGACGGAGGCTCAACTGGACTCTCTTAAGGCAACAGTTCTCCCCCGAACAAAAGCAAAACAAGGGAACATTCCCACCTGGCAGGATACATGTTGGCGGGCTTGCACGCTCCAAAAGCCACCAGCATGGTGGGGAAGTGCACAAAGACCACCTTCATGTGAAAGACGGTGTGAGGACTTTGTGGTCACAACCTGGTCTTCATGCCTTTGTCTCTCTGCT